>NC_056749.1:730954979-731305813 GCF_019279795.1 Protopterus annectens
AGGTATGGTGATCTTGGAGTTGATATATGTAAGTTGGTGGGGATGGGAGTGCAGGGGGGCAACTTGCCTCCCATGCGAATAGAAGTTTTATGGAGAAGAGCGATTTTTGAGATTTATTTATTTATTTATCTTTCACTTTAAAACATATTAAACCAAATAACTGATAAAAATAAAAATAATAAACTTGGTGATAAACCAAATTGTGCAGAAATTCAGTAAAAATCCAGTAAGCGCTTTCATCTTTTCATACACAAGACTTCTTCAGACTGAATTGAAACCTCTCACTTCATTCATTAAATACTAAAAAGATATAATCACATGATATTCCCAATTAATGTCTTAACCCTTTCTTTCTGAAATAGGCTACAAAATCTTCTCTGTTGTTTAGCCCAAGGGGATAGCAGGCATTTAACCTGCCATGTATATTCCAACCATCCCATCTCCTCCTCAGCATTCAACTTGATCTCATAGTCAGTAATATTTCCCAAAACCAAACATTTAAAATTGATTTTACAACCCCCCATTTTGTAATGTTTACCTAAAGTATTAGCTTCATTGCCAGTTTCCACAGCTTTTTCATGTTCATACATTCTTTTGAACAGCTCCCTACTAGTACGGCCAACATAGAATGCATTGCAAGACTGACATACAATTAGATAAACAACAAACTTTGATTTGCATGTGTAAACCTTGTTGACATATATTTTTACATCATTAATAACAATTAAACTGACTCCTTCATAAATTAAATCACAGAAATTGCATGCCAAACATTTTTCCATCCTGCCTCTTGTACTAAAAGACCTGGGATTCAAACTGCTTTGGAAAAAGTTTTTAAAACTGGCAATGAAGCTAATTCTTTAGGTAAACATTACAAAATGGGGGATTGTAAAATCAATTTTAAATTTTGGGTTTTGGGAAATATTTGCTGACTATGAGATCAAGCTGAATGCTGTGGAGGAGTTGGGATGGTTGAAATATACATGGCAGGTTAAGTTAAATGCCTGCTATCCCCCTGGGCTAAACAACAGAGAAGATTTTGTAGACTATGTGAGAAAGAAAGGGTTAAGACATTAATTGGGAATGCCATGTGATTATATCATTTAGTATTTAATGAATGAAGTGAGAGGTTTTAATTCAGTCTGAAGAAATCTTGTGTATGAAAACATGAAAGCGCTTACTGGATTTTTACTGAATTTCTGCATTAAAACACAGTTTGGTTTACCACCGAGTTTATTATTTTTATTTATTTATCTTTGTTGACCAGAAAAAAGTCTGACTGGGCAAAACCCATTTTCAGCAACGAGGCCAGGAGAGAAAAGCTCCACATTTAATTTACACATGATGCATATTTATAACGGCACAGCAAAACATTTGTACATGAGCTTATTTACATGATTTTTCAATATTTTCTACATAAACATAGCATTTTAACACAAAAATTAGAGAAATTAACATAAATTGGCTAATTATTGAACAGAGCACTAAAATACAACAATAGTTAATGTATTTATAACATAATAGCTGCAGAGAAAAGCTCAAAATTGGGTGTTTTTGAGGTTAGTGATAATTTACAGACAGACAAGTAGAATGGAGCTTAAAAAGTGATGATAAGAGAGTTATGAAAGGAGAAATTGTGGAAATGAGCAGGAAGATAAATGGACAGAGGAGGAATTGTAGTTAGCTGCACTAGGGGAAAGGAAGGTTTACTCTTTTTTGGGGGTGTGGGTGACTGACTAGGATGGATCAGGGTGGTATTTGTCCTGTGACAAATAGGTTTTTGAGGAAGTACAGCATGGTAACCATTTGATATGTTGGAACCCACTACAGTGAGTCCTGAAACACGGAGACTGAATGGCCAAAAGTTCAAACTTGTATATGCTAAGTCTGGATTGCCATTTCTCACAATATTCCCTTTTGTCCAAGGAATGGTGATCTTTGGGTTGTATATATAAGTCTGGGGTGTGTGGGGGTGCTTGCCCCTAATATGGGGGTGGGGTGCTTATCCCCATCCTCCACAAAAAGAAGTTTTAAGGAGAAGAGTGATTTTCAAGATTCAGTCTTCTCCTTTTTTTGGTGTTTTTTACTCCGTGTTGGCACTCAGCATTTCAAGTGTCTACATTTCAAAAAGGCCATACAGCATGCTGTTATATGTATATATTTTCATTCCCAAAACATTGTACAGGATGACTTGTACACTGCAGTTAATCTACTTTGTTAACCAGTCCTTATTGGTATACTTGCATGTTGCATTTCTCCACATAGCACCATGCCTGGCAAAGGTAAAGCATGGAAGAACATGTTCTGCCATGCACATAATGAAGACTTGGTTTCAGCACTCCATTTCCATGGCTGATGGTTGCTTTGGCAGGATGCTGTTAAGTGGCTCTTTGATGACTGCACTTTGCAGGATATAGATATTAATGTTGTCAGTGGCCAGGATTGTACCTACAACAGATCTGATGTAGGTCCTTTGACATGATTAATGAATAATGTTCTGTCTGCCTTGCAGAGAATGATAGGGCAACTTGAGATAGTCTTTTGGTTGAACCACTATTGATGGAGATGGAGGAGTTTATGGCATCTCTGCCTGGGGGAGTAGACTCACTGTATTCCCACAGTGATGGTTAGACCTTTGTGCAGACCACAGTGTGCTCCCAGTGTTCCCATGGTGATGGTTAGACCTTTATGTAGAGCACAGTGTGCTCCCAGTGAGTCCACTGGTGATGTCCCAGGTAGGTTTTGCTGTCCCTCTAAGATGTAAATTATTCTGTTTAATCCCTTTATTGCTGCTCAAGATACAGACATTGTGTGTTTCATGTACTTTAGCTACATCAGGAATGTAAGTAACAAGGACACCTGTACAAGGTAAGGTTACATTATCAACTACCTGGAAGAGATAAGGTTACATTATCAGTGATTGCCACTATTCACCATACCTGTTAATTGTGCACTGGGAGCAAAGCAGAGGTGATGGGTTGTCCTTACACTGGATATTCTGATTTGGTGTTTTCACAGGTGATGTTCTCTCCAGCTCCACTATCATATAAATCCCACTGCCTAATGTTGGAGAGGTGTTGGACTATGACTATGTTGGTTGTGAGTAACTGGCATGGTCAGGGAGTGCAGTGTCACTGTTGACTATAGGGAGTGTTTAGACCAGATCCCCTTTGCAGGCCATGAACACAGACTCTGTGCTTGTGGGCACAACCAAAAACATGCACATAGACTCATGAAGGACAGCTTAGTGCAGACATATGCAGTCAGAGTAGTATGTTACCCATGTGGCTATCAGTGTCTGCAACAAGCTCCATGGGGTGTGGGATGACCATGTAGGCAAGTGTATCGGTGCCTGTAGACAGCATGGGTACCATCCTTCTCCAGAATTAGATATGTCAGTGCCTGCAACCCAGTGAATGTACAAGACCATCATGGAGGCACAAGTTACCAGTGCCATCATGACGATTTACAGAAGTGCGTTTGCCATGTGTGTGACATTTCTGACCAGATTGCTTGCCTACTGGTGCATGGCAGGACCTCACATTCTCTCCTGTAGTGTGCCAGGTATCTGTCATGTAGGCACTTCAGCTCTGCCTTTACTGAAGGTGGCCATCTTGGATGTGAAAAGCCAAGGTCATGATCACACAGCTGTACCACTTCTACAACGACACCGAGTGTACAGGTGTATGTGAGCAGGAAAAGGCACACCAAGGCCATGGAACTCATACCATTGCCATATATGGTAGAGAAGGTTGCTTATTATCATGCAGGATGCCTATATGTGGTGAAGGATATGGTACTATCTATAACACTAATGGAAGAGGCACCTGCCATGGATGGAGATGCTCATGGGTTACCCGCATATCTTGCATGCATGCCCTGGAGCTGTCTGTTACAGCAGGTTGCAATACTGCATTACCTACTGAGGCAACAACATACCCGCTCACTCACTAGTACAGCCACCTGTTCAACACACACACACACACACACACACACACACACACACACACACACACACACACACACGCACACACATGCTCACACACACACATGCTCACACACACACATGCTCACACACACACACGCTCACACACACACACACACACACACACACACACACATGCGCACACGCACACACGCACACACACACACACACACACACATGCTCACACACACACACGCTCACACACACACACACACACACACACACACACACACACACACACACACACACACACACACACACACACACACACACACACACAGACACACACTCTGAGAATGATAGTGGCCCTTCCCAAAACATTTTGCAGTAATCTCCTCCATTTCCAGCTCGGACACACAGTGCACATAGTTATTTTCAGTTTCTACAGCACTCACACATTACCTGTGGAAGATATTGCACACTTGTACTCTCTCTCCTACCTGTGCAAACAATGATAACTATGCCTTGCCCTCTGTACTTGGTCATTTGTGTGATCTATGTCTGATGCAAAGTATGGCCAGTCTATGTATAGGTAAGCACAGTCTGGTATTCCATTTGCATGCATCACATATTACTGCAGTATATGTGCTTAATTAAAGCCCAGTGTTATGTGCTGGCCACTGACTCTTTGCTTGTGCCATTGTATACTGTACCAGCTTCCATCTCGCATGTTAACCCTTGCTGCTTAGTCCTTCACTGACTCCTCATCTGTCTCACCCTCCACTGCCTGATACACTGGAAGATGTTCCACCTGCATACCTGCATACAGCCTCCCTGCTGCAACTGTTTCTATATTATCATACTATGTAACTTATCATGTGGAATATCTTGGCATAAGTGCCATGACCATCCTGCAGGGCATCGATAAATACATCCACTCAGAGAAGGCATGCCTTTAGCAGCCTAAACACATGTTCCACAATGACCCATGTTCATCAGAGGGTGTAATTGTATCCATTGTCTATCACAATTTGCGGATTTCTCTTAGGTGTTATTAACCAGGGCTCCAGAACATATCTATCATCACCAATGAGATGCCTCTGGTTAAAGCTGCCCCTCATATACCATTGATTAATGTCACATTTATGCCATAGGCAGAAGTTATGGTATCTGCCTTGGGGGTCTGCAGATTGTGGGTAATGCCCTGTTCATTGCAGACCACCTGTTGATGCATGATAAACTTTACAGTCCACATATGTTATTTCCAGGTCACCAGACTGGGTGTTTATTTCAATGTAGGTGAAATCCATAGCCCCCCCATCACCTCAGAAAAGCAGGCTGTATCACAGAAATCCCACATGGCATTAGTTCTCATCTCTGTGGTACATGAAAACCACATATGCTTCCCCACATGTTACAGCATGGCATCAAGAAAACTCAAGGCAAATGCCTGCAATACCCCACTGTGTCCCCTGTTGATCATTGAAAGGTGCTACAGTATAAATAAATCCACACATATATTAGTATTAACTGGAAGAAAAAATCTACAACTTCCATTCTGCAAATAAGACCAACACACCAGCTCCTTCTTGGTGTCCCTATCCACAAAGTACCAGTCTTCGATGTCGGTGACATGAAGGCTGTGAAATTGTAAGTGTGATCAGATGACACTTCCAAAGGAGATGATGTACAGATAGTGGCAATAGTTTCCTGGGTTACATATACACGTTCCCTAAAGCTGCAGCAACCCACAACAGATTTTCACTACTCCCTGCATATACGCCAGGATTTCACTGTGATCATTAACACACTGATTGTGCATCAGGTCACGCTCTTCATATGTTTCAGAATCACTACCCCATCTTGTTTTGTCTCATTTGCATATGTGGGGACACTCATTTTTAATTCTATTGCTCATTACCATACCATTATATCACCATTAGTGTATACTACAAGCAGCTATATTGCTTGGTCTCCTTCACTTGCGCTCTGTGTGCATTTCTGAATCATATGCACCCTGTTATGGCCACTTGCCATGCACAATTGCCTACTGCAATGCAATACCTTTTTCTGAAATGTCAGAATCACTGGCAACTAACAGTTTGGACAAAAGTGTTTAAAACAATTCTGGACTGTAAGCATTTAGCAATAAGTTGCCTTTTCCCTTTTTTTTTTTTTTTGCAGTTGCTTAAATGCTAAAATGCAAAGAAAGTTTTCTGAGAAGAAGTACTGCATATTACAAATGGCATTTCTGTCATTTCATATGTCCTATGAAAAAGGTTAATTGTCTCCTGTAGGGGAAGGGAGTAAAGTTCTTAGCATGAGTCAAACTTGTCACTGGTGGATTTTTACTAAATAACAGTAAGCAGAGCTCTTCTGAATCATTCAGTCTTGACATTAGTTAGTGCATAGTACATTAACAGCTAGAAAACACTGCATTCATAGGCACATCTTTATAGACAAGCAATTAAGTTTTAAAAGAACACAACTGACAAGAATTAAAGGAAAGGAGTAGATGTTGTGCTTTGGGTTCATATTACATGCAGATGTAGCAGTATTTGTTACATTCATCTGCTTTCAAAAGCAGCCGCTGTGTGTTTATAATTGATTTCCTAATCCCAGCGTCAAGCAAACTGCAATTTTATTCCACCTGACCTTTCATTGTTCAGAGTAAACCCTTCCCACGAGGCTAACCATTGTGCAATTGATTCTCGCACATTTTGCAGACAACTTTATGCCTAAACTGAATAAAGCACATGCTGCAAATCGACTTTTTAAAATTTTCTAAGTCTAGAATATGAATTACTTTGTTGCATGTTCACAAAGGTTGACAATTATTTTAATAGATCTAACAAAGATGGAAATTAATCACTGCACCAAGTTACAAAGGGGTGTCGCAAGGAATAAAGTTCAGGTTGTAGAAAACTCCATATAATCCAGAACATATAAAAATGGTGCCCTAAAGCAATTAGTTAACCGATCTTTCATTTTATTATACTGTATGATAACTTCTTGGTGCTGCGGTAGCTTTGTCGCCTTACAATAAGACATTGTCCTGTTCGATTCTCAGTTAGAGCGTCTTCTGTGTGGAGACATGCATGAATGGGCGTACCTTCGTTGAAGGTTGTGTGTCAGGGCTGGCAACTCGGCACGTAAAAATCTACTGCCAATCATTAGCGGACAGGAGTTCCGCTGTGGCGACCCCTAACCGGGAAAAGCCAAAAGACACAAACAAATGATAACTTCTTTCAGCTAACCCTCTCCACTTACTTAGATAACCTCTTACAATGCTTTCTTCATTGGATAAAAGCTTTGTTACATTATATGGCAAACATAGGATTTAATTGTCCATTTAATGAATATAAAATAATAATGACCATGTGAAGCAGTCAAAACAAAAGCTGATATGTATCAACTGAGAGTATTAGAAATTCATTTAATTGGATTAGTTACATTTTGAAGGTAATGTTACTGTCTCTGGGTTTTTAATTTGTTTTATTTTTTCTAGGTTGGCCAATAGCTGACCATCTCTAAGTTGTCAATCAGTTACATCAACAGAACAACAATATAAGTCCAGTCACAAGACAGACCAGTTAGCTGCCATTCCATAATCAGTTATGTATTGTGAGCATCAGGCATTTGAACAAAAAGGTGCTATAGAGACAGAGAGGCTAAATTCCTGTATTTCAGGAATTGCAGTTATACATGTTTACTCTGTTACTCCTCCAGGCTAAGAAAGCTATCCAAGGCAAACCACGTGGCAATACCAGTACTATGTATTATAGCATTTAACTGAAGTATCTAAGCAAACACAAGTATCTCCATCACCTGTTTTGCCTTCTCCATAAAGTACCTGCTCGAACATAGTTAGAACCTTGCATTTTCTAGATAGTACACTAGTAGATGAGATGGCATATCCTCATAGGAAATTTTAACCCAATATTTTTTAGGCAGTGCAAGAAAGTAACATTATTAAGTGGGTGGCAGTACAAGACAGGGTTCAAAATAATTTGTTATTTATATACTTATTTATTTTTTCTGGTGTGTGTTCCTCAGGCATGGCATATTTTCAGTCAAGACCTGAGCTGATATTCAAATTGACTGGGAAGAAATTCAAGCATGACACTAGCATTAAATCTACTAATCTTGCCAATATGTGAGAAGGATGGAAGACGCGTTTTAACATCCCTAATAAGGGATTCCTTTAAAAATAGTGCTCCATCTTATCTCCAGGACCTATCACCATATTGTGGCTAGTCCTGTCTCTACCCCTTCGTAGGCAGCGCCCTGGGTTTCACATAAGTGTGAAGGATGTACTATGCCCCTGAGGCTAGGGACTGAAGTGCTAGAAATTGGTCATCTCACTGCAGCCAACTCTGTGGCTGACATGAACAAAGGTGGAGGCCCTAGACCCCCTCCCCATTAGATACTGATACTCTCCTTATAGGTAAATGCATGCTATATACCTCACACCTCTTTAGAAAGGCAACATCTTCCAAGTCATGTCCACATGCCTAATTTGACACCATTATGAGTTCTGGTCTCCTCCAGGGCTACAGAAATTGACTTGGGCATATAAAGAAGTTATGTCTTACCATAACGTTCCATCTGTGTTGTAGATCTTTATTCATTCATTACTGTTAGGACTTCGGTTCCGTCCCTTGGAACCGACACGGCCATTTCCAAGCTTGTGCCAGCCAAAAACTCTCAGCTAAGACCTACCCATAATGCTCCTCTCATAGTCTCTTGAGATCGAGTTTGCCCGCCCCTATAATATAGAGATAGTAAGAGAAACAGTAGGAGGCTCTGTCTGAGCAAATACCTTAACCAGGAGTTCCTAAAGTTCACCAGGAGTCCAGGCAGGGGGAAGGAGGGTGAGAAGTAATGAATGAATAAAGATCTACAACACAGATGGAATGGAACGTTGTGGTAAGACATAACTTCTTTATCTGATGTTGTAAATCTATTCATTCCTTACTGTTAAGACCGAGTCCCCAGCTACTTGAGTCCTGGGTGGCCCTAAGGAAGAATATTCCTGAGCACCATAGAACCAAAAGAAGCTTGTTCCCTGGAGGCCAAATCCAATTTGTAATGAGTGATAAAGGTATGAGGTCTTGCCCAAGTGGCTGCTGCGCAGATATCATCCATAGAGGCTCTGGAATGAAAAGCCACAGAAGTAGCCATTAATCTAGTAGAATGAGCCTTTATTCTGGAAGGTAAGGAAAGTTTATCCTGATGGTAGATAAAAGTAATGATGTTTCTAAGTCAGGAGGATAGAGTCACTTTGGAGAAAGGTTTACCCAATCTGGGTCCCACAAAGGCCACAAATAATTGATCCATTTTCCTGGAAGATTTAGTCCTGTCCAAATAAAAACGAAGCTGCCTATGAACATCAAGAGTGTGCAAAAGATACTCCCCTCTGTTTGAATGCTGAGGGAAGAAAACCGGCAGGTCAATAGATTGGTTAATGGAAAATCCAGAAATGACTTTGGGCAAGAAGGAAGGGTCAGTATGAAGGGGCACCCAATCCCTGTGGAAGTTTAAGTAAGGTCTCTTGACACTCAAGGCCTGCAACTCCGATACTCTTCTCGCTGAGGTAAGTGCTACTAGAAGTAGAGTCTTCCATGACAAAAACTTTATATCACATGAATCAGAAGGCTCAGAAGGAGGGCTTGTTAATGACTGAAGTACCAAAGTCAAGTCCCACAGTTCTATGGGGGGCTTGACAGGAATTTTAACGTGCAATACTCCTTTCAAAAAGGTTTTGTACAGACGGTGTGACATAGCAGAAGAATTATCAAATCCATTATGAAAATTTGCGATACCTGCTAAATGCTGAGGCTCCTGCATGTAGAGGAGTAGTCAAGTACTGTAGGATCTTTTGAATAGGCATAGAGAAAGGGTCTATGTTCTGATCTTTGGCCCAGGTAGAGAACCTAGTCCATTTACTTGAACAACTTTTTCTGGTGGAAGGTTTCTGTGAAGCCAGAAGAATCTCACGAACGGGAGATGAGATATCAGGCAGCCGGGCAATCACTGGAAGTGGAGGAACCAAGCTGTGAGCTTGAGGCTGTGGAGATTGGGATGAATCGATTCCTGAGAATGAGACAGCAGACCTTGAGATTGATCCAGGATCCACGGGCTGTGAATCAGATGAGGCCATAGGAAAGGAAACCAGACTTGATGGAGCCAATAAGGGGCAATGAGGATCACCTTGCTTCCCAACCTTTGAACTTTCTGGAGGAATTTCAGGATGAGGGGAAACAGGGGAAAGGCATACAGTAGACACAGGGGCCAATCGTGCATTAGAGTGTCCCTCAGTGATTCCTCCTGAGGGGGGATCAGGGCAAAGTAGCTTCTGCATTTGTTGTTTAAAGGGGAAGCAAACAGATCGCAGCAAGACCTGCCCCAGCGGTGTAAGATCCGATCCACTATTACAGGTTTGAGAGACCACTCATGAGGCATCAGGATGTTTCTGCTCAGGTTGTCAGCAATAAGGTTGAAACTCTCAGCAATGTGCATTGCTATAAGAAAGTGGTTTGATGCTATCGCCCAGTGCCAAATACTCATGGCTTCCCGACACGGGGTAAGACCTGGTACTGCCTTGTTTGTTGCTATACCAGATGACTGACATGTTGTCCGATTGAATTTCAATGGTCCCAGAAGGGAGGGATGTATGGAATGCTTGCAATGCTAAGAGAACTGCCCTCAGTTCCAGTACATTTATGTGCAAATTGGCATCCATGGGGGACCAGGTGCCTTGGACCATCTTTCCCTGGAAATGACCCCCAACAGGGAAGTGTCCATGGTCACCATGGCCCTGGGCTGGGGGAGACAGAATGGTCGACACCAAAGATTCGATTCTGACTTCATCTACCATAGCATTTCTTTTTTGCAAAGGTTTGCAAGACGTATCATGTGGTTGCGTAGGTGGGTTAAGATCAACCATTGTGAAGAAAGGAGCCACTGTAATATTCTCATGTGGAACCTCACCAGTGGTACTAGGGTAATGGCAGCTGCCATGGAGCCTAAGAGTTGCAGTACAAGGCGTGCTGGTACAAAGGTCTGTGGAAGAAGGGCTTGGATCTGGAGTCTTATTTTCAAAAGCCTGTGAGGAGGGAGGGAAGCTTGACAGGATGTTGTGTCGAAGACCGCACCAATGAATTCCATTGTTTTTGTTGGGATCATTTGAGATTTCTCCTTGTTGATTGTAATCCCCAAATGGAGAGCAAGGCCTTGAGTGTAAGAGAGGCTGTGGGTTAGAAGATTCTTGGTCAAGGCAGTAAGGAGCCAATCATCTAGATATGGAAACACCTGGAATCCTTGTAGTCGATGATGAGCTAGTACAACTGCCATACATTTGGTGAACACTCGGGGGGCTGTCGAGAGACCGAATGGCAGTGCCCTGAACTGGTAATGATTGGCTCCCAGTGGGAAGTGGAGAAATCTCCGGGAGTGCAGATCCATCTTTATGTGGTAATACGCATCCTGGAGATCTATAGAGCACATCTAGTTGTCCTTCCCTAGAAAGGGGAGGATGGACTGTACTGTGACCATTTGGAATTTTTGAGGTTTGATAAATTTGTTCAATAGGCTGAGATCCAGATTGGTCTCCAGTTCCCTGTCTTTTTTGGCACTAAAAAGAACCTCAAGTAAAACCTGGATCCTCTCTGGTCTGGTGGGACTTGTTGGATGACCCTTTTTCTTAGCAGCTTTTCTATTTCTAAGGCTGCTACCTCCCTCTGATTGGGTGGCACATCGGGGATTCATTTGATGGGTCTGGGAGTTAAATTGAATAGTATCTGGTAGCCTCTGTATATTATTCTCTGCACCCAAACATCAGTAGTAGTAAGTTGCCAGGCTGGTAGGTGCAGAGAAAAACGACCCCCGACTGCTTCCAGAGGAAAGCAATTGGGCCGCTGCTCAGGAGCGCTGATAGGGTCGACCCGAGAAGGAATCTCTAGCGCCCTGGTTACATGGACCCCCTCTACCCCAAAAGGGGCATCTTCCAGATTAGTTGCCCCCTCTTCCCCAGGGGGATTACTCACCATGAGTGTCACGAAAAGATCCTTGGGATTTCTTCAACCACAATTTCCCTCCCCTCTGGTTCCTGGAGGAGGACCTCTGGGGGGGTGGAAAAACATATGCCCACAACAGACAATGTCCTTCCATCTTTCTCACTTCGTGCTAGTGTGTCTTGTACTTTGGAACCAAAAAGTGCAGATTCATTGACAGGCATGTTGACGAAGGAAGATTTAAAGGTGTCTGTGAAATCACAAAAACACATCCAAGCATGATGTCTCATGACAATGCCTGATGCGGCAGCTCAAGCTGCCCCCTCAGTGGTGTGAGATATCAAATGCATCAAGGAGTTTGAGATAGATTCAAGGGTAGTTAGCTGCGAGGAGACAGTGTCATGCACCTCATCAGGCAGTACTCTTTGGAGATGAGTGAAGTGTGCCAGATAGTTCAGCGACCGAATGGCAAAGGTCGCTGAAGCATAGGTCCACTTCCCTAGTCTGTCCATGGCCCAAGACTCCCTGTTCAGAGGATGGATAGTGGAACTATCTTCTGCCAGTTCCCTCTAGGTGGCCACCGCCATGACCATGGAATCAACAGTCAACTGCTTGGACCAGTTGGGCTGGTCTTCAGGGGTGGATAAAAATTTGTCCAGCCTCCGGGAGACAGATTCTACATTGTCCGGGGCCTTCCAGGCATGCTGCATGATCAGCTTTATAAGCTCATCTGCAGGTGGGGTCACCCAGGAAATAGAAGGCCAGGCACGGAAGACCTTCAAGAAAACCAATTCCTCAGAAGAAGAGTTAGAGGACTTCCAGTCTCCCCGCTGCTTGAGGATTTTGAGAATGTCTCCAAATGAGATGTCATCTGGGGGAGACCATAGGGACCCATCTCCTTCATTGCAATTGATGTCCTCAGTGATAGATTCCTCAGGGGAATCAATGTGCTTCCTCTTGCACCGTTTCTTCTGGGGTGGCTCCCCAGTGGGATCTTCTGAGGAGGACTGCAGAGGAGGGGTTCCCTTCAAAGGGAGGTCTTGTGGATCCCATGCCCGGGATCCCAAAGTAGGGGGTTGGGACAGCTGCATGCTAGAGGGGTGGACTGGTGTCGATGCCATTGGTGCTGACTGCAAGCCTGTAGAGGCAAGGACCCTCTCCATCACCTGGAAAGCAGACCCGCCCGAGGAGGGATGGGAGCCCAAAACTGAGAAGGACAACCTTGGAACCAGGGTCACACCCCACCCTGAGGAGCCTGCCTCTAGGTGAGGAGCTCCAAGAGGACTGGAAGCTGTTGGAGGCATGGACATAGATGGTGCCAGCAAAAAAATAGATGCCGGGCTAGGTACCAAGGTGCCGAAAGTCCAAACACTGCTGCAAGAGTGCACCAGCTCCAACGGAGCCGATGCAGCAAGGGAGGTCAGTGCCAACAGTGGAAACTCTGCAGTCGGATCTGAGACAGTATGCACCGGGGTGGTCATCGGTACTGAGATCTCCGAGGCCTGGGTAGAGGCTGGAGGAGGATAAACAGGTGAGTATGCTGTGAAGGGTTCCAAGCCAAAGGGGATGGAAGGTCTAGCCGGGGTGAGCAATCCCCTAGCGGCCAGAAGCTGGTCCACAACCCGCACTACATCTTGTTCAGAAAGGCTCCTGGTGGATCTATAGGAAGTTGCTGAAGGAGAGTCAGGTCTTTCAAGAAAGGGGCTAAGCTGGTGCCCCGAAAAAGGATTGTAAGTTGGAGATTATCTGGTTCTTGGGAGAAGTTCAACCTTAGGAACCAAGGTCATAGTCTGTGGAGCTGAATAAGCTACTGGCACCATGGCTGGGGATGATGCTGAAGCGGATATGGTCATCAAAGCTGGTGCTGGAACTAAGTACAGCACTGAAGCTGATGGTGCCGAAGCTGGAACTGAAATAGGAGTCAACATCAGTGACGGCACCGAGGAGGAAGACACAGGGCCTGGTGCTGAAGAGGTCTGTGCTGAAGGTGCTAGAAAAACTCGGCGCCAACTCAGTTCCATAACTGTCGAGGATGTAGGAACCAAGTGGCTCCATTTTTCCTTGTATTTCTTGGTTTTAGGAGGTGGTGAGACCTCTGTCCCAGAGAGAGCCTCAAAAAATGCATTTTGACTAATCCTTTCAAAATTAACTTGTTTTTGCACTCTGCTAGAGTGCAATTGCTAAACCTGGAACAGATGTCACAAGAAGCATTTATATGGTCCACGCCCAATGTTAGAAAAATCTACATGCTGCTTAGAAAATATATTTACATACTGCTTAGAAAATATGTTTACATACATTCTACCTAGAAAAATATATTCACAATGTGTGCTGCTTAGGAAGATGTGCATTTAATCATTCAAACATATATGAATTGTGTGATCAAATATATAGAAAAATGTGTGCTTTAGTTAGGAATAAATGTACTTAAATTCATAAGAGTTAGGTAATGCATTTAATTCTGTCTTGCTAGTATAAAATAAGAAATAAACCTGCATGTTATTGCTTGAAGCACAAGCTGCAGTGTAATCAGAAATTTGACCTTGGCAGCTTGCAGATGCAGTCTGGCTCATGTCTTTCAAGTAAAGATTATTTTGGAAAGTTAGAAAATAATAAATCTGTCTGCATGTAAGTCTTCTTTCCTGCCTCCACCAGGGAAGTACTATCTCTGATAGTGGCTGGGGACAAGAGAAACAAAAGAAGGCTTTAAGGAAGACTTACATCTATTGTATTTGAACTAATCAGAGTACCTTGAATTGGCTACATCCTCAGGAGGTCATCGTGACTGACCAGCTGTCTGCAAGGCTGCAACTTTCTCATGGGAAAAGGACTTTTGAAAACACAAACTCAGCAGTTTTATGAATAGCCATGATGTAAAGACCCTGTCACTAGCCACACCAGTGAGGTGGGCAAAACTGATAATGAAATGTATATAACCAATGTGTTTTGGTCAATAAAGCAGTCAAAATTCTATACAAACTTTGTGTATGGTTTTGCCTCCTAATGTACATTAGCTTAGAGATGCTCTAGCTTTCCTGCATTATTGTTTGTTATTAATTGACATTGTGTTTGAATAACTCAATGATTTTTACAGTCTGACTCTAACAAATTTATTTAACATCTTGGTCCTAATCGTGAATTCCCTTGGTAAGCTACAGGTCAGAATATATAGGTGGTATTGAAGTCTGCGAGAAGAAGGAAAGACCTCCGACTGAATTGTCGTCAAAGAGGCTGTCCACTTGTCTGATCTGTGGCAAAAGCGGAAAACTGGGTCCTAAAAGCCTATCAAACATAAGCAGGAGGCTCGGGTAAGCAGAATTCCTCTCTTTGTTTTTGTTTTAGATCGGGACCAGGTTACACTGTGCTATTGCTAAGGTTTGTGATAGCAGGGAGAGGTAGTCAAGTATTGTATCTTGAGTCATAGATCAGGAAATAAAACAAAACAAAGTAAACAGTCATTCTAGACACTACTGTGAATACGGGAATAGAGATACCACGTGGTACAAGAGAAAGGGTTACGTAACAGTTTTGTTGTTGTTTTTTCTCTCTCTCTCTCTCTCTCTCTCTTCTTTTTCTTTCAGAGACATGGGAAACGAATGCACTAAAGGGTCACGTGATCCGCTAACAGAAGATGCAAAATATATGCAATTACAGAGAGCAGATAATGTGAGATATTTTGCAACATGGGTTAATAAGTATGACTTTGATGGTAAATTGATAAAATGGCATTAATAAAACTTTTGAGACAGTTAAAATCTGACGAGAAGGTCAGGCAAAAACAACGACAGTTGGGTGTTCCTCAAGCACACAGGTGGATTGAGGAAGCAAACCGAAGGAACAGAAAAATAAAAATGCAAAGGCATTATTTTTAGACAAAGAGGATAATAATGTAGTAGTAGCATCGGTCCCTCCCTACCACGCCCACCGATGCCTTACTCAGAATATGAAGCGGAGGGCGGCTGACCCCTCCACGTTACCCAGAGACAACAGGGACATTAAGACAACCGCTTGTAAGAGAACCTATCGACTAGATCCCTAACACGCCAAACACTTGTAGATATTCAACCAAGCGGAATTTATTAGATGAGGGTGAGGAAATCTGTCCATTAATAGAAGTACCAAACCCGCAGGCAGGACAGGAGGGCCAGGCCTCAACTCTCTTAGTGTATAGACCATGGACACCGGAAGACATCCAAAAGCTACAGAAGGAATTCCCCATCCAAAAATTAACTTTGAGAAATTTTACAGGATTTACAGGGTATGAGATTAAGTTACCACTTAAATGGGGAAGAGGTAGAAAGAGTAGTTAGACAAATTTTAGGTCCAGACTGGCACATGATTTGTGGCACCTGGAATGCTCGTGACGCACAACACAGGCCGCTCCTACATAGTGACGCAGAACTAGATACTAGATTGAAGGGTCTTACAGACCGCATCACTGAAAAATGGAAACCTAGGGCAGACTGGACTTGCATTAACCAGTGTGTACAACAAGATAATGAAACTGTGGATGCATACTATGGAAGATTGTTAGAATGTTTTAATAACCATAGTGGCATGCCTGTTCCTGAAAATCAAAAATGATAGTTCATATGAACAACAATTGAAGAATGCATTTTTAAAAGGTTGTATTGCCCCTGTCAATAGCTTCATCACGAAGCACATGATAGATCACCGAACAAGTAGGCTTCAAGCCTTGTTAGAATATGCTAGACACGCTGAAAAACATTTTAACAGTAAAAAGAAAAGAAAACGCAGGTCTTCACAGCTGAAGACGGTGCGGAAGTTTTTGTAGTACAAGCAGCCAAAAAGGGCAAACAAAATATTCAGGGTAACAGACGCTCTGACAAAAACTCAGAAATTTATGAGAGCAGGAAGAAAAAAGGTGAGTGCTTCAATTATGTAAGAAGGGACATTTAGCAAGGGATTGCAGGAGCAAGGCACCCTCTTGCGGGAAAAAGGATAAGGAAGATGAGGATTGACTATATGACAGTTATGCTGCTCAGCAGTCTTCAGAAGAGACTAATGAGCAGGGGGATGATGTAAATACCTTAGAAGAAGCAGATGACATGCAACTGGATGTAGAAGTTGGGGAAAGTGAAGTTTTAGATCTGGCACTACTGAGCTTAGAGCTCTATTTAGCAGACACGAACCGGAAGTTACACTTCTGGTAGAAGGAGAGAAATCAAGTTTTGTGTGATTCAGGAGCATCACGAACTTTGATACATCCTTCAAAGTTACCGAACACTCTGAGTCACCTGATTTCATATTAGTGAAAGCAGCAAACGGACAGTTGTATAGGGAACCACTTTCCCATGATATAGCAATAACTGATCCAGTCTCGGGCATGACCCAGAGAAGTAAAATAGTACTTTCTGCCAAATGCCCCATGAACCTATTAGGAAGAGACCTTATGCAACTTTTGGCATAGCAGTAGTCCCTACCATGAACGGTATGGAGGCACAGAGACAAACTGACACCTTTGTAGTACGGGTCGAGGGGAGGCTTATTATTGGTACAGCCAGGATCTGGTTACAACCGACCAGGGCAGTGACCGAGGAGCTGATGAATGTAGCCACCAGCAAGGTGCCTCCCCTCGATACTGACCAGCAACATTTATTACATTGTACTCTATATTACTGTAGCACACCAGGACCTGATAAGGAATACGAACAAAAGTTGTTCAGGAATCCTGCAAACAGACTGATATTACGGACCCTATATTGGGACACTGAGGGCAACAGTGTGGTGAGTTGTTCGTTACCTCAGGAGTTTTGGAATTGTACAAATCCAATAAACTACCACACGTTAGCCTAACTAAAAACAAGAACGTTAGGTGGGTAGACTTGGGTGACAAAGTGACAGGATGGGAGAGACTAACTGACTCAGAGTTATCGGACTTAGGAGTACAAAAACAGAAACTGAATTGGTTAGCGAAGCGCCCAGCTGTACACTTACAACAGAGTGAAGACAGCTGAATGGCGTTCTTGATAGAAGAAGAAGAAAAAGCTTTGAGTGAAATACCAAATGTTCTTTGGTCAACAGGAAATCAGATGTAGGACTTATTCGTACAGCAGGGCCAGTAGTTATTACACCAAAATCAGCCTTTAGACCAAGAAAAGACAATATCCTTTGAGCAAGGATGCAGAACAGGAATCAAACCTATTATAATGGCATTACTCAAGGAAGGGATACTGGTGGAATCTTTAGATTCACCATGTAATACTCCTCTATTTCCTGTAAAAGCAAACGGGAATGGCGGATGGTACAAGATTTACAAGCTGTAAATGATGCAGTGATACCAAGAGCACCTGTGCCAGACCCGCATACTTTGTTAAATGATTTGAAGCCAACAGAAATATTTCACCGTGGTAGATATTAGCAATGCATTTTTCTCAATACCTATCCACCCTGACAGCCAGCATTGGTTTGCATTTACATTTCAGGGCAAAAGGTATACTACCACAGGGATATAGTGAAAGTCCAACAATATTCGCACAAGAGATGGCTAGCAACCTGGCGGGTTTCTCTCCACCAGAGGGTAGCCAAGTACTACTTTATGTAGATGATATCTTGCTTGCAGCTCCTACCCAGCAACAGTGTAGGGAAGACACAATAGCATTACTGAAATTCTTAGCTGAGCAAGGGCATAAAGTGAATAAACATAAATTGCAACTTTGGAAAGAACAGGTTAAATACCTGGGATATGTGATATCCAAAGAAGGCAGAACATTAGATGAAGAACGAAAACAGCTATTTTACAAGCACCCAGACCAACTACCAAGAAAGAAATGATGTCTTTCTTGGGAACACTAATTTTTGTCGGTTGGATACCAATTATGCTTTAGAAACGGCTCCATTGGCTGATTTAATATTTAAAACCAATGGCAGCACAAGAAACACTACACTGGACTCGGAAGCAGAGGCAGCCTTTTGCAGACTAAAAACTGATAGTTTCATCATTAGTTTTAGGGCTTCCAATTACCATAAGAGATTTTTCCAAACTGTAGATTGTAGCGGGATATATGACGTCAGTACTGACGCAACAACATGGCGGCAAGCAACGCCCCATAGCTTATTATTCATCACAGTTAGACCCGGTGGCACGATCATTACCACCCTGCGTACAAGCAGTAGTCGCAGCAGCTATGGCAGTGCAAGCTTCAGCCTCAGTGGTGTTGTTTCATCCTCTCACGTTGAGAGTACCTCATGCAGTTGCAATAATTTTGCTGCAGGAAAAAATAGCATTTTTATCCCCTGCCAGACATCTTTCTTGCATGACCATACTATTGAGTCAACCCCATATGACAATTGAACGTTGTACAACATTAAATCCTTCCAATTCCTGTGGATGGCATACCGCACAGCTGCCTACAGGAAATGGAACAAATAACCACACCCAGACAAGATCTTACTGACATACCTTTAGCTGACGCAGAGGTGACATTTTTTGTGGATGGGTCCTGTAGACGAGGTCCTACAGGGAAGAACCTAGTGGGCTATGCAGTAGTGACTGATGACGAAATCATAGAAGCACAACCCCTGCAACATAACCTGTCAGCTCAAGCAGCAGAATTGATAGCTTTGACACGTGCTTGCACTCTAGCGAAAGGCAAATGTGTTAACATATATACTGACAGTCAGTATGCTTTCTCTACAGTGCATGTCTTTGCACAACAATGGAAAAACAGGGGAATGATAACATCTACTGGCAAACCGATTAATCATGCAATTAATTCTAAACCTGTTAGATTCTATTCAGTTACCCACTAGAATAGCTATCTGTAAATGTGCAGCCCATACAAAACAACAAGACAGAATTTCAAGGAATGGGCTGATGCAGCTAAGCTGCCTCAGACCCAGAAACTGTGCTTTTAAATGAAGAACTACAACCTTCTGAGACTTTAGATTTAGAAATGTTAAAAACAATGCAGACATTAGCTACAAAAGCGAAAAGCAAAAGTGGATAAAACGAGGAGCAATCCTTAAAGAGGGACTGTACATCTCCAAAGAGGAGAAGCCCATATTACCATCTAATTTATTTAGATATGCAGCTTTGTTGAGCCATGGGCAGAGCCATGTCTCAACAGGGGGGATGGTACAGTTAGTTAACAGAACATTCCAAACATATGGATTTACGAATTATACACAAAAATTTTGTGCAACATGTCATATTTGTAGCAAACATCATGCACAGGAGCATTTAAACCAAAGCGAGGGAGTTTTCCAACACCACCCTATCCGTTCCATACTATTTGTATGGATTTCATAGAACTAAACAAATGTGAAGGGAAAAAGTACTGTTTAGTAATCATAGATATGTTTTCAAAATGGGTAGAAGCTTTTCCAACTAGAAATCCGGATGCAGCAACAGTGGCAAAGGCCCTAGTGAAAGAAATCATTCCTAGATTTGGCATACCGGAAAGAATCTATAGTGACAATGGGACACATTTCGTTAACCAAACGATACAGCAGCTTGGGAGATTTTTTGGGATATCTTTGAAAAACCATTGTGCTTATCACCCTCAGTCAGCAGGACTGGTGGAAAGATACAATGGAATATTGAAAAACAAGCTGAGAAAATTGATGAGTGAGACTCAAAAGACTTGGATTTGCTGTCTGCCTTTAGCACTGCTGAGCATGAGAACTGTTCCAAATGTAAAGGGCCTGACCCCTTTTGAAATAGTGTTTGGAAGGGCATATTATGTGCCACAATGGAAGGCCCTCATGCCTGCAGAGCTGGAGGCCGATGACTCATTAGCTAGTTATATGAAAAGTTTTTAACAAATAAGACTGTTTTGCAGTTGAACTCTTTTCCAGATAAACAAGAAACGAAACCAGAAGCCGTGCTGACCCCGGGTCCTGGATTTGGCTGAAAATCATAAAGAGAAAGAACTAGTCCAAGGTGGGAAGGTCCGCACCAGGTACTGCTGGCAACACCCACCGCAGTGAAAATCGCTGAGAGATCATCTTGGGTTCATTTAACCCATTGCAAACCTGTTAAGAAATTTAGTTTAGACATACCACAGGATCAGAATGGCCAGAGGCAGAATGAATAAAAATGTGAAACAACCCCAGAGACACTGGTTCACTGGCCTACTGATCATACACTTAATAACTATGTTTGTAGTAACCTTTTTGTTGTTGTGGTTTTTCTTGCATATAACTACAGAAGTGAAATTAATAAAACGTGATGAAAGACTGGCCACAGATTGGCACCCAAACTTTAACACATACCTGGCTATGAAGCGAGTTTATGTAGAGACTATGAACATTTCAAATTGCTGGGTCTGTACTGCAATACCCACAGCATATGGAGGACTTTTTGATGTCTGCTGTCCCCTTGGGAATAAATGCAACTTGGGAAAACCTGTTATTTGACACTGGTACTGTGAGATCACAAGACAAAGTGGCATTACATTTGCCTGTTACTCAGAAAGGAATTGTTTGTTTTGTTAAAAATGATACACTCCAGGTTGGTTGGAGTAACTGTAACATAACTGTGTCTTACAAATGTTATATAAAACCTATAGACCAAGGTACTAGTTGCAGCACGAATTATGATTCATATTTAAGCTTGATGAAAACAACATTGAGAAATGTGCAAAAATCTCCTGAAATATATAGACAATTCTCTGTTATAGATAAGAAAATGTTTCATTCAGGGTTAACCCGCATCAGTACAAAAGTAGAAAATTGTTATTTTGTTTGTGGGAAAAAGGCCTATAAATGGTTACCTGAGAATTGGTCCGGCAGTTGTTTTTGGGTTATCTGGTTCCAGCCATAAGACATACTGCAGAATTGCCTCTGGGTAAGATACGAATGTAAGAGATGTGACTCTCCGTACTGAAAATACAGTCAGAAAACCTACTAATCCAGTGGGTTAGATCGAAGCATGCCGGAAGTGTCATGCGCCTGTGAAGGACAAAGAAAAATTGACCCATATGGACTTGAGTGACAGTGTTATATCCTGGGCGGAATATTCCCAGCCTATGGAGCAGTCAAATCGATTTGGGAATTGAGAAAATTGTCGAAACTTCTCGTAATGAGCAATGCGACTTTTTCTGCTCTTGAACTTGTGACTGATGAGATGAATGCAATGAGAACAGTTGTATTACAAAACCGAATGGCTCTCGACTTCACCCTAGCGCTTATCAAAGAAGAATGCTGTGCGTACATACCAGACAACCAACATGAAATCAATGACCACCTAGAGGTAATTCAGCAAGTGTCAGCAATGACAGAACCAGGCCCAAACCCACTGACGAACTTTTTCCAGAATTTGTTTGGGGGGTGGGGGTCGGTCCTTATGAACATTCTGATTGCAATTTGTGTGGTACTGCTCATAATTGGAGCATGTGTCTGCTGCGGGATACCCTGTGTGAAAAAATTAGTTAAGGACTTAGTTGATGTATCAGTGACTGAAACTATGTACCAGGATATAGAATTGAACTTATTGATACCGAGTGAAAGCCTATCTGAAATATAAAACAAATGACTTACTTAGCCGAAAGTCCATGAAAGGAAAAGGCTAAGAAATGAACTAACACTGTTTATGTTTCATATAGCATTAAATGCATTAAAAGGAGGGAGAATGTTAGAAAAATCTACATGCTGCTTAGAAAATATATTTACATACTGCTTAGAAAATATGTTTACATACATTCTACCTAGAAAAATATATTCACAATGTGTGCTGCTTAGGAAGATGTGCATTTAATCATTCAAACATATATGAATTGTGTGATCAAATATATAGAAAAATGTGTGCTTTAGTTAGGAATAAATGTACTTAAATTCATAAGAGTTAGGTAATGCATTTAATTCTGTCTTGCTAGTATAAAATAAGAAATAAACCTGCATGTTATTGCTTGAAGCACAAGCTGCAGTGTAATCAGAAATTTGACCTTGGCAGCTTGCAGATGCAGTCTGGCTCATGTCTTTCAAGTAAAGATTATTTTGGAAAGTTAGAAAATAATAAATCTGTCTGCATGTAAGTCTTCTTTCCTGCCTCCACCAGGGAAGTAGCCTTGTGCGCACTATCTCTGATAGTGCGCAGCTGGGGACAAGAGAAACAAAAGAAGGCTTTAAGGAAGACTTACATCTATTGTATTTGAACTAATCAGAGTACCTTGAATTGGCTACATCCTCAGGAGGTCATCGTGACTGACCAGCTGTCTGCAAGGCTGCAACTTTCTCATGGGAAAAGGACTTTTTGAAAAACACAAACTCAGCAGTTTTTATGAATAGCCATGATGTAAAGACCCTGTCACTAGCCACACCAGTGAGGTGGGCAAAACTGATAATGAAATGTATATAACCAATGTGTTTTGGTCAATAAAGCAGTCAAAATTCTATACAAACTTTGTGTATGGTTTTTTGCCTCCTAATGTACATTAGCTTAGAGATGCTCTAGCTTTCCTGCATTATTGTTTGTTATTAATTGACATTGTGTTTGAATAACTCAATGATTTTTACAGTCTGACTCTAACAAATTTATTTAACACCCAAACAGTAAACGCACTGAGGGTGACCATCCGAGTTGGGCATCTTTCGCCCACACTTGTTGCACTGTTTAAACCCCAACTTAACTTTGTCTGACATAGTACTGACAAAAAAGAATAATCCACAACCAGATAGACTCCAGTTCCAGACAGTAGGACCCTTCACGAAAGTATTTTAATTCAAACAAACATAAATCGTAAAATCCAAAAACACGAAGCACATTAACGCTAAAAACATGCGTTTTCCTTTGTAACACTTCCTCAGATGTGGGTTATTTACAAAAATTTAATTCTTTTTATACTAATAGAACAGCAATGAACCATTGATGTGTTAACTGATTTTTAAAGAGATCATAATACCAAAAGCTATGGTATGGTAATGTATTACGTATGTATTAAAACATGCACAAAACATTACAACTTTCAACAGAACAGACTTATTTCGTATTTAAAATATTAAAATCCTTGTAGATAATGCATAAAACAAAAATGAAAAATATATATTCGTGAAAACATTGTTAGAGACATTACTTGTGAACATTTCATTCTAAAAAGGATACCATCCATTTTTGGTATACCTAAAACACACAGAAATAGAACAGACCCACCTCTGAGGCCAATAGTCTCAGCAGAGGGATCAAAAACTTTGCCTCTTGCTAATTCGTAGATAGCAAGTTTAAAAAGTTGTGGTTAGGAAGAAACAACATCCTTTGAGATTCATGGGACTTTTTAAGAAGTATTAAACAAGATCAGTACAGGGAGGAATTAACCTTCCTAACGGTGGAAATTGTAAATCTGTTCTCAGTAATACCACATGAAGAAGGACTGGTATTTTTGGAAGAAGCAATGTTTGAAGATAACAGCCTGACTCATGATGAATGTACAGTAATCTTGCATTTAATTGACTTGGTTTTAAAATACAATTTTTTATATTTTAAAGGTGAATATTTTCACCAGACCAAAGGTGTGGCTATGGGTGCTGCATGTGCCCCAACATATGCAAATCTTGTTTTAGCAAAATGGGAGGAAAAGCTGATTTTAAATTCAATATACAGACAGAAATGGCTTTTATACAAAATATTCCTGGATGATATATGTATTTTTTGGATTGCATCCAGTGAAGAAATTACTGATTTTATAGGTTTTTTGAATAACAGCACAGATTTTCTGAAATTTACATATAAAGCTGATAAGGAAAAGTTACTATACCTGGACACAGAAATATATAAAAAAGAAGGTAAACTGTGTTCCAGAGTATATAGGAAGGCGACCTATTGAAATTCATACCTACATTACACTAGTGTGCACCC
Source organism: Protopterus annectens (assembly GCF_019279795.1). Taxonomy (NCBI): domain Eukaryota; kingdom Metazoa; phylum Chordata; order Ceratodontiformes; family Protopteridae; genus Protopterus; species Protopterus annectens. The sequence goes on from NC_056749.1 coordinate 730,979,734, forward strand.
TACACACCAAAAGCGGAATTTAGTCAGAGGCCAGTATATAAGGTCTTCAAGAATGACCTCTGAGGAACAAGATTTTATAGAAGAAATGAAAATTCTTAATCAAATGTTTGTGGCAAAAAAATATCCGGTGTGTCTTTTGGAATATATAGAAAAAGAAGTTTTACAAGGGAGAACAGGGAAATTTAAACCGATTTTAGGCAAAAATGAGGAAATAATAGGAAAAAATAAACAGGATGAAAATTTTAATAGGGCATTGGTATTGAATTTAATGCAACTTCAGTTATGGTGAGAAATACATTGGAAAAAGAATGGAAAAGGTTCACTTCTATTACTGATTTGGTCAAAATTAGTAAGGAAAGGTTAAGAGTGGTATACAAGAACTCTTATAATTTGAAGAATTTGTTAGAACATAATACTACGAATAGCCCTAGTAACAAAAGAAAAAATGGAACATACAAATGTAGGCACTGTTCTCAGTGTGCTTACATTGTTAACAATAAGTCCATATATTTAGAAAGTAGAAATACAACATTAGTGGGGAAGGAATATTATAATTGTGATGGTTTTGGCTTGGTGTATTTAGCTAAGTGTAAAGCCTGCCAGTTTTTTTTTTATGTAGGAAAAACAGAATGTAAGCTTAAAAGAACAATCTACAAACACATATATGATATAAAAACTAAAAATGAAACCAACGCTCTATATAGGCACACTCAAAATTGTGGAAATGCATGCTTTTTCTTTTTTGTTTTGGAAAAAGTACAGAATGATGAGAGGGGAGGCCTGTGGGAAGAAAGGATAGAGTATAGGGAGCTTTGGTGGCAGGTCAACTTACAAGCCAATAAACGTCCAGGGTTAAATGATCATATATCAATAGCCCCGCTTTTAAAATTGAGGGCAGCTAAGTTATAAGCCCCTTTTTTAATAATGCATTTTAATATTGTAATATTGTATTTAAAATAGTACTGTTTTTATATGGATATATCATTAATTAATTTTTTTATATGTATATACATACATTTTTTTATATATGTCTAATCATAGGGTCAATATTTGATAGTATCCCTGTCCTCACTTTATTCTCTTTATTCCAGTAACATCAAGTAAAGCATTTGTTCAATTTATTTTAACATTTTTTGTAAGGTATTAACTTTGTTTATGGTATTTTAAGAAGTCAATCTATATTTATATTAATATTAATTTTAATCAGTGTTATTCAGTTCTTACTTTTAAAAAAATGTTTCATGTATTATTCAACATAAAAGAAAAGTCTCAAGTAACATTTTTTTATACATATCAGTTGTTTTAATAGGGTGCAATGAAGTATAATGGTCACTAGATGGCATTATAACACACTGGAATGAGCGAAAGCTTTTTAAAGAATGAAATGTTCACAAGTACTGTCTCTAACAATGTTTTCAGGAATATATATTTTTCATTTTTGTTTTATGCGTTATCTACAAGGATTTTAATATTTTAAATACCAAATAAGTATGTTCTGTTGAAAGTTGTAATGTTTTGTGCATGTTTTAATACATACATAATACATTACCATACCATAGCTTTTGGTATTATGATCTCTTCAAAAATCAATCAACACGTCATTGGTTCATTGCTGTTCTATTAGTATAAAAAGGATTTAATTTTTGCAAATAACCCACATCTGAGGAAGTGTTACAAACGAAAATGTATGTTTTTAGCGTTAATGTGCTTCATGTTTTTGGATTTTACGATTTATGTTTGTGTGGATTAAAAGACTTTTGTGAAAGGTCCTACTGTTTGGAACTTTGTTGTGTACCTAAGGAGTCTATCTTGTTGTGGATTATTGTGTTTTCTTGGATTCCTTTGGCATTTTTTGGTTTTAGACTGACAAAAAAGAGGGGAAAGAAATTGGAGTTTGTTTTTTTTGTTTTGTTTTTGTTTTTAAGAAGATAAAGAGGGAAAGGGGAGAATACCAACAATGGTATTTAGAAATACCACAAGTGGTAAAAGGAGGGCCTACCAAAGGCAGGAGAGAGGGACAGTACCAATGATGGCAAAAGGTTAACTACCAAAGGTAGAAATTAGAAGCAGGTTACAGGTGAGGGAAGAAAAAAGCGAAACTGACTAAAAAGGACAACGTTTTGAGAGAAAACTACACAAAAAACACAAAATTTCCACTTAGCTTTGAGAGAGAGAGGCTAGGCACATCTGACGAGGAATGGCAAATGAGATCTGAAGAGACTATGAGAGGGGCATTGTGGGTAGGTCTTAGCTGAGAGGTTTTGGCTTGAAATGGCCGTGTCGGTTCCGAGGGCTGGAACTGAAGTTCTAACAGTAAGGAATGAATAAAGGTTTACAACATCAGATCACTATGTTACCCCATCTCTGTCCTCAAAGGAGGCAATCAGACACAGCTTATTCATTCCTCCTTCACCCACACCCATCACCTATAACTACCCAAGCTGCTGAATGAATTCAAGTCACCCAGAGTTGTAGTCAAAGCTTTATCTCTCTATGCCAATGGACCTGGCATTTTTGAACAAAAAGAAGCAGAAGGTAACCAAGAGGCAATGCTGAATGAGAGTATGGATCAATCGAGTGCCGAAATGAGAGATGCACAGATTGTGTGAGATGTATAGATGGAATTCTGGACAATGAAGGAGTAAGATGGCATGAACAGATACTAGAGGCAGAAGCCATCAAGATGAGTAGAGAAAGAGTTATAGCAGCTCTGGTCAGAGAACACAAATGAAAAAGTGAGAGAGACTGAAACAAGACAACAAAACTACACATAGAAAAGGGTTATAATTAAATGTTAAAGTAAAGGATACACTGAATTTAATAGACCTTTTGATTTAGGTTCTGCAGCCATTAGAGATATTAGTATATAAGAACCATACTGTATATGGCAAAAATTGTCACCTCACAGTAAGACGCTGTCCGTTTCGATTCTCAACTAGAGCGTCTTCTTCGTGGAGACATGCGTGCATGGGCATACCTTCGTTGAAGGTTGTGCGTCAGGGCTGGTAACTCGGCACGTAAAAATCAACTATCAATCATTAGCGGACGGGAGTTCCGCTGTGGCGACCTCTAACCGGGAAAAGCCGAAAGACACAACAACAATAACAACTGTATATGGCAAAAAATTTTTTGTAGATATTGCTTTCAAGAATGGTAAAGATGTTCTCTCTTTTCTGGAACAATGCTGTTAAAAAGATATTTACCGTGATCAGTCTGGAAGAATCTGACTATAATTTTACAGTAACGTTTTTTTCTTCTTTACGGTGGACATTAGTCTGAATGACATTAGAATGGAAATGCAGAAAGATGGCAGATTGTTGTAAGCAAGAAAATTATGGCCATTCATAAAATATGGAGTGTAGGGTAGGAAGTGATGGGTGAATTGCATATAATTAAAGGTCAGTGCAGGAAAGCCATTTGACTTGGGATCCAGAGTCTACTACTCAGGAGGAGGCTAGGCTAGCAATGATGTGGAATTTGTGGTGAGGGAGAGGCTTCAGAAGGCAGTGAGGGATGTCATCAGAATTAGTGACAGACTCATGGCAATCAGACTCCAGTGTAATTATAGAACAATATTCATAATCTCAGCCTATGTCCCCACAGCAGGGTTGTGTTAGTGAGAAAAAGAGTGCATTCAGACAGCAGTTGCAGGATCTAGTAGATAAAGCAGGATGGCATGAATTGGTGTTGATAATGGGGGACCTGAATGCTCATATAAGGACAAACAGAACAAGATATGATGACTGCCTGGATTCCCACGAGTTGGATAACAGGAATAAAGGCAGGTCATTCCAGACCTTTGTCTGATAAGTGACTTGATGATGGCCAGCACATGGTTAAGAAACAGAGACAGTCGTCACAATATCCCATGTAAGAGTGGCCAACATGCAACTCATCTGGGCTTCCTTCTAGTAAGGTAAAGGCTCTGCAGTAGACTCAGAGATTGCATAAAGGGCTAGATCCAGCACAAGGAACCCTAGCAATGGCCAGTGGACTGGTGTTGGTGGGGGGGCATAAACATTAAGAAAAAAAGAAATCACCCCACCTATATCTGATAGAATTATATAAAAATAAAAGAATTATTCCCCATTTTTGTGCGTACATACTTCCATTTTGTTTTATGCAGGCTTCTATTTTGTATGCTATAAAGATCCATATACTAGCTGCAGAAATGTAGTAGGTTCACCAAGTTTGAAAAACAACTTGCATTCAGTTGGAAGTTCTTTAGTGACAAGACAAGGACTACATAACTAACCTCAGATTAAAACAGAAATCTCATATTTATCACTCGTCAATATAAGGATTCTTCCCCTGATCTGGTCAAAAAGTAATAAGCATGACCACTGAATGGGGCCTACATCCTTGACAAGCAGGATCTGCATTTCATCCAGATAAGACTGTTTTGTAGAATTTCTTACTCAAAATACACATCAAAGACTTGATCAGTTCATGGACATGCCACATCTGAAGGGACAAAAGCTGCATATAAGTTTAAGTTGTTGCAGAACTTATTTGACAGTCTAATCTTAGATGGACAGCTTACATCGTTGCAGATCTATCCAATTCAAGTTTTAAAGCTATGTCACAGTTGTTTGGTTTCTAGTTGTTTCAAGTTGTAGATTAGACTGCATTTTTCATTGCAAAAGTTACAGGTCTTATAGTTTCACTTTGAAAGTTTACAGTAAAACATCTAACATCTCCCAAACCCAATTAAAAAAAACAAAAAGAAACTATCCAACCCACACCTGCCTAACCCAATTATCTAGGTCTGTTTGGCTGCTCTGTTTTGCTCTGTTTTTTTTTCTTTAGTTGACTCAAATGAGGCCTAATGCTCAAGATGGATTTGTTAATATCTGAATGCTGATTTGCCTATACGGATGAAATAGTTTCTGGCAAATATCAGTCATTAGAGTTTTATATTCAGACAATAAATGGTTATTCGAGTTATAGTTCAGAAAATAAAAACTTTCTCTTTTTTTTTTTTGCCCTGACTTTTTGAATCTATTTCTTAGAAAGGGGTTAAGCATTGTCTGGTTAAGTAATTTGCTCAGAGTCACACAGCAGGAAAATGGAGGTAAGGAAGAATCAAACCCTGCTCCCGTGACTACAGTAAGCAGCTCATTAAAAGCCCAGAGCCTTAATCCTCTGCAAATACTGCCAGACCCTCATTAATTTACTGATAAGCCACTGATGTTTACAGTCAGTAAATAATGCCAGTCATTAATGTTTCATAGTACGTGCTCGGAAAATTCACACTGATGCAAACCCTGTTGTCCTGTTAACCTTTTGAATTGATTAGAGATCCCTGCCTCTTATCTGTCTCCAATTTTACTGAACATATCTGCTCATATTTATGTCCTGTCCCTCATTAACTTCTGTTTTTTTTTTTTTTTTTTTCCGGTAAATTGGTAAATCATCGAGGATTACAGTAAGTCAATAATACTAGTCTTTAGAGTTTCATAGTTCTTATATATATATATATATATATATATATATATATATATATATATATATTTTTTTTTTTTTTTTTTTTTTAATCAGAGCTTTATTTACATTCCGGCACATGGTACAATCATCCATAGCACCACAGCATCTCTGCTGGTGATAGGCCTTCTCTTTGCTTTCTAACTCCTATCCTTACTGACAAAAAAATTCAAGCTTCACAGTCAACATTCTCACTGAATGTATCTGAAAGTTAAATCGATTCCATTCCTTCTATCCTCCTGCAGTTTATCTTCTACTTCTACACAGTCTGCTGAAATCTATTTCTCTATTTTCCCAGGTCATTTATTCTCAACACCTTTTTCCTACCATCTATTCCACTTTCCCTGGCACTTGTTTGAGCTTGGTTTATTTCTCCTTTAAAACTACTTGTATTACAACTTTTATCACCACTGGAGACGTCTCCTGCATCTACTTCCTTGCAATAGCCTTTCTCCCTGATAGCATTATTATCGGTACCATAAATATTTTTGCCTTTTATCTGCCTATCTAACCCCAACACAAACAGTGTTTTTTTTTCATTAGTTGTAATTCCTGTCCATATAATTGTTATAGTAATCCCTTAAGGCCTTTCTTAAATTGCTCTAAAACTCACAGTCCCAAAAATATACAATTATGTGCCTTTTTCTTGTTTGTTACATCTCTATCATCATCCCCTTACTATTAGAAGCCTCCTGCTCAATCTGGCTGGTATATAAAAATATTTATGTAAGTCAAAAAAATTAAAATTCCTTGCTTTTGTTGCATACCTGGGAAATATTATTATTATTATTATTATTATTACTATTACTATTATTACTACTATTATTACTATTATTATTACTATTATTATTATTATTATTATTACATTACTGTTATTATTACTATTATTATTATTACTATTACTATTATTATTATTATTATTATTATTATTACTATTACTATTATTATTACTATTATTATTATTATTATTACATTACTATTATTATTACTATTATTATTATTATTATTATTATTACTATTACTATTATTATTATTATTATTATTACATTACTATTATTATTACTATTATTATTATTATTATTATTACTATTACTATTATTATTATTATTACCATTACTATTATTACTATTATTATTACTATTACTATTATTATTACTATTACTATTGTTATTACTATTACTATTATTATTACTATTACTATTATTATTACTATTACTATTGTTATTACTATTATTATTACTATTATTATTATTATTACTATTATTATTATTATTATTTCTTTGCATAGCTGATCTGATATTTCTTCTTGCATTTCCTGTTTCCCATCCTTCCTTCATTTTCCCTATCAGGATTCTTTCCTTTACCTTCACTGCCTCCATTCCCCTAGATACTAGTCTCTTTAAATGGCCTTGCTCTAATCTCCCCTAGTTAGTTTCTGGCAGAATTGTTGGTACTTCTGAGTTTCCCTCCCTTTCTCTTTTCATTTTTCCCATTTAGCTACTACATCTTATCACTCCCATTCCATTTCTCTTGGCAAAACCAATTCTTCTTGTAACTCTTCTCAGTTCTTTATTGTGTTTTCTTTTAACACTCTAGGTATATTGCTGCATTTTTTCTTTTGTCCACAACAAAGTACTCTTTTCTCTATCTATTTTCATTCTCCCTATCAAGAGTGCCACTTCCCTCCAGTGTTTTATGACCTCTCTTTGAAAAATGTCCTTTCCTAATGTTTGCATTTCCCTTGAAATGGATAACTGTACCTCACTGCTCATGCATTCTATAAATCTTCTCCCTTCTTCAGTTGTCTTGTTACTTCCCAAATCATTGACTTACATTCTGCCTGATACTGTATACATGTCAGCCTATACGTGTTAGCTATTTGACAGCACCTTTAAAAAGTTGCTTATTTCTGGTGCTTCTAGGCATTACTTTTCTTTTGATAAGGTCACCCACAAACCCAGTCTGACATGACTAATCTATCAGCCATTATCATCAAGAACTTATAATCATGACTCAAAACTGAAACTGGTCTGTATGAAGAAGGGGACAATGGCTCCTTCCCCTCCTTGTGGGTGACTGCTATTACAGTTTTTTTTTCACATACCTGGAGCCTCTTCTGCCTCTAAACTTCAGAAAAGACCAGGCCATATCCCTATTATTCTTTCCTCTGCAACCTCCCGTACTTTTAATGAAAGTCTGTCTGTATGTACCCGAGGCTTTTCCTTGTTTTATCTTCCTTAACGCCATTCTTCCTCACTTATATTTTTCAGCAGGTCTGCCTTATTTTATTCCTCTAATTCCTAATAATTCATTCCCTTCCCACATTTCCTTCCTTACCTTCTCTTCTTTCTCTGCTCTCTCATTCTTCCTGTATAGTCCTTCATAATATCTTCTAACTTCCTCTAATATCTCCTCCATTGTGGTCCTCTTTTCCCCTCTCATCACAAATGGTATACTCCTTTTTTTTTAATTCCTCTAATATCTCCTCCATTGTGGTCCTCTTTTCCCCTCTCATCACAAATGGTATACTCCTTTTTTTTTTTTTTAATTCCTCTAATATCTCCTCCATTGTGGTTTTCTTTTCCCCTCTCATCACGAATGGTATACTCCTTTTTTTTTTTTTTTAATTCCTCTAATATCTCCTCCATTGTGGTCCTCTTTTCCCCCTCTCATCACGAATGGTATACTCCTTTTTTTTTTTTTTTTTTAATTCCTCTAATATCTCCTCCATTGTGGTCCTCTTTTCCCCTCTCATCACGAATGGTATACTCCTTTTTTTTTTAAATTCCTCTAATATCTCCTCCATTGTGGTCTTCTTTTCCCCTCTCATCACGAATGGTATACTCCTTTTTTTTTTAATTCCTCTAATATCTCCTCCATTGTGGTCCTCTTTTCCCCTCTCATCACGAATGATATACTTCTTTTTTTTTTTAATTCCTCTAATATCTCCTCCATTGTGGTCCTCTTTTCCCCTCTCATCACGAATGGTATACTCCTTGTTTTTTTTTTACTTTCCTTTGCCTCAGTCTTGTTACCAATGCTTTTTTTGTCCGCAGCAAATTAGAGAAAAACAGGTTTTCCATCCCTGCTCTGCTAATTAGAATACTCTCATCCTCTCATCCCTGTAATCTCTTTTTTATCTTTCCCTTCCTGTCCTTCTTCTGTTCTATTAAATTATCCTTCCTACTGTCTAGCTGGCTGAACTCCTCACTAATCCTAGCTTTGGTTCTACCTTGAATCCTTCTCCTTAATTCTTTTTATAGTCATCTCAGTCTGCAGATTTCCAGGTTTGTTCTCTGCCTGGTATCATAGTCATCATTTGTCTCCTTGGCCAATCTAACGCCTTCATTTTTAGAACATATCCCGGGAATGTTCATTGGTTTAGTAGATTACCTTTCTCCTGTAATTTGAGTATTATATTGACTAGTGCATGATCTGAGATTGTCAGTGGTTCACAGATCACTCTTGTTATGTATTACTGATCAAATCTACATCAGACATTATATATGGATGAGTGAAAGCTAGTCTCTTCTGCTTTCTCTCCCTATTTACCATGTATCCATCTATTCTACTGTTTTCAAATACCCTAACCCCCCCTTTGTACCCTAAATATTCTGGGGCCTGTGTCGACATCCACTCTACTTACTATAAAATTCAAATCTCCTAACACAAACTACAATGTCTTTTAAAATATCATGAGTTTAGCTAGTACCGACCCCATAGTCCTAATATTCATCTTTGGTGGAAAGTACACTGATGATATTACTGACATTTTTGCTTCCTCAATTTTCCTTTTATCACAGCAAATGTTTCTTTTGTGCCCTCAATACTTTCGTCTAACTCAAAACATGCTTCTCTTTTATTAGAATTACTAGATTTTGTATCCTTTTATTTCCTCAAGGTGTGCTTGCCATTACCTTATACTAAGTCCTATCGAACTTGTGGTAAGTGGGAGCCCTGCAGTGCTACTGTTTGGTTCCCTCCTTTCTTTATGTAACTCAACACCCTGTCTCTGTCTCTCTTCTTCATATTTATTAAGCCATTAACATTCCAAGAGGGTACTGTCATCCGATTCCTCTGTTAGGGTATATTAACTTTTCCTTCTACCTAACTCCTCGATTTTACTCATTTCTCCATCTTTTGCCTTCGATGCTCGCCCTCTTTATTATTTGTCCGTCCCTGCATTATCCTTTTCTCTTTCATTAATAATGTTCATCTTGTCATTTTTAAAACCTGCATTTTCAGTTTTTCCCTGTATCTGCTCCTGGCATATTTTTCTTTTTACATTCTCTTAGATTTATTAATCTCTTCGTTCTCTGTTTTGATTTCTATGACTTCACCTTTGACTTTAATTTGACAATTATTTATGTCAGAGTAACAACAGTCCCTTGTCATCTCCTCCCCCCAACCATGTACTTACGTACAGTACAAACTTCCCTCACTGGAGTCCTGGTAATGCCTTACCTTCCGGCAACTGCATATGTGCCTTGTTCTGCTTCTTATTAACTGTTGCTTTTTCAACTTAGGATCTAACATCCCTGCTTCACAACGACTGTCTCCTTATTTCACTATCTTGTCTTTACCTTTACATTATTCTTCTGCTCTCCCCCTCCGAACCTGTGCAGCATATCTGCATTTTTTTGTCAGTATGTGCATCTTTTCCTACAGGTAGAGACACATTTCTACCTCAGTGCATTTTACTACACCCACCATGATGTAGTTAACTGCTACTTCAATGACTCTCATATCCCTATCAAGTGTCAAGTGCCTAACATACAACACTTAAACTCTTTCAAGTTGAACTCCTTTTTAAATATAAGTTCAGTCTCACCTACCAGCCAACTCTGCTCTCATATGTTTTCTTATTAGTTTATTGCTGATGTGCACTGCCAAAAATGCATCAGCCAGGAGCCCATGGCATCATCTCCATGGACCTATTTATCTTTAAATAGCTACCATTTAAGACAGGGTCAAAATGAACGTCTGTCCCCTCACAATCTCATGGTTCATCTTTCTAACCAATGCATGCATCATACTACCTACTTTAAAGTTCTAACTGGGGCTTCTTGTGTCCCCCATCTCACATCTATTGGCTTACCTACTTTACCATTCCTATATTAGTTAGTTTACAGTAGCAAGTATGTTCAAACCAAATTGCTCACATTTTAACAGAGCTGTTCCAGATCCTAACTAAATCAGGCTCTCTTTTTACTCCTCTAATATGTTTACAGTCTATTCTGTGCACTTAACAACTCAATCATTAGTAGCATATTTTTTATTTATTTATTTATTTATTTTTAACATTTGTTTACCAAGAAAGTTTGACTTGGAACAAAGCCAATTTTCAGCGGATGCCCGGGGAGAAATGCTCCAGATGCATGTCTTTGAATTGTGGGAGGAAATCAGAGCACCTGGAGGAAACCCACATGAGCACAGACTCTGTACAGAAGGCACCCCAGCCAAGAATCAAACCAGAGAACCTCTTGCTGTGAGGCGACAATGCTACCGCTACACCACTGTGCTGTCCGATTCTTTATAAGTTAAGTATTCTTTACTAATACCTTAAAATTTACTGGGATTTCAATGTGCCCACCTCAGGTCATACTGGGCTGTGTACCAGTTGAACATTTCTTCATGGTCGTAAGGTTTCTAAGGCTATTTGTGTAAGTTCTTGGTTCTGCATTGCACCTGGGGGAATGGTCATTGCATTTGATCAAATTGTCCTGCCCTATTCAGTCATTTACACCCGGCAATTAATGTCTCCATTTTACAGCCCACGTGCCCAAACACCCCATATTATACAAAGAACCCACCCATATTATCATGGAAAGCCATGTATTTGTTTGGTTTCACAACATCGCTTTAAGTATAAGCTGGACTAAGTTCTTTCACGTGGCTGTTAATAATGTTTGCTTGCCAAGGCTATTATGTGTGATGAGACTCTCAGTGCTGCCATTTTAGGTCTCTCAGTGCCCTGAGATAGTCAATTGCTTCTTTATGGCCATGAAATTTCAAGGCTTCATGTATAGGATCTTACTTCTACATATCAGCTGAACATTTAGGCACAATATGTTTCAATCTATACAAAGTCATTACACTTAAATTAAGATTAATTCCTGCCTTACTCATATGTTGTCCTACATAAATATTATGGCTTATTCAACCAAAACTTAAACAAATAAAACCCACAACACCCTCTTTCCAAGAAAGTTTTCACATATCCATACATTTGACTGTCTTTGCTGATAACAGAGTTTTAAAAGTCTTCAGCTTACATTGTCTCCTTTTAATACTGCATCTCTTATATCCTGTTTCAATCTGTGGTATTCCTATTCCCTCCTCCTGGACTTACTTTCTGTATAGTCAGTAGGCTCTCTCTTTCAACACCCGCTTTCTTCTAAATAATGGAAAATATTCTTTCCTGCCAGTTCCTTGTCCTTCGTTTTAGCTTCTCTTTCAGCTCCCTCTGATCTTCTCTCCCCTACTTTCTTCTACTATGCCCATACAGTGGTTCGCTGTTTTTTTGAGCCTTTCCATAGCTGCTCATGGTTCTGAGAAGGTATATGAGTGTCATAAGTTCATATGTCCACAGGAGATTACTAGGCTAATGCCATGAGGGCCCTTTAAATCCTAGCCATTATTACCCTTATTTTACACAATGTTCAATCCCTAAGGGCTAGAGGATAGCTTAGGCATGTGCCTATGTCTTTGATAGTTTACAGACTGCCCTTATCCATAAGGGACATGGCCACCCTAGAAATGAAGTTATGATTCCCCATCCATTGATCCATACTGCACTTATCTGTGAATTTATTTCTGCTGAATACATCAACTGTATTACAAGCTGAGATAAGTACAAACTTGCAGTGTTAAAAGATAGTACTGCATTTTATTTTTCTGTTTATTTGTTTCATTGAATATTGTGTTAAAGATAGTACTGTATTTTATTGTTCTGTTTATTTATTTGTTAAACTGAATATTGTGATCTCTCTGTCTCTCTGCAGTAAGAGGGGGTTATTTTTTTCACTTCATTGATATTCAGTGTTGAACTCTTAGCCTAGAGGGTTTCTCTGTGGTTATAAGTGTTAGTCACTTATTTGTGAATTTATTTCTTCTGAATACATCAACTGTATTACAAGCTAAGTACAAACTTGCAGTGTTAAAAGATAGTACTGCATTTTATTTTTCTGTTTATTTGTTTCATTGAATATTGTGTTAAAGATAGTACTGCATTTTATTTTTCTGTTTATTTGCTTCACTGAATATTGTGATCTCTCTGTCTCTCTACAGTTAGTTTCTCACCCTCCCTTTCTGTTCTTCTTGTGGTATTAATCTTGGTGGCTTTGGAATTGCCTGCCCCTCCTGTAAATTTGTGTTTGAACACTCCTCCTGAGTCCATTTCAATTGCTCACTCAACCAAGTACAGTGAGATCATATTTTGATTTCAGATACTCCTACCAGTCCCATCTGTTCAGCTCTATCCCAGCTCTATCCTAGTCTAGTGTTATTAGTTCATTCTACCTAATACAGGGAGAACATTTGAGTAGGCCAACCCACTTAGGTCCTCAACCTTGAATTATCTTCTGTTTCTCCATTCTCCCTTTCCAGTTAAAAAAATTGCTAGAATCTCCTTGTGTTCTGACTGAGTGTGCTTCTCAGCTGATAAGTAATTTGTTGGCGCTTTTTAACTGTTCAGAGTTCAATTAAACAATAATTGAATTCAGTTCAGAATACAGTTTGAATAAATTGCTTTAACTCAAGTGTGGTAGCTTGCACTGCACTTGAATTGTTTTTAATGCTGTTTTAGCTGCTTTTCTGTAAAAAAAAATCTAAGCCTGTTTCCTGCCTTTCCTGTAACTAGTCTAGTCCAGATACTGATTTGCTGCATCCAGAACTGTTTGTAAGCTTCTGTGCCCCCCCCCAAGCCTTTCTGTGTTGGAGGGAAGCCTTCTAGCTTATCAGTGGGAGAGGTAAGCACTAGGTAGCCTAGTTACCACAAGAGTGGTTTCTGGCCCAGAAAATTGTAGTTTATTGGTTGTTTGGGCAGTTTTTCCATCTCTTTCAACTTTCTGGTCTAAAAGTCCATGTTTGCTCTTGTTTCACACCTTTCCTGTAGCTAGTCTAGTCCAGATACAGTTTTGCTGTATCCAGGACTGTTTGTAAGCTTCTGAGCCCTCCAAGCCTTTCTGTGTCAGAGGGAAGCATTCTTAGCTTGTCAGTGGGAGTGGTAAGCACTAGGTAGCCTATCTACCACAAGAGGAGGGGTTTCTGGCCCAGAAATTGTAGTTTGTTGACTGTTTGGGCAGTTTTTTCCATCGCCTTCAACTTTCTGGTCTAAAAGCCCACGTTTGCACTTTTCCCACCTTTCCTGTAACTAGTCTAGTCCAGATACAGATTTGCTGTATCCAGGACTGTATGTAAGCTTCTGAGCCACCCAAGCCTTTCCGTGTTGGAGGGAAGCCTTCTAGCTTATCAGTGGGAGTGGTAAGCATTAGGTAGCCTATCTACCACAAGAGAAGTGGTTTATGGCCCAGAATTAGTAGTTTATTGGCCGTTTGGGCAGTTTTTCCATTTCTTTCAACTTTCTGGTTTAAAAGCCCACATTTGCACTTGTTTCCCGCCTTTCCTGTAACTAGTCTAGTCCACATACAGATTTGCTGTATCCAGGACTGTTTGTAAGCTTCTGAGAGGTGCCAAAGTCTGCTCTTCAATTTTTTCCTTAGATCTGCTAGTTCTCTCCTCTCCTGCACTTTACTAGCTTATTAGTCTAGCACTTTACCATACCAGACTTCTTGTAGCAATTATTGTAGCACACAAAAGTGCTACCAGCACTAAACGTTCTACAAGGAAACAGCTCCAGTACTTATTATTAATGCCCACCCCTCCAGGCATGTCTAAAGGTCAGTTCCCTGTGCTTTTTCCTATTAACCTGTTGAACTTGGGCATCCTGAGGCAATGTAGCAACTGCCTCATGTACACCGACAACCCTATCCTCTTACATCCCAACACTCAGACTTGCGAGAGATGCACTTGTATATCCAAATTGAAAGTCATGCACTCTCCAGCCAAAACCAGAATAGCTGGTCAAGAGGAGAAGGTCAACACTTGCACCACACCACATGGAACACATAGCCCTCCAGAACACACACCAGCACTGCCTTCACATAAAAACACAAACCACACACCCACCTTCATGGAGGCTCTCAATAAAAATCTACCCAAACAGCAGAGATCTCCAAGGCAGAAACGCACTCGACCACCACAACACAACACTAATCATGAGACACATAACTCTCCTAAACAGTGTGCCACTCAACCAAAGCCCCTAAGGCAAAACAGCATGCCCAGCACACTAGTTATAGGTGACTCAATAGTGCGGCACACTAATGTCCCACTCACTAGGGTGAATAAGGAGAAAGTAACAGTCAGCTGCCTGTCAGGTGCCAGGATCCACCACATAACTCATGCACTCAGGTCCCTCAACAACAGGTACAAATATGACTCTGTCATTGTACATGTGGGTGTGAATGACCTGAGACGTATCTCCTTGGACTACATAAAAAGAGACATGGAGGAGCTCTCAGATTATGTAGCCCAGGCGGGTACGACCCTAGCCCCAAGCAGCATCCTACCATCACACAGAATGATACCACAGTACAAGCAGAAAAATGTTCAATTTCAACAATTGGCTAAGTTTCTGGTGTCATTCTAAGGGGATCCAGTATCTGTCTGCCTGGGATGACATGACTGACAGACCTCAATGCTTTGCCAGAGATGGCCTGCATCTGTCACCCCTGGGCTTCCGGATACTGGCCAAGGCTCTTGCCACCCCTATAGTGCCTTTTTAGGTGGTGTTCCAAAGACCAAATTACCACCATAACAGCTATAAATAAATGCAATCTGAGGGTCATGCTGCTCAATGCTGGAAGTCTAAATCTCAAAATGCACTCGCTCAAAGCACTCCTTAAAATGGAAAACATTAACATTTGTGCTGTAACAGAGACCTGGTTCAAGGCAGCACAAAGCACCCCTACACTACCAGGCTATTAACTCATTCCACACCTTTCGGCCCCAGAACTTGGACCAAAGCTCCAAAGGCGGTGGTGTTTCCATATTCATAAAGAATGTGCACGCCTCCAGACTGGTAGCCCAACATAATGCATCAGAGATAATTTAGGTGCAGCTAATATTGGGTAAGACAGTGATTCAGGTCGTAGCCTGTTACAGGTCCCCATCCATGTCCCAAGACACTCACTCCATGTTCCTAGGGTCCAACCTAACACTCTCATACTGGGCGACTTCAACTACCCCTCCATTAACTAGGAAAATTACTCATGTACCAATACATGTGCCCAACATTTCCTGGAATTCATTAATTCCAATGCCCTGGACCCGCTCTTTCTTACCCCCACTAGAGGTAGCAACATCCTTGACCTGTTCATTACTAACATGGATGACTATTGCTCTACACCAGTAGTCAACTTCTCCCTGGTTAGATCCAACCACAACTAATCACCTTGGAAATCCACATCCCTCCCATCCCCCACCCCCGAAAAAGGTAACCACCATGAAAAACTTCTCCAAAGCTAACTTTGAGCTCCTAAAAACAGAGGTGGCTAACTTCACAGCACCCCTGCAAATGGAGAATAGTTAAAATAAAACACCTCAACGAGTACACCTATAAGTGCTCTCACACTACGACAATATGTAGAACTGAAGGCAACGAGATGTATACTTGTAATCTCAATTTATTAAAATAGCGGCTAAAAACAACGTTGATCATAACAAGGACAAACAAATGAGTTAAGCGCTTTCACCCAGCAACTCTGGGCTTCTTCAGAACTGAACACATAATACAATCCAGGTGTTTTAAGCCTTTTCTGGCGCCAAAAAAAATTCAAAAACCTCAAATTTAAAGGGATAGTTGTTACAAAACGAATATCTGTTGCTGGTACAAGTAAATATAAATATAACTTATACTAAGGTCACAATTTAAATGAGGTCACTACCAAAATATTATACTGTTATTAGTTATCATGAAACACATCAAATCCTATAATAAATAACATGAATAATATTATTATAAAATAGGATTATAAAACAATCCACATAAACATAGTCTATAAAAATCTAAAGCGCTTAACTCATTTGTTTGTCCTTGTTATGATCAACGCTGTTTTTAGCCGCTATTTTAATAAATTGAGATTACAAGTATACATCTCATTGCCTTCAGTTCTACATATTCTCGTAGTGTGAGAGCACTTATAGGTGTACTCGTTGTGGTGTTTTATTTTAGTTCTTTGTTGCCATTCAGCTCGCTGATTCAAATGGAGAATAGTTGCATGACCGCTGAATCATACAACAGTGCACTGTACAAATACGTACACAAATGCATGGATCTTGCCATACCCAATAGAACCAAGATGCTCTCCTCCAAAAGAAAAGAAGCCAATCTGGTGGTCCCCTGCCATAAACAAACTCTACAACAGAAGGAGGAAACTGATGTGGAATAAGGTGAAGTCCCAAGACTGGAAAAACTCCCTTATCAGCCTCAACAAAAATGTGAGATCCCTCATCAAATCCTCTAAAGCTAGCTATGAAAACAGAATTGCAGCAGATAGTAAAGACAACCACAAGGCCTTCTATAGTTATGTAAAAAATCTCCAGGGCAATACCCAGATTTGCTCTGAGCTACTGCACAATGGTACTACCTATACTGACCCAACAGATATTGCCAATATACTGGCCAACAGATTCAGTGCCAACTTTACCCCTCCCCCCAAAGGGCTAATCACAATACCAGTAGATTGCCAGGCACCCAGTATTACTGCTGCACAGGTTAAAACAGCACTGTCCAAGGCCAAGACTACAGCTTCTATGGGACCTGATAATATCCCTGGCTGTGTTCTACATGAACTACAGAGTGAACTGACACCTCACCTGTATGCCCTGTTAAATCACAGCCTCACCTCAGGCTTTGTCCCTACTGAATGGTGCACTGCTATAGTCATCCCTCTCCACAAAGGAGGAACGACTACAGACCCTGGGAACTATCGCCCCATTAGCCTGACAAATCTGATATGCAAAGCTATGGAACGCATCATCATGGACCTAATAAACAAGGATATAGGGAATCTCCAAACTCTGGATCTCACACAGTTTGGTTTTGTGAAGGGTAGATCATGCCTGCTCAACTTGGTCGATTTCTTTGAGTCAGTCACCAGAGCTGTGGATGAAAGCAAGGTGGTTCATACACCCTACCTTGATCTGGCCAAGACCTTTGATACAATTCCCCACTCAGGAATCATAGAAAAACTCACTAAGCTAGGCATCAACCCCTATATCACTAGGTGGGTTGCAAACTGGCTCACAGATAGAACCCACAGTGTGAAAGTAGCTGACTCTAAGTCAGACTGCCAACCAGTCATGAGTAGAGTCTCACAGGGATCGGTCCTGGGTCATTTCCTGTTTGGTATCTACTTCTTAGAAGTCCAGGCCAACACGAAGGGACTCTGGCTGACAAAGTGCGCAGTCGATTGCAAGTTGGGAGCCATTATTAACTCAAACACACACAATAGTTCCAAAATATCCAAAAAACACACACCACACCCGGAAAAAATGCAATATTCTTTACTGATGTCTCCGGTACTTCAGCTTACGCCTTCATGGAATACATTTTTACATCAAGCAGCATCCATTTATACAGTTCAATTATCAAATATAATAATCAAACAGTGAAATGACGATCCCATTCTTAAAGAGCCCGTACTTGCTGACATAAGCTAATAACAGTTTTAAATACATGTTTATTCATTACATACCTTTTATTATTCTGTGTTGTTAGAACCACTCACACCTTTCTTTTAAATTTAACAATGTAAATGAATATGATAAAAGTGTGACCTTCAATATTATACCATAACTTGCCCTGTTTGTCATACCCCAGCCAAATCACAATGCTGGAGGGAACACAGACACATATTTACACTAAATATAGTCACATATTACTAACTCCCTGAGATAAAAAAAATGTGCATTTTAATGTTAACTATTAGTGTTCAAATCCAATTCCATGTTTAACCCTCTAGGATATAGTGTTCTAAAGTTAATAATATATTCTGTCTCCAATAGAGTCAAATTTCCTGCCACTTGTCCTTCCCTCTGTGGTTTGGGCCTGGCCAACACACCAAAGAAAAAAGTTTCATCAGACCCCCCATGGGCCCCAATGAAATGTTCTGCAATGGGACTATCCATACTACCTCTTCTGATGTCCCCCAAATGCTCCATAATCCTCTTTTTGACAGCTCTTTTTGTATGCCCTATATACCACATAGTTGGGGTGCATCCGCAGCCAATGATATATACTACTCCCCTGGTATAACAATTGTAAAACTCCCTTGCGGTATAAATCTATCCATTGATATTCACACCGTGTAGATTTTTAATTTTCCTACATACAATACACTTTCCGCATGGATAACTTCCTTTCTTACCTTGTTTGTTTTCTAATTTGCCTGTGGACAACAGTTCTTTTAGATTCTTTGATTTACTGTAGGAAAATGTAACCTTATCTGGAAAGATTTTGACATACTTCTCATCACTGAGAATGATGGGCCAATATCTATTAATCAACATCCTCAGTGTGTCAGAAAATAGAACATAGAATAAACCTTCCTGATCCTTACCCTTCTCTGTGCGCTGCTTACTTTACCCCTCTGTCCTGGTCATAATGTTTTCCTTTTGGTGTGCTAGCCCCAACCTCTTCCTAACCTTGTTCTCTGCTGAACTTAAATAATTTTCCAATTATACCATGACCCCCCATTAATATTCCAAAACGTGCACGCTGATTGGCCAGCATGCATGTTGTAAATTGACTTATACTAATGGAAAAAGGTCCAGTCGCCCGGACTTTTTCCATTAGTATAAGTCTTTTTTTAAAACACTGTCTCGCTATGTTAAAAGTGTTTAACATAGAGACACAGGTTTAAAAAAAGCAACGGAGATCTCTGTTGCTTATTTTAAAGCTGTCTCGCTATGTTAAACCCATTTAACATAGCGAGGCACGTTTAAAGTGTTAACGGAGAAAGCAAGATCTCCGTTGCTTTTACTGTTCGCTATGTTAAATGGGTTTAACATAGTGAGACAGCTTTAAAATAAGCAACGGACATCTCCGTTGCTTATTTTAAAGCTGTCTCGCTATGTTAAACCCATTTAACATAGCGAAACAGTAAAAAAGCAACGGAGATCTTGCTTTCTCCGTTGCTTTTGGCCACAGCTCCGATGTACTGCGTAGGCATGCGCAGTACATCAGAACTGCCGCGGATACCAGACAGCTGTGGAAGGGCAGCAAAGAGGCATTATACAATGTCATTATTTAAGAAAAGTAATTATTTCTTTTCTTAAATAATGTCAAAGTATAATAGCAATAACCCACTTCTGGGTGTGGGTAATGCGAGATTTACCCACGGTTGTCTTTGTTTGGTCCCTCGGGCTTTGCCCTCGGGACCAAACCACGCCAACCGTGGGTAACTCCCGCATTACCCACACCCAGGTGTGGGTTATTGCTATAATATCCCCTACTCCTCAACCTGTTCCTTACCTTGTCAAATTCGTGTGTCAGCTCAAATTAATTGAAAGTATTATTGGCAATGTGAAGATATTCACCATAGGGTAATGATGCTATTAAATGTTGGACGTGTATACTATCAGTTGCCAAGACATTATCGACCGCAGTTCTCTTAACAAACAGTCTGAATGCCACTTTAAAGTGCTCGTTTATATAAAACTCCAGATCCAAATACTGTATCACTGCCCTATTGGTATGATAAGTAAACTCAAGGCCAAAGTTGTTCTCCTGCAGTAGGGATATAAATTCACCAAATTCATGAATATCAAGTCGTTTATGTATCTTTTGAATGCCACCACTCTGTTTTAAAAAAAACCCATATTGTATATACAAGTTTTCTCAAAATAATCCATGCATAAAATTGCATAGACTGAGGCATATGAGGCCCCCATCGCAGTTCCTTGTAGCTGAAAGAAAAAGTTATTACTAAACACAAAACAATTATGTGTCAGAGAGAATTCTAACAGCCTAATCAAGAAATCCATCTGTGGGCCTTCCCCTAACATAGTCCTAATTGCCTTTAGCCCCCACCCATGTTGGATATTAGTATAGAGGGATTTGGTATCTATGGTAGCCCAATAATACTCATGCAACCACTCCATACCCCCCAATAAATCTGCCAACTCCTTTCCATTCTTGATATGAGAAGTGACCTTACTCAAGTGCTGTTTTAAATGAAAATCCAAAAATATCCCAACATTCTGCAGGTAGACCCCTTTGCCTGAAATGATAGGTCTTCCGGGGTTTTTTTTTAAATCCTTATGCACCTTAGGTATTACCTTAAAGATCGCATTTCTGGGATTAACTATGTGTAATCTCCTTACGTCTCTTGAATTAAAAAAAACAGCATTTCCCCTCTCTCTAATATTTCCAATAGGTCATTATTGAATGTCGACATAGGGTTATAAGACAATTTTTTGTATGTTATATTGTCTTCCATTATTAAGTCCCCAAGTGATGTTGAGATCCTACAGAAAGGCCTCACTGAGACCAACGACTGGTGTCAGAACCATGGCCTTAACCTCAGTGCCTAAAAATGTATCTTCATCCCCTTTGGGAAAAACCCAGTTCCCATGAATTACCACATTGATGGTGGTCCACTGAACACAGAAGGCTTTATAAGAGATCTGGGAACACAGGTTGACAGCAACCTCTCTTTTGACCACTACACTGCCACTGTGGTCAGAAAGTCCTTCTATGTGGCACATCTCATTACTAAGGGTTTTGCATCCAGGAAGAAAGAGGTCATTGTCTCTCTCTACTCTTCCCTCATTAGGCCAACGGTTGGCATGTACCTCACTAGACACCTGCAACAACTGGAGAGGCCACAAAAGTACCTCATAAAGAGGATCCTAGGCCTTAAACACTTGTTCTATATGGACACACTCAAAACACTCCAACTATTCTCTGTCTCATATCACCTACTTAGAGGCAATCTCTGCTTGACTTACAAAGCCATGTCTGACCCAGCTCTGTTAGAAATGCTACATCTAAAGAAATCCCAGTCCCTCCGCATCACATGCTTCAGAGACCTCAACCTCATTACCACAATCAACAGAACATGCTGGAGGGACATATTCATAACCCAGAGACTGCCCATGCTATGGAATAGACTTCCTATACATGTCAAGCAGCTCACTGGCCCTCTTCAAGAGAAATCTTGATGAGTGGATGGGAAATAGAAAATTCACCCCAGGGATCACTCCAGTGGCTCTACTCGACAGCGGCACTGGAAGCTACGGTCGGGTGGCATGATGCCAGGGTACTCCTATGGGCTAGGCTTGTAAATGCTCCAGGGCCATTAGCCTAGTACACACCTATGAACATATGAACCTATTTGAAGAAGGTCAGAGAAAGGATCTTACTTTAAGTGAATAAGAAGCCTGTTTCAGAGAAGGGGCAATCTCTGAGACACGTATCTGTCTCTCCAGCATGTTTTGTTCATGTCACAGACCAGGTTTAGATCCCCAGATCCAATGACTCTTGTGCAGCTTGTCTTGTGAATGTGTAACAGTTCCATTAGGGATGGATCTGTGAGTGCCTTGTAGGTTAGGTATAGCTCACACCTTAATAGTCGGTAGGAGACAGAGTAAAGGGATAAGGCTCTTAGTCTATCCATAAAGGACATGTTGTTTACACCCAATATTTTTTTTGTAAGTAACCTCGGAGGCCACTCCAGCAGTTGCAAGTCCATGGTCAAGTACATTGCAAAAGGTGTATTGCACTCTATTATTGGTCTGATGAGGGTCGAGTACAGTGGGACTATAATGTCCTTGGATCTGGATGGCATGCTTTTACTTATAAGCTGTGCTACAATTAAGGACTTCCTCACCACTGTGGACACATGTCAATCTCTCTGTGTACCTAGATCTTTCACCTCTGAGTCCACTTTTAGGGGTATGCTATTAATGTTGTAATTTGCACAGGTATTTGACTTTCCAAAGCATATGATTATGCATTTTTTTGTGTTTAGTTTTAGGTCATGGCTCTGGCACCAATCATCTGTCTGAGTCAGACCCTTCTGAAGGATATCTGCATCACTGGCGGAGTCGGTGATTGGCTCCAACTTGAAGTCAAGAGCAGTCTTAGTCAGGCAAAGGCCTTCTATGTTAGCCTTGACTTCAGAGAAGTATATTCTGAACAGAAGTTTTCTAGCACTGAGCCCTACGACACATTAGTTACTGGCCTCTTGCTAGACTTGTACATGCACACTCTAACAATGTGTTCTGTCTGTGAACCATTTGGCTATCCATCTGGTGACACAGGAAATTATCTCCAGTTTTGTGAATGTATCTATAATACTCGAGTGGGGAATTGTGTCAAATGCCTTAGTCAGGTCAAGGTACGCTGTATACACTGTTTTACCCGCATCCATGGCCCTAGTGACTTTCTAAAAGAAGTCCACTAGATTGAGTAGACATGACCTGCACTTGACAAAGTTGAATTGGGTTGAATCCAGTGTTTGGAGGTTTCCTATGTTGTGATTATCCTTTCCAAGGCCTTGCATATAAGACTAGACAAACCTATGGGTCTGTAATTTTCTGGGTCTTTTGATGGTCCCTCTGTATGCAAAGGGATGGCTGTTGCTGTCCTCCACTCCACAGGGACAAAGCTAGTCTAAAGGCTGTGGTTAAATAAAGATCCTAGTGGGCCTGATAGGTCCAGTTTCAAGTTATTTAAGAGGCATACTGGGATATTGTCGGGAACCATCAAAGCCATGTTTTTGGCTTTAGAGAGTGCAGTGGTGACCTGTTCTTTGCTGATAATTGGAAGAAAATGGTGGAGGGTATTTCTTGGGGTGTAACTGGAGGTGATGGGGAGGTGAAACTTGAGCTGAATTTATCAGCCAGCAGATTTGCTATATCTTCTGGCCAAGTATAGGTAATGCTGCCTACAACTAATTCCACACATTGCTGAATTTTGGACATATTTGAAAAATGCCTTATGGTTATCCTTAGCTTGAGAGGCTATTTTTTGTCTCAAAATTTGCTTTTGAAGACTTTACTAGTCCCCTAATTTACCTTTTTAGACTAATGAGGGAGTTTTTGCTGTGTTATACACCTTCTCTCTTACTTCCACACAGGATTTTCTTTCTTTTATTGTACAACCTATTTATAACAGCAGTCGACCAGAGTGGCTTGTTTTAACAGTTT
This sequence comes from Protopterus annectens, assembly GCF_019279795.1. Lineage (NCBI taxonomy): Eukaryota > Metazoa > Chordata > Ceratodontiformes > Protopteridae > Protopterus > Protopterus annectens. The sequence continues at coordinate 731,003,497 of NC_056749.1, forward strand.
GCCCTAGGCTTATTTCAGTCTGGTACTGCTGTTTCTATGCAGTTGTTCATATGGCCATATGGGGCTTTTGTGTATGCCTCAGCATAGGCTTTTGTGTTTTCTGGGTTTTGGGTGAGGTTGGAAACTAGCTATGCCATCACCTAATATGAGACAGTTTGCCTTACAAAAGTTCTTAAAGGTTTAGGGGTTAGGTGGAGGATCTAATTTTATATTTATTTCAAGGGAGACCCCTTTGTGATCTGATCTAACCAGTAAGGACATCACACTGGGGGAGATGCATTCCTCTTCCATATTTGTAAGTACCATGTCTAGGATATTTGTACCCATAATGGGAGTGCAGATTAGCTGCTCCAGGTCATTTGCATTGACAAAGTCAATAAATCTTTGAGCCTTCATGTTAGTCATATATGCCTCTCAGTTAATGGAGGGTAGTTGAAATCACCCATTAGTGTGGTATTGGGTTGAATGGTAAGTGATTCTAGTAAATTCAGGTATGATGTATGGGTTTCCTAGTTCATAGTGGGGGCCCTGTAGCTAACAAAGATGTTGCAATGGATTCTTCCTATGATTAAATGGACTTGGAGCAGCTCAAGCATGTCATATTATTTGACCACTCTTGAGATGTGCTTATCCTTTACATAGATGGATACACCTCCACATTTTGCCTTTTTATGTGCAGTGGGTGACTGGAATGTGTGAAAGGCAGTATAGCAATGCACTGCCAGGGTGCTTTCTTTGGCTTTGAACCATGTTTCATGAAATGCACAGACATCAGTGCCCATGCATCCTGGGGAGAACATATGCCACCTTAACTCCCTTTGTTTACAGAACCTCATCACTTCTATGAAGGCTCTCCTTTGCTTTCTGGTCCAGAAAGAGAAGTCCTGGTCAATATATACCCTTTGGTCTCTTTTTTTCCAGCTTGCCATACTGCAGACAAAATTTTCTCTATCAATTCATATGTCTGTATCCTGATGATAATGGGTCTCAGTTTACTGCATCCCACTCTTGCTGGTCTCCAGGCTGTCCTGTGCACTCTTTCTGTATTCAGATCTACTGATGGTATTGATATCCAGTGGTTCATTAGCTTGCAAATTGCTTTTTTGCAGCCTGCTTCTTCCTGTCTTTCTTGTACGCTAGCTACTTTTTCAATCCTAAATCTGTCTTCCAGATTCGTCAGTTTATCTGTGGCTCAGTCCAGCCTTGCCTCACTAGTTTCTAGGCAGGATTTTCATTTGATATTTTCATCTATTATGCTTTGGATCACTATTAGGGCTTCATATTGAAATGATATCCCTTGAAATGCTGAATACCAACGAGCTGGGTAAAAGATCTAAACTACAAGAGAAGAGCAAATCTCAAATGACACTCTACTTTACATGTCTTTTTTGCAGGGGCATCCACCAAATCTATATATGTACTAACTCAGAGATCACCATACATTGGAGAAAGGAGAATACTTCAAGAAATGGCCATCTCAAATCGAATAAATGTTAATTCCATTTATTTCATAGTTCTTATCATTTAAAACAATGCATGTCCAAGCACCACCTATTGTTATGTTAACATTATAAGTTAATGAGAACTGTCTAGCTCTTAAGGGTCTGAGATGTTAACAAACTGCTTTGTGTAGTCAAATGTACAGGATTTTAATCCTTCCGCCTGCATTTGCCTACTGTGTGACAGTGTGAAAGTAAGTTAGCCAGGCAGTACTACTGGGCCGATCCTGAAAAGGACACTTTGTCAAATGGTTTTTCCAGGTTAACAAATAAGGACACATTTTAAATATTATTTTATTTTACCTTTTGGGGCCTCTGTCCCCATTATTTTTGGCTTTGTGTAGAATTCATTAGCAAGAACACATAGGTATGACAATGTTAAAAGTAAATGACCTAAACCACAAATGCCTTGTAAATGTAGCCTAAGAAACAAGTACCCTTAGCAACCTCACAAACACACATCACAGGCAGCACTGATCATGAAACACACATCTAAGTGTCACACACTGACTCATTTCATAAATCCATAAGGCAACACTCCACACAATCTAATACCTTAGTTATAGGTGGCTCCATAGTGAGACATACCAAAACACCACTCACCAGGCTGTGAAAAGAAAAGGTCTTGCTCAGCTGCCTATCAGGCACCAGGATTCACCACATCATGCATGCACTCAAGTCCTTGTACCAAAAGTATTCATAATGACACAGTCACAGTGCACGAGTATAAATGATTTGAGATGTACCTCCCTGGACTATATGAAGAGACAATCATGATGAAGCTCCTGGAATAGGTGTCTGGAATAAGTATGACCCTAGCCTTGAGCAGTATTCTACCAGAACAAATAAAACTGGTGCCACAAAACAAGCAAAATATCATCAATTTCAACAACTGGCTAAGCTTATGGTGTCATCAAAAGGGGATCCAATATATATCAGCCTGGAAAGAGATTTCAGACAGTCCCTACTACCTTGCCAAAGATGACCTACACCTCTCCCCCCAAGGCTTTCATATATTGGCTAAATCATTGCTCCCCCCCCCCCATAGTGCCTTTTTAGGCAATGTCAGTCTTCTAAAGCCTCCAACATAAATAAACAGAATCCAGACAACATTAAGGTATTGCTGCTCAATGCTAGGAGCCTTAACAAAAAACTCCACTCCACTCCCTGCAGGCATTCCTTACTCTGGCAAATGCTGTCATCACAGAAACCTTGTTCAAGATCACTGAAAGCACCCCATTAGTAACTCAGTTTCAATGCCTGTCACACCTTCAGGCCTATTGCGTTAGACAAAGGCAGTAAAGACAGTGGTATCTCCATATTCTTAAAAAAAAATCTCTTCATCTCTACAGTTGTTAGATAAGATAATGACCTGTCCATTCAGCTTGCTTTTAACAAAAACCCATTATCATATCTTACCTAACTGTAAGAACCTCTCAATGTCCTTTTCGCCCCCACTTCTTACCTAAACAGTGTGGAGTCCCAAATGTATTAAACCAAACTCTATTTTCTTTAACTACTCCTCCATAAACTGAGGGACTTACACATCCTCAAACATGCATGCCCAGAGATTCATGGGCTTCATCAACATAAACTCCCTGAACTACTTAGTCTGCACCCCGACTAGGGATGATAAAATTCTGGACTTTGTCCTTGCCAGTACAGGGCCAGCTTTGCCTCCCACCAAGTGTAACTTCCCCCTAGTCAAATCAGACCACAAGTCAATTACAGTTTCATAAGACTCAAGCCTGAAGCATCTTCCAATACCCTGGTATTCAGAGACTGTATCAAGGTTACTCTACTAAAACTAAGTGATGACCTGGCTAAATTAAGAAGCGCCTTCCATATTGATGACTCCACTGCTTATACAGAATCCTTGCAGAAGTCATCCATTGGAAGGATAATCACAAAGCCTTATTTTACTGTGCTGGAAATCACAGAATGAATGCCCAGCACTGTGCAGAGCTAATAGCAAATTATCTCACATATTCAAACCCAGAGGATGTAGCCTATTTATATGGGGACAAATGTAGCTCAAACTTCATCGCCGTTTCTCCTGCAGTATTCTCAGCTCACATACACACTCCCTATACCTCTCAAATCCCCCAAGAACAAGTTCTCAAGGTGCTATCCAAGGTCAAGAACCCTACATCTATTGGGCTAGATGACATACTAGACAGTCTGTCATGTTATCCAGCCCCAAAGAAGCAGTGCTCTTGGGCTTAGAAAGTGATTTGAGGTCTTGTCCTGGGGAGATTCGCAGGGAGGGTGTAGATGCAGGTATGTGATCTGGGAATATAGGAGGGAGAGGTAGGTGAAATCAGATTTAAATTTATCCACTAGTGTACTGGCTACGTCTTCATGATCTAAGTATGTGATATCATATCATCAAGAGAGTAACGCCTTTTACAAACACTCTCTTGAATGCCCCAACTTTAAATTGTGTTTCATGGTGCTTGAACAGGTAAATCCCCACATTAGAGGAGGTGACTGGGAATCCACACTAGAGTTTAGAGAACTCATTTGGCAACTTAGGTTAAATGCAGGTAAACCTCCAGGGTTAAATGGTTCCATAAGTATTGGCTCACTACTTAGATTAAGAAGGGCCAGGTTATAGGGCACTAACACCAAATGTTTTTGTACATTAGGTTTAAAATTGTTTATAACCCAATAAAACCCATGGTGGTTTTATTTTATTTGCTACCATTGTAAATATGTCAGTTTTTAATTGACTGACTAACCTTAAAACATGGCAAGTGAGAATGTTTGTTTCAACTGACAGTAAAAAAATTTATACTAGCTTACTGAATTTTAAGAATTTTAAGTATTTTAATGAATTGTTTAAAGCATGATGACACTTTTTTAAACAAATACATCTATTTTAAACAAACAATAGAAACCAACACACTATCCTTAAAACAAACACACTTTGGTTAAAACACACTGTATGCTCTGTGGTCAGGTTAGGGTTAACAATTAAACACTGCACATTAATTTGCAACTAATCAACCACACTATTTAAACATGGTGTTGTAACTTGTTTAATGTCTTGACTTGAGAAAGCCTGGAATATACCAGGCGAAAGCGCTTGTCTTATCATTTTTTACTGTGTTTGAGTTTTAAAATAAACTGCCTTGGATTACGCTGGTTGGATCATTGTTTTAGTTGCTGGTCATCGACTTTTTGTTTCATGTGATATCATTTACCATTAGCTCTATGCAGTGCTGGGCATTGTGTCTGAGGCTTCTGGCCTTACAGTTGTCTTTTGCCTGGATGGTTATTTTTATTTAATATCTAGCTTTGCTTGATTTAATCACAGACAGGAGTTCCTTCTTAAGTTTAGCAAGAACATTTCTGACATCTTGATAGTTACATTTATTACTGGGTGCAATGAGTTGTTTCCTTTTATTGCAGAGCCTGTTTATATTTTGGTTCCACCTCAGGGATTTATTTTTAAATTCGGCATTGTATTTGCTTCAAAGGGTGACAGATGCTTCTGCACAGGTATTCATATGTGCATAGTATTTGGCAGTAAAGGATTCTGCATATGCAGTGGGGTCATCAGATAAGACAGTATGCTTTAGCCAGGTCATCACTCAGTTTTCATAGACTAGTCTTTGTATAATCTCTGAATACCAAAGTATTGATGATCCTTCTGACTTCAGTCTTAATGTGAATATGACTGATTTACCATCTGCTTTGATGAGGGAGAAAGTTACAAGTGGTGGGGACAGAGCTGTCCTGTACTGGTGAGGACCAAGTCCAGGATTTTGTATTCCCTAATTAGGGTGCAGACTAACTAGTTCAGAGAGTTTGTCTTTATGAAGTCCAGAAATCTCTGGGAATAGGTGTTAAGGGGCATATAAGCCCTCTAGCTGATGTAGAGGTAGTTGAAGTCCCTTAGGAGAATGATGCTTGACATAATGCATACTGGCTCCATACTTGTCGGGTAGGAAATATGGGCCTATGGGGACATAGTGGGGGTCCTATGCTTAGCTATTATGTGATAAGAAGTTTTGTTAATGGTAAATTGGACATGGAGGAATTCCAGGTCATTATCCTGTCTAATGAGCCCGGAGGTGACATTTTGTTTTAGGAGTATAGAGACACTGCCATCCCTCGCAAAGCAGTTAGGACCGTCTGCCTTCCACTTCCTGGCTGTTATAAATGGCTTCATTGCCTGCTTGAATGATACCAGCAGCTCAGTCATTTGCTGATATCAGTAATTTTTTTGTTCATACTGAGGCATCTTTCTTGGTGATGGTAAAATGCTGCTCAAGGCTATTTTCATACCTGCTTCAGTCACATATTCCAGGAGCTCCACCATGTCTATCTTTAGTTAGTCTAGGGAAGTAAGTCTATTGTCATTTATCCCTCATGTACTATGACTGTGTCATATGTGTACTTGTGGGTCATTTACTCCCACATGTACTATGACTGTGTCATATGTGTACTTGTGGTGCAAGGGCTTGACAGCATGCATGATGTGACAAAACTTGGCACCCAATAGGCAACGAACCATGACTCTCTCCTTCCTCATCCTGGTGATGTGTGCATCAGCATGTTTCACTATGGAGTCAGGCACAAACAGAATGTTGCAATATGTGGAGGTTTGCTTTACAGGCTTCTGACTGGAGTGACTGAGAGCCTTAGATACATGTTCATGGTGGGTGCTGCCTGAGTCGAGTGTTTGTGAGGTTGCTAAGGGTAATTGTTTCTTAGGTTACATTTAGGAGGCATTTGTGGTTTATTTAGGTTACTTTTAAGAGCCACAGCATATGTAGGTCTATGTGTTTGGTATGTATTTTGTGATATGTATACTATGGTATTGTGTGTTACTGGCAGCCTGTTTGCCATTTGTAATGACTTTATGTGATAGCTTTGCCTCCAATAACATCATGTAACTACATCTCTCACACACTGTGTCAGTTTGTTTAAGTAGCTGGTGCCTGCAAGTGAACATGAGACAATTTCTACATTGTTTCATGATGTCCACTTCAACCAAGTTCGCTACAGAGACAGTTAGAAAGTACAAGTCCATGGTTCCAAGTGCTTACTAATGTGGACTGAAGGGGGAAGTAGCACCTATGAGGTTTGGATTTGATAACCAGAGGTGTTACCTGTGTGGTAGTGGAGCTAGTGCTGGTTGCAACACAGCTGCACACAGCTAGAAATCAATGATCCTTTGTACTTCTGTCACTAGAAGCAAAAGAAGAGTACTAATCCTAAACTGTTTCCACATATGTAGTTACTAATCCTAAACTGTTTCCACAGATGTAGTTACTAATCCTAAACTGTTTCCACAGATGTAGTTACTAATCCTAAGCTGTTTCCACAGATGTAGTTACTAATCCTAAACTGTTTCCACAGATGTAGTTACTAATCCTAAGCTGTTTCCACAGATGTAGTTACTAATCCTAAACTGTTTCCACAGATGTAGTTACTAATCCTAAGCTGTTTCCACAGATGTAGTTACTAATCCTAAACTGTTTCCACAGATGTAGTTACTAATCCTAAACTGTTTCCACATATGTAGTTACTAATCCTAAACTGTTTCCACAGATGTAGTTACTAATCCTAAACTGTTTCCACAGATGTAGTTACTAATCCTAAACTGTTTCCACAGATGTAGTTACTAATCCTAAAATGTTTCCACAGATGTAGTTACTAATCCTAAGATGTTCCCACAGATGTAGTTACTAATCCTAAGCTGTTTCCACAGATGTAGTTACTAATCATAAACGGTTTCTACAGGTGTAGTTACTAATCCTAAACTGTTTCCACAGATGTAGTTACTAATCCTAAGCTGTTTCCACAGATGTAGTTACTAATCCAAAACTGTTTCCACAGATGTAGTTACTAATCCTAAGATGTTTCCACAGATGTAGTTACTAATCCTAAACTGTTTACACATATGTAGTTACTAATCCTAAGCTGTTTTCACAGATGTAGTTACTAATCCTAAAATGTTTCCACAGATGTAGTTACTAATCCTAAACTGTTTCCACAGATGCAGTTACTAATCCTAAGCTGTTTCCATAGATGTAGTTACTAATCCTAAACTGTTTCCACAGATGTAGTTACTAATCCTAAGTTGTTTCCACAGATGTAGTTACTAATCCTAAACTGTTTCCACAGATGTAGTTACTAATCCTAAGCTGTTTCCACAGATGTAGTTACTAATCCTAAGCTGTTTCCACAGATGTAGTTACTACTCCTAAACTGTTTCCACAGATATAGTTACTAATCCTAAGCTGTTTCCACAGATGTAGTTACTAATCCTAAACTGTTTCCACAGATGTAGTTACTAATCCTAAACTGTTTCCACAGATGTAGTTACTAATCCTAAGCTGTTTCCACAGATGTAGTTACTAATCCTAAATTGTTTCCACAGATGTAGTTACTAATCCTAATATGTTTCCACAGATGTAGTTACTAATCCTAAGCTGTTTCCACAGATGTAGTTACTAATCATAAATGGTTTCTACAGATGTAGTTACTAATCCTAAACTGTTTCCACAGATGTAGTTACTAATCCTAAGCTGTTTTCACAGATGTAGTTACTAATCCTAAAATGTTTCCACAGATGTAGTTACTAATCCTAAACTGTTTCCACAGGTGTAGTTACTAATCCTAAACTGTTTCCACAGATGTACTTACTAATCCTAAACTGTTTCCACAGATGTAGTTACTAATCCTAAGCTGTTTCCACAGATGTAGTTACTAATCCTAAACTGTTTCCACAGATGCAGTTACTAATCCTAAGCTGTTTCCATAGATGTAGTTACTAATCCTAAACTGTTTCCACAGATGTAGTTACTAATCCTAAGTTGTTTCCACAGATGTAGTTACTAATCCTAAACTGTTTCCACAGATGTAGTTACTAATCCTAAGCTATTTCCACAGATGTAGTTACTAATCCTAAGCTGTTTCCACAGATGTAGTTACTACTCCTAAGCTGTTTCCACAGATGTAGTTACTAATCCTAAACTGTTTCCACAGATGTAGTTACCAATCCTAAACTGTTTCCACTGATGTAGTTACTAATCCTAAGATGTTTCCACAGATGTAGTTACTAATCCTAAACTGTTTCCACAGATGTAGTTACTAATCCTAAGCTGTTTCCACAGATGTAGTTACTAATCCTAAACGGTTTCCACAGATGTAGTTACTAATCCTAAACTGTTTCCACAGATGTAGTTACTAATCCTAAGCTGTTTCCACAGATGTAGTTACTAATCCTAAACTGTTTCCACAGATGTAGTTACTAATCCTAAGATGTTCTCACAGATGTAGTTACTAATCCTAAACTGTTTCCACAGATGTAGTTACTAATCCTAAACTGTTTCCACAGATGTAGTTACTAATCATAAGCTGTTTCCACAGATGTAGTTACTAATCCTGAACTGTTTCCACAGATGTACTTACTAATCCTAAACTGTTTCCACAGATGTAGTTACTAATCCTAAGCTGTTTCCACAGATGTAGTTACTAATCCTAAACTGTTTCCACAGATGTAGTTACTAATCCTAAGCTGTTTCCACAGATGTAGTTACTAATCCTAAACTGTTTTCACAGATGTAGTTACTTATCCTAAACTGTTTCCACAGATGTAGTTACTAATCCTAAGCTGTTTCCACAGATGTAATATATATAGCCTACTCTTAGCAGAAACCATGAACGGAACATAGAAGCAGCCAGATGTAACAGAAAGCCAAGACCCTGAAGACGTTCTCAAATAGACTGCAACCAGACCACTCAGTGAAGTACCATGCATACTGCTTGACTAGAGACAATCAGGAAATCAGTACCCCATTACTCTTTCTCTCACCAGGAGCAAAGTATTAATACTAATTGTGAGCCATGTCCTAAGAAGCAATTTTCAGGCTTTACATTGATTTATAATCACTAAGAAGGTCAGGAAATAATGTCTACCTGCTCCTTCTCTCACCAGGAGTAAAATAGAAGCACTAATCCAAACCCGATTCCTGAGAAGCAGTTCCTAGGCTCTGCAGTGACTGGTAGTGTAGTCCCAGATGTTAAGGATTTTAAAAGTAAGATGGGAAAAGGGATTAATACTCAGACTATTGCAGTGTGCACTAAGTGACTGGAATGGTATGACAGACTAAGAGGATGGCCTTCCCAGTTTTGTCTGTCACTGCCCAGTAAAACGGGCAGAGCAGAGAAGATATGAGACTGAAAGGAGCTTCCAAGGCCAAATATACAGTAGGGGCAGAGAATCACAAAAGCTGCCAAGTTAAAAAGCACATCTATAACTAGCCAGATATGTAGGAAACAAAACTTATTTAAATGGTAAGATAAGGGCAAACATACAAAAGTATTTTCCTAAATGCAGAATGGAGTCCAAATGCTTTGCTTAGTTTCACCTTGTGCACAGGAACTTCAGCTTCCAAGAGTCCTAGAGAAAGACAAAAATGGCTTATATGGGTCCGCTTCTAAATCTTGAAAGCTCATAATCTTGAAATTCAAAATACTGAAGCCAAAATCTTGAAAGTTCAAAATACTGAAAACTCAAAATACTGAATTTCATAATACTGAAAAAAACTACAGGATACTAACACTTACTATATGCCACCAGAAGAACATAGAGAAACAAATAAAAGACAAAGCATATTAGTTTACTCAAACTATTAGCGGGGGAGGGGGCAAGCCGCCCTGCACACCCACACCCCCTGCTACTTAAATATATCAACTCCAAGATTGCACTTTACTACACTAAAATGAGTTATGTTGTGGCATAGCAAATTAAAAGGGAACATGACTAAGGTTACAACAGGCACTCATGAAACATGTAATGGTATGTTTGTCATTTTCTTCTGTGGAGTGCGATCTTCGAGTTGATATATTTAAGTAGCAGGGGGTATGGGGGGCACAGCCCCTCACATGGGAGGTGCATGGGGGCTTGCCCCCCTGCTAATAGTTGGAGAAAAGTAATATGTTTTCTTCTTTGTAAGTGTTGGTGTACTCTGTTGGTTTCAATATTATGAAATTCAGTATTTTGAACTTTCAAGATTTTGGCTTCAGTATTTTGAATTTCAAGATTATGAACTTTCAAGATTTAGAAGCAGACCTATATATATATATATATATATATATATATATATATATATTTATGTGGATCTACTTTTAAATCACAAAATACCAAAACAATGACTTTCCCAATATTGAGACCATAAATACCGACTCCCAAAATATCGAAAATTGAAGCACAACTACAATGTACAACTTTGACCCCCTGCAAATTAAATATACCAACTCCAAGATAGCACCACTTTGAAGGAAAAGGAACAGTCTGGCAACTGCTAAAGAACTGTCTGTTAGCCTTTCCACACTATTGTATACAATAAAACCTATACCACTACATTTAATAGTATGTGTCAACTTAAAAAAACATCATTCTTTCGCTTTAAACCTCCATTGTACATCAACAAAACATTACATTACAACAACTTATTTTCATTTTTACACTTTAAACTTAGGTGAACTTCTCCAAACACAACAACACCACTGAATGTAAACTCTGCCATGTTTCTTTACGTGCTTACTACAAAATATTAAAGAGAGAGCACACCATTAAACAACTTCCCTTTTAACTATTACATTACACTTCGGTATACTGGAATACGATATTCTACACTTTCGAAAACTTGCAGTTTCAGCTTTATGGTCTCGATATTGTGAAATTCCTGACTTCAGTATTTTGTGATTTAAAGTAGACCCACATATATATATATATATATATATATATATATATATATATATATATACACACACACACACACACACAGGGGAAATGAAAGCTAGTTGGTAATAGGTTCATAGGTAGGTACTAGGCTATCGGCCTTAGGGCCTATACAATCCTAACCAAAAAGGTACCCTGGCTTTCGCCACCCAAGAAAATGATTTTCCTGTGCCCCTGTCAAGCAGAGCCACAGAGGTGATCCCCGGGGTGAATTTCCTATTTCCCATCCAATCATCAAGATTTTTCTTGAAGAGTGCTAATGAGGAGCTTTGCTTGACATAGATGGGTAGTTTGTTCCAGAGTATGGGAAGTCTCTGGGACAGGAATCTATCCTTCCAACATGTTCTGTTTATTGTGGTGACAAGGTTTAGGTCCCTAGAGCATGTAGCTCGTAGGGATTGGGATTTCTTTAAGTGGCACATGTCCAACAGTTCTGGTTTTGACATAGCTTTGTATGTTAGGCAGAGATTGCCTCTGAGTAGGCGATATGCGATGGAGTAAAGCTGGAGTTTTTTGAGACGGTCTGCATAGGGTATTTGTTTGAGGCAGGTAATCCTCTTTGTGAGGTATTTCTGCAGCCTTTCCAGTTGTTGTAGATGTCTTATGAGGTACATACCAAAAGGGGCGTTGTACTCTATAATGGGTCTAATGAGTGATGAGTAGAGGTGAGCAATGACCTCTTTTTTCCTGGATGAGAAACCTTTTGTGATGAGGGGTGCCACGTAGAAGCATTTCCAGACTACTGTGATGATGTGATTATCAAAGGAGAGAGTACTGTCCACCTGTGTCCCAAGGTCTCTTATCACACTTTAGGTGTTAAGTAAACTACCACCTATGTGGTAGCTCATGGGTATAGAGTTTTTACCAAAGGGAATGACAATGCACTTTTTGGCATTGAGCTTGAGGCCATGGCTTTGACACCAGGCATCTGTCTCAGTGAGACCCTTTTGTAGGATGTCCACATCGTTAGGAGTTTCAATTATGGCTCCTAGTTTGCAGTCATCTGCAAACTTTGTTAGCCAAAGACCTTCTGTGTTAGCCTGTACTTCAGAAAAGTAGATACCAAATAGGAGAGGACCCAGGACTGAACCCTGTGGTACTGTTCAAGAGTTATTATTTTTAATGGCTCTGTAGTTAGAATCAATCACTTAACCTATTTACTCTGCCCCTCCTGGCCTGCATGATGTAACAGATGATAAGATAAACATTATATGAGTACAACACTCTGAAAACATAGAATTCTTGACAATGAAATGCAGACCTTTCTATGTACCCAGAAAGTTTGATGGAGTCGAGGTAACTGTTGTGTATATACCACCTAGTGCTAATACCTCCAAGGCACTTAGCTTACTGCACAATTCCATATGTGAGCTGCAAAGTACAAATCCTGAGTGTGCATATGTGATAGCTGGGGACTTCAGTAAAACAGATCTCAGTGAGGTGCTGTCCCACTACATTCAATTTGTGGACTGCCCCACAGGGGAAGCAAATCCCTTTGACAAGGTTTACCCCAACATAACGAGAGCATACAAAGCAGTGCAGCAGCCAGACTTGGGTATCTCTGATCATAATAAAATAAGATTAATACCTACTTACAAACATCTGCTGATGAGAGAAAAACCCACTGAAAAACTGATGAGGATTTAGAATGAAGGGGCAATGCAAAGTCTCAGGGACTGTTTTGATAATATCTGCTGGGACGTCTTCAGAGAAGCAGCCACTTTCAATCAGCATGTGAACACATACAAATATGCAAGCACTACAATTGCATATATTTCAAAATGCATGTAGGACGTATCTACAACCAAGAAGATTACAATCAGAGCCAGTCAAAAATCTTGGATAACCAGCAGAGTGTATGAGCTTCTGAGGCCAAGGAATGAGGCAATCAGGGCCAATGAAAAGGAGGGTCTAAGTGAAGTAAGGGCTAACCTAAAAAGGAGCATCAAAGAAGTCAAGAGGGAGTATGGAAGAAAAGTACAACGTTGCTTTGAGGGCATGAGGGATACCAGGAACCTCTGGCATGGCATTCAGGAGCTAACTGACTACAAGACCAAGTCAGCTCAATGTGATGACAGCACAGAGTTTCTGGACAGGTTGAACTCATTCTATGGCAGATTTGAGGAGAAGAACAACCTTGAGGCTACAAAGCTACCCATGGGTCAGAATGAGACCGTACTCAAACTTAACCCTGGAGAAGTGAGAAGCCAGCTTAGGAAAGTGAACCCCAGGAAGGCTGCAGGCCCTGATAACATTCTGGGCAAAGTATTAAGAGAATGCACTGACCAACTGTGCCTAATCCTTACAGATATTTTCAATACATCCCTGGCTCTTGAAGAGTGCCAGCATGCTTCAAGGTAACTAATATAATCCTGCTGCCCAAAAAAGCCAATCCAACTTGTTTAAATGACTACATACTGGTGGCACTAACCTGAAATGTCATGAAAGGTTTCAAAAGGATAGTAAAAAAGCATCTGTCAGAAGCTCTGCCAGTGCCACTGACCTTTGACTTTCTACAGTTTGCCTATTGGCCAAACAGATCTACTGCGGATGCGAATTCAGTGGCCCTGCACCTCTCTCTGGAACATCTTGAAGACAGGAACAACTATGTCAGGCTGTTGTTCATTGACTTTAGCTCGGGATTTAACACAGTGGTTCCGATGCAAATCATAAGCAAATGAATTAACCTTGGCATCAACAAGAGCTTCTGCAACTGGATCCCTGACTTCTTGATTGGAAGAGCACAGAAGACATGTGCTGGTAACAACACATCAGGTATCATTACACTCAACACTTGTGTGCCTCAAGGGTGTGTACTTAGTCCTCTACTATTCACCATCCTTTCCCACAACTGCTCTATGAAATTTCCCAATAACCATATCATCAAATTCGCAGATGATACCACTGTAGTGGGTTTCATAAGGGATGATGACGAGAGGGGATACAGGAATGAAGTCAGCTCTCTGATCAAATGGTGAGAAAATAACTTGGATCTGAAAATCAACAAAAATAAAGAAATTATCATTGACTTCAGAAAAAGGTCAGCCATTCACTCACCACTTGAGATCAATGGTGAGGTGGTAGAGAGAGTTCAATCTACAAAGTTCCTAGGGGTACACATCTCAGATGACCTCTCTTAGTCCGTGAATACAGGCCAAATAATTAAAAAAAAAGCTCATCAATGCCTGCACTTCCCGAGAAGGCTCAAAAGTGCAAAGTTCCTCTGAATGCTCAATACACTTTCTATAAAGAAGCTATTGAAAGTATTCTCACCTGCAACTTTACTGTGTGGTACAGAAACAGTACTTTGGCAGAGAGAGAGAAGCTTCAAAGAGTGGTGAGAATTGTGGAGAAAATAATGGGCACAAATCTTCCAACCATGCAAGAACTTTTTACAACAAGAAGCATAAAGAGGACATACAAAATACTTAGAGACACATGACATCCAGCATTTGACTAGTTTGCTAGACTTTCATCTGGCAGGAGGTACTGCAGCATCTGCTGTAGGACTTCCAGGCTCTTGAACAGCTTATATCCAACAGTAATAAGGCTCATAAAGTCTGACATCAACTTGGACATCTCCTACCTCCAAATGTGATCTCACTAGTAACATTTTACTGAAAGTGATACATTATTTAATTCACTATAGTTAATATATTATTACATAAGTTTAATATCTTTCTCTTAAAACTGCAATTGCAACAATTCCTCATGTGCAATATCAACAAACTGCCTTTTCTTCTCTTTTGCTGTGTACAGTATTATTTGTTCATGTGTTTAGGTTTATATGTATGAGTAGTTTTACCTGACTAGAAATAGGTTTATAAGGAACATTTTTTATGTGCATTAGTCATTAGAATAGTTGTGTATACATCATGTCTTATTCTTTTTATACGTAAATTGCCTCTGTACTCCGATGATGAGCTGATACCCAAAATATTGTTTAGGTTGCACTTGTGTTTCCTAAATGACAATAAAGTTTTCTTTGAATCTTTGATTCTTTGAATATGATAGAAATTCTGGGATTTCAAATCAAGGCAAACAGAATCAAATTCAAGCACAAAATTAATGGAATAATTATTAAATCATACTTGCTTCCCTGTGTAGCAATTTTAGTGCTGGATAGCAGAGAAGGAGAATTACTTCTTGCAAAGAAACATGATATTTGAGTGCAGTTATTTAACAGCACAGAATGCTTTATATAAATCACCTTGTAGGAGTCTATAAGAGACTGAGTATAGAGACTGAGCTTCAAACCTTGAGGGTCTTTAGTGTGGTGACCTTTTTAGTTCTAAACCTCTAGAGTCTTTCTAGCCATGTGATGTGTTTTGATTGATACTGACTAAAAGAGACATTATATGGATCCATTCTTAAGTCAGGACATAATTAAATTTCATGATAGCAGTTTTGCTTCAGCAATTGATGTTTGCCTAGAGTGCTCTTATCAGCACTGCAATATACCTGTAATTTATTCCTTCTGCAGTTTATATGGGGTTACCTATATTGGTAGCTTTTTTTTAAATATGCTTGACAATTCTTTTATAATTAGCCTAGTTGTTCCTGCTACCACTAGAACTCTCTGTGGGATTTTATACCATATTACTGTACTTTCTACTTGCATGTTTTGATATTTGATGCTCTTCAATTCATAAGATGCTATTGTTACTCTGTATAGTGCCTTTCATAATCAAATGCTGCTTTTGACTTTTCTCTTGAACTACAATATCTTGTTTCCACCTTCTTAGCTGTTGGATTGAATGTAGGAAATGAATGATCCCACATGATTATTACTTCATTTTCAACAATCCTTTGTGGTTCATGATTCCATTGTTTCTCAACTACCTTAATTCTGTAATGTTTACATAGCCTCCAGAGTAACAATGTTGCCACGTTTTTTTCTTTTCAGTATACACACCTTAAGCCATAAGCATGCCACATACTGCATGCAACAAGATATGCAACTGCTTTTAGTTTTGTATGGCAAAACATACATTAGTCTGTATTTCCTACATTTTCTGTTTTGAGCAGCTAATATTAACCTTTCATCTTATCTTATCGTTCACCTTACCCAACCATTAGTGTGTTAACCCTTAATCCACCTGTGGCTGCTCCTCCAGTAATTATCTATACTTTCTACTATAATTGTGGGCTTCTCATTTTGTCTTCTGATCATATTCTTTGCATACTTTTGCTTTTTGCACTTTCTGTTGCTAACTGATTTTTGTCCACTTCTGGTCTGATATTCATGCTTTTTTAATTTCTCCAAGTCTTTTGGGTTTCTAATATCATAACGGTAATGGACCCCATTCCTAAGTGAAAATACAATTAAAGTTCATGAAATTAGTATTGTTTCAATCTCTGATGTCAGCCAGAAGTGCTCTTCACAGCACTCGCAATGTGCCAGTAATGACTCCTTCTGCAATTCGTATGGAGTTCCATGTATTGGTAACAGTTTTAAATATGATTGTAGATTCTTTTTTATAGGACCCATTGCTCCTACTACTATTGGAACTATATGGGGATCTTTCTTCCACATTGCTCTCATTTCTGCCTGCAAATCCTGATATTTTATGACTTTGTGTCTCTCTGTATACAAGACAGTGTAGTTACTGGGTGTGGTGATTTCAATTATCAATGCCACTTTTGTCTTCTTTTCCTGGACCACTATATCTGGTTTTCTAGCATCTATCTTTTGAAATGTTGGTAATGCATGATCCCATGTGATGTAGACTTCATTATTTTCTATGATGCTTTGTGGCTCATGTTTCCAGTGTTTTTCAGCAACTTCAACACCATAATGTTTGCACAATCCCCAGTGCAACAGTCTTGCCACATTATTATGCCTTTCAGCATACAGTCCTTCTGCCATTAGTATGCCACAACCAGCAATGATGTGTGCAACTGTTTCCATTTCTGTTTTTACAAAACCTACATTGGTCTGTTTCTCCAATATGTTCAATGGACTTTGTAAACCAGCATGTATGTAGCCCACTGTCTTGGGCCGCCAATATTAACCTTTCATCTATTGGTTTGAATTCACCTCTCCTTAACCATTCCTGATCAACATGAGGTTCTTCCAGAAGTTTTCTATATTTGCAATTATATTTATGCATTTTCCACATTTCTTGCCTTCTCAACTGGTCCTTCACCTTATATTCTTTCTTTCTTTTTTTTTTTTTGTCACATTCAATTGCTGCCTGATTTCTATCTACTTGTGGTTTGATTTCCATTCTTGCTTGATGCTGATATGCTTCTGCTAGCCTAAGTAGGGAAGTCATCTTAGATTTATTCTCCTCGTGTTTCAAAACTTTCACTACATTTGGGTCTAGTGAGGTCAGCAGATATGTGTGGAGTCCCATGATTGCAGATCTATACATGTAATCAATTTTAAGGAGGCCCATCCCTCCTTCAGAATGGGGAATATATAATCTTGGTATGCATTGATTTTTATAAATCATTTGGAGAGCATGAAGCATCCTTCTTGTTTTCCTGTCTAATCTATCCAACACGTTTTGCGGCCAGTCAATCACTCCAAAACTGTAAGTTAGGACAGGTAGAGCAAATTAGTTTATAGCTTGGATTTTGTTCCTAGATGTCAATGCTGTTTTCAGGATTAATTTAAGTCTTCTAAAGTATTCCTTACTAAGTTTTAATTCCATTTGTTCATGTTTTATTGTTGATCCTTCATCAGTTCCCAAATATTTATACACTCTCTCTTGTTCAAGTTCTTTTATATCACATTCTTGTCCCCAAACTAATGTTTTCTTGGTGCTGCAGTTTTCCTACTTTAAAGGTTGCTTTTGCACATTTATCAAGACCAAATTACATTCTTATATCATCTGAAAAAGTTTTTACAACTTGCAGTTGTACTTCCAGTTCCTCATCTGATGAGCTATACAGTTTTACATCGTTGACAAAGAGAAGATGAGAAGTCTTTACACTTTGTTGTTTTCTAGGAGCCAAATTATAGCCATGGCCTAAACTGTTAAGTAGACAGCTTAATGGGTTAAGGGCAAAGCAGAATAGCAGCTGTGACAAAGAATCACCTTGGAATATCCCCCTTTGAACTTTTATCCCTGGAATAATAATTTGTCCTTTATCATGGCTTAATTGCAAAGTGGTCTGCCCCTGTTTCATGGTCACTGTAATGTAGTCGATCAGTGTAGGGTGTATCTTATACATTTTTAAGCACTCTTTTATCCATGAATGTGAGATACTATCAAATGCTTTTTGTTAGTGAATCCATGCCATACTTAGATTCTTCCCCTTTTTACAGTTCTCCGCTATGACTTTACTTAACAATAAATGATCCTTTGCTTTTTATGCCTGCTTGGATCTGATGATGTTAACATATGCTGTCCCACAATCACTGACCTGCACATGTTGTCACTTTCAAGGAAGCCTATGCCTCACTCACACCAAGGGATATGTAATCTTGGAAAACCCTGGTTCTTGTATGTTATTTGTAGTTTATTGCTCTATCAAGCTTATCCAGCTCATTTTGAGGCTAGTTTATCATTCCAAAGCTGTAAGTTATAACAGGAAATGGAAGCCAATTTATAGCTTGAACTTTAACATACCTCTATGCACAAATAAACTAGACAACACCAAAAATAATGGTGGTATTAAAGCCCAAAATCAGACACAGCTTTTAAATATTGTTTTTGTAAACTTATAAAGTTGATATATAATAGCTTTTGCATTAGTATGCATTTTCTGAAGGATATGAAGTCCAAAACTGAATTGTACGACATTATTTAGTGACTTAAATCCTCAACGATTTGCTAGAAAAATGCTATTTTTTTTAGGAAAAAAACAAAAATATGAGGCAAAAATCTGAACATTCTGCAAAAATGTGTTCAGTATTAGTTTCAGTCTTCTAAAGTATTCCTTACTAAGCTTTGTTCTCATTTATTCATATTATATTGTTGCCCCTTTATCTATTCTCAGATATTTACACACGCCAATTCTTTTACATTACATTACGTCCCATGTTTATATTTTTATGATTCTTTAATATTCCTTCTACAAAGGTTAACAACTGAATCAACAGTACAGAATGATATAAGAAGCATGAAAGATGATAATGTTTTTGAAAAAGTTAAGAATGTTGGCCAAAAATGCATCCCCACTATTTGAGTGAACTGCTCAACCTCAAATAAACTTCAAAAGGAGTAACACTCAAAGTATGTCTTGTGGCTAGAGGATTTGAAGAACTTTACAGAGAAAAAAAAAATCTAAAAAAAATCACCAACATATCTTCATTTCTTTTTAGCCATAATCTGTCGAATGCAGTAGGAAAGTTCATTCCAAGGGCACTGAGCCTACATTTTTTGTAAGGTACAGAACTCTATTGTGACAATTATGTCTGTTACTGTCTTGAGGCAAGATGTGTGGGGTAATTGTGTAACTCAAGAAATGCATTTCTAGTCTGGCAGATACAACATTCTGCTTGTATAGCAAAGTGAAATACATCATTGTTGAGCCATGAGGGGGAATTTCATGAGGAACAATAACATCAGTCAGGTACTTGCTTGCCATGTGGATGATCTTATATGAAGTGGCTGGCAAGGTTTTGCCACTTCAATTATTCCGTACCTAAAAGCTGCCTTTCAGGTTGGCATCCTGTTGTGCTGCAACCATAAAAGGCAGTGCAGAAAGATGCCCCTCTTACACCAATTGGCACAAGCTTACTTAGGTCAAAAGCTGGGCAAATTCTCCAGGATGCCAGTCAAAGCAGACCTGATGTAATCGTTGATACTTCCTGTAGGTATTAAACACAGAATGTGCCTCTGTGCAGACTATTCATGAAACAAGCAGCATTACCTCTCCTCTCACATTAGCTCCTGAGGAATGATGAATCCCTGAAACTAGCTGTCCTCAGTGATGCTTCACAAAGAAACCTACCTGAAGGTAGCATCCAAGGTGGACACATGATTACTTTATGGAAGAACAGGGAAAACTCTCACACCTTTTCTGGCAGTCAAAAATAATTAGAAGACTGTGATGCAGGATCACCTCAGGAGAAAGGCATGACTTATCAGATGGCCTCAACAATGCACTCTTACTAAGGACAGTTTATTCTTATTTACAGCTGGTGATCCCAAGCATGACAACTTTCAAGTAATCTGTGCGACAAATAATTATTATTTGTTTGCGCAATTACCTCTACAAACTCTAGTGCAGAAAAAAAGCTTCAATGGAAAATCAATGAAATACAATAACTCATTTAAACCCAGAGAATTTGCAGTATTTTATGGTCAGCTACAAAAAAAGAGAGAGAGAGAGAGAGACACACAGCTGTCAGGCTGCCTTACTAAGAAGAGAGCTTTCACAGCTGTCAGGCTGCCTTACTAAGAAGGGTGCTTTCACAGCTGTCAGGCTGCCTTACTAAGAAGGGAGCTTTCACAGCTGTCAGGCTGCCTTACTAAGAAGGGAGCTTTCATTCTTGGGCTTCTAAATGTGCTTGATGGATAATTATGGCATATTGACTATTTAATCACTATATAAAATATTAACCTATGTTTACAGAGAGAGGGGGAGATTGCTAGTTCTGCATTTACTTTCATTGTTTGGGATTTTTACTGCAGAACCTGTTTTGCATGAGACTTTTAATACAAGACATTTTTCCAATTGTTTTGAGACTTTGCAACAGTGTTTGACTTGCTTTCAGATAATAATGAAAGATATCTGGCTGCAATCAAACTCTCAACTGCTTTGATTAATATATAGAACTACAACCTTTGGCCCTAACATTTAACCTTGCTCCTTCCAGATTTATTAATGTTCCTCATAAAGTCTGACTTGTTTATGGGTACATAGCTTTATTAAATAAATAACTAAGCCTATATAAAGAGTCCTTATCACTGAATATATAGAGTCTAGAATATAAAGACCTTCTATTGTGAAAAATAAGAACATGTTCTTCTTTCTGGCTTTCTGTTACAATTGTTAAAGGCAAATTATATGAATTTCATTGCTCAGAGGTTGACAGGTATGGCTACAATTTTTACCATCAGGTAGTGTGCGCACATGCGCGCACGTGTGCATGTGTGTTTTGTGTGTGTATGTGTTCTTGTCCATCTATCTATCTCAGTGATAGTTGTGCAAGTTGAATGTTCAAAAGAATAATCTTCATATATCAAGAAAACCCAGCTAGTTTTTTCAATCTTTTCAAAGTAAGTTTCTCAAGTATAAAGGAAATGTCTCAAACAGGAACACATTCGGGAATGTGAAGCCTGAGGGAGAGGTGAGAAATTCTAGGATTTTTGTAAAAGAGCTAAGCCAGAGCCCAAACAAAGTCTGTCTGAGATCTTAAAGCCCATTAAGAGCAATGCCAGAGCTCGTGAATTGGAGAGTGGGCTGGTGGTGCAGTGGTGCAGCGGTTACCACTGTCACCTCACAGCAAGAAGTTCTGCAGTTTGATTCTTGGCTGGGATACCTTTTGTGTGGAGTCTGCATGTCCTCCCTTCATTTGCATGGGTTTCCCCCAGGTTCTCCAGTTTCCTCCCACATTCCAAAGACATGCATCTGGAGCGTTTCTCCCCAGGCCTCCACTGAAAATGGGTTCTGTCCCAGTTGGACTTTCCCAGTAAACAAATGTTAAATAAATAAATAATGGAGGAGCAGTGAGTTAACAAACTTGACATTTTATCTAGAATTACTACCTTTTTAATATGGTTACTTAAAGGTAAAAATATGGAAAGAAAGAAATTAATGATAGGAAGCCATATCAATTCCCCCACCACATCATTGATCATTGCACTGCCTTTTGCTTTCACTTTCACACACACACACACACACACACACACACACACACACACACACACACACACACACACATACACATATACACATATTACCCTCCTACCTCCCTAATCACAAAGATAATTGTCACAGTAATGTATTTTCACTTGCTGCGATCATTCCCAGCCATTCCTGTTCCAAGCCCCGATCACAGTAATAAATAATTAGTTTAAAAATGAATGGATCACATCTATTGTCAATGTATATTGCTACCACCACACACACACACACACACATATATATATATATATATATATATATATACATATATATATATATATATATATATATATATATATATATATGGTATCCTCCCTGTTAATATAAAATGACCTTTGAGAGAAAACCTGCCCTGAAGACAAGAGCATATGCTCTTGTTAACATACTTGGTAAGAGTTAAAATTTGTTAAAATGAATAAAATCAAAGTCCAACCAAGAACACCAAATAAAGCTGTCCAAATACCATAAACGACCACTAGTCCTTCAATAATCCACTTTATTAAAAATGAACACAGGAGCAACTACCATAAGCACTTTCGTCTTAGGCACAAGACGTCATCAGATACTCCTTCCATATATTACTTGCCTTTTATACAAACACCTATTAATTATCATTCACAATTAACAATTTAAAGCAACATCACCAAAAACAGTAAAAAAGTTAAAATTAGTTACCCTGGGGGATCCAGTTTCTAGTGCTTACCTCACATTCATTAATTCTGCTATCACCCACTTTATCATAATTTTTGTCATAAAACAATGTTATTAGCAAATAAAAATTGCATAATTGGAAAACAAATTAATGAAAGATCTCCTCCCCCCTGGGTAGTCAGTCCTTCCCCCACAAAAGTTTCAGACAATCACAGTGTGTAACCAGCAAAAATGGACCTAACAAGAGAGCACTCATTACCATATACCAAAACATGTATCTCATAGCTCATTAATGTGTTGGACCATGAGCCCAAGATGAGCTTGTATTTAGACTCACATTTTTCTCAAACTGACTATGGCTTGCCCACCATGGGCCTGAAGTAGAAGGTACTTTTTCAGAAAACCATAGAAATCTTAAAAGATTTAAGTGAAGAGTGGCCTAGACTAGAATGAAAGTTAGAAATGGTTGTCACAGTCAAAGATTTCAGTGAAATATGAAATGACTAAGGGGACAGGGGCTGTAAAGTCCTATAGTCTTTGTAGGACACCCAGATGAAAAAGAGCACTTTTGTCGCATTAAGTTTTATTTTGTATTTTTTTGGAAGGGATAGAAGAACTTGGAGATGAGGAAGCAATGGAACCTACCTTTCAGAGATGGTAGCGTCTTCAGCTTGACAATACTGACAAAGCCAGACAGTCAGTCTGATGGTGTGAAGCTCTATGTGAGAGATGCCTGAAGGGTAAGACGGCAGCATCTTGAAGGGATAAAAGCAGAGACTTCTGCGCTAGAAAGGATCTCAGAAGAAGAAATCTTCAGGTTTGTCTGGACCAGAAGGGAGCTATTAGAATGACTTTGGCTCTGAGAAATTTGATTTTCTGGATGAATCACATCATCAAAGCAAATGAGGGAAAATAAAGGGGAGTCCATTTCAGCATTTTTGGTAGGCCATCCTTGCCCATTCCCACAAAAAGGAGGGAAAAGTGAACTCTTTATCAGAAAGGCAAAGCAGTCACACACTAGGATGTCCCAGAGGTGAAAGGTTCTTTTTATCACTGAAGGGGTACAGTGACCACTTGTGGGACATCAGGGAACAACAACTGAATCTATCTGCCAGAGAAATTACCTCTCCCTGTGGGGTAGGGGGTGGTGATGTGAATCTCTAAGAAAACATTAAGAATTTACCATAGCTCCACACTCTTTACCTCAGCACAAAGGGTAGGAATGGATTCTTGTCTGTCTGTTGATGTACCAGACAACAACCATGTTGTCTCACTGAGTAGAAATAACCCCCTGAGGTAGGGAATCCTGAAATGCCAATAGTGACATTATAAATGCTCTCTTTTCCAAAAACTGAAATACAGATGAGAGTCCTGGGGTGACCAGGCACCATGAGTGATCTGACAGTTTTAGTGACCCCCATCCTAGAAAATATGCTGACCTGGCAGCACTTTCTGACACACTGTGCATATTCTGGACCAAAACAGTGCTCATTTTTAAAAAAAGGTAACAACTTGGACCCTTAATTTATATTTCAGTGGCTCCTGCGGCAACCCCTCTTCCTCATGCTGCATTTTGTCTGCCATGCAGACAAACACATGGATCAGGTAAGTCAATGTCTGCAAAGATAAGGTGGTGGACATGAAGGTGTGCTTTTCAACTCTGCCCATGTAACAGATTCCTTGACTGGTGGATAGATATCGAGGCTCTGACATACAAGCCTTATAAAGGGCTGATGCAGAAACAGTGGTATTTGGTTTGGAAGTCTCTTCCTAAACCAGACATTCACCTAGAGATGAGACTCTCATTCAGCCTTCTTACATGCAGGTTCTACTGCGTCCACTTCTCCTAATTTATGTGCAGGTTCTACTATGTCCATTTCTCCTAAGCTGTTTTAGTACAGTCTTTCAATATGTCCATTAAGTGAGGTACCACCAAACAGGTTTGTTAGGTGTATGGGATAAAGCAGCCAGAATGCTATAGTCTTTGTTTTTGGAAATTGTATTGGGTCTAAGGACCAGCCTTCGGATGCTGCATCATCTGTGGATATTTACCAAATTTTGTTTTTTGAGAGGTAAGGTGTGTGTGTGTGTGGGGGGTGCAGGAACTGTTGCAGAAGTTATTCTTCCTACAGAGGAGATGGAAATAAGGATGTGACTGAGGAAAAAAAATGGATAAGCATCTCTATCTAATAGGGCAAAATGTAATGTACGAGAGTGCTCAAAAAAGGAGTCTATGACTGTGATGGAGTTACTTGACGCCAGCAGAAACAAGTGGCATCAGAGCAATAGTAAACTGGGGTCCCAAAGGGCCCAGCTTTAGGAGTCTCATAAGCACCCACATTCCCAGGCAGCAGGTGGTGGGAGAACTGACACCGGGAATGCCAGCAACAAAAATGTAAGTGTTAATACTTACATATTGATGGTGGCACAATTGGGACCAGGACGTATAATGTTAGAAGTCAGAATTACTGAAGCGAGATGAAACTGTCAGCATTGGCAGTAATTTAGTCAAAACTACAGGTAAAGGAGCTGTCACTGAGGCCACCTGTATCAGAGACACCACGGCTGAGGAAAAGGCTTCCCCTAGCACAAAATCAAGGTTCTTCTGCTGCCCAAAATCTGAGGGGACTTGGGAGGTCAGCTGTCCCCTTGACCAGTAAACAATAACCTCATCAGTTTCTCATAGTCAGTACTGAGGCAAGTGATCAGCTCTGTAGCATTCATGGATGCATGCCTGATAATGACACAGACAACTCAGATTTGATTAGATGCCCAGGCAGAGGAGGAGCTGATGTTAGTAAGAAGACAAATGATGGGGTAGAAGCCTGATAATATCTCTCAGAGGAGGGATGGAGAGACATCCTGGAAAGGTGTACTGATTGCCTCCTTCTGGTGAAGATGGGGAGAAAGGTGAATGGCATAGTTAGGTAAGGCATGTGAGTAGGATGATTACTATTCATGTTACTACAGTGTGAGTACTTCACTGATAACATCTCGTGGCACTATCATACAGTTGTGTCAGGAAACTAGCATTTACGGACATTAGGGAGCCTACAACCTATGTATCACACAGCCAGCCACAATATGATGGCTCCTGTACTTCCACTGGACATTCAGAGTCTGCATAGTCAAGATAATGATCCTGTCCTGAAAGACAAGGCCCACCAAAAGAAAGAATACATCTAGGGTATGCCCAATATGTGGTGGTGCTGGGAAAGTTGGACTAATGGGATATATGACGCAGCTGACCATAGAAAAGTAATGACAGCTAGAATAACTACATACACACACATACACACACACACACACACACACACACACACACACACACATTTAACACACGTGTGTGTGTGTGTGTGTGTGTGTGTGTGTGTGTGTGTGTGTGTGTGTGTGTGTGTGTGTGTGTATATATATATATATATATATAATAAAGAAAATAAGGAAATTACAGACTTGACTAGGAAATCTACATACAACCCTCCCCCCCCACTACCACAAATTAAGAATTTTGAGATGGTGTTGGAAAATGAAATAAGAAAGAATCATACTAGGAAAAGAACTAATTTCCACCAGAATTTATCAAAGGATGAGAAAGAACTATTAAAAGAAATCACTGAGGACAACACAGTGAGAATTATGAAACCTGATAAAGGGGGTGGGATAGTAATAATGGATAAAATTTTATACGAAGCAAAAATGCGTACTATTTTGAATGATGAAGACAAATATTGTGTAGCCTCAAAACAGGAGGTTGAGATGGCACATAAAAAAATAGAATTAATAATTCAGGACTTATTTTTGGAAAAAGTTATTGACATCAAAACTGTTAATTATTTGAAAGTGAAAAAACCAAGGGTAGCCACAATTTTCGGCATACCCAAAATTCACAAAAACCAGGAAAATCCCCCATTAAGACCCATAGTGTCAGCAGAGGGAGCAATGACTGTCCCACTAGCCAAATATATTGATACAAAAGCAAAGCACATATGGGTTAATAACAAAATTATATTAAAAGATTCCTGGGATTTTCTAAGGGAATTAACACCTAATGTGTATAAGGAAGACATTATTTTTATCACTATAGATATTATTGACTTATTCTCTTGCATTCCACACAATGAAGGAATGAAATTGTTTGAAGAAAGTATTTTCTTAGATAATACCATGACACATGAAGAAAAAATAGCTACTGTGAATTTTATGGATGTGGTCTTGAAAAATAATTATTTAATTTTTAACGGTGAATATTATAAACAAAAATCAGGAGTTTCAATGGGAGCAGCATGCGCCCCTACATATGCGAATTTAGTACTATCCAGATGGGAAGAGAAATATATCACAAATTCCAAATATAAAGACAATTGGGTATTATACCATAGGTTTTTGGATGATATAGTTATTTTCTGGATAGGGGGTGAAAAAAACTTCTCAGAATTCATGGAATACTTAGATACTACTACAAGTTTTCTGAAATTCACCTACACTTCAAACAAAAATGTGCTTAACTACTTAGATGTGGAGATCTATAAATACAAAAATAGTTTTGAAACAAAAGTATACAGGAAATCAACCTATGTTAATTCCTTTCTACACTTCAAAAGTGCACACCCTTTCCACAGTAAGAAAAACATCGTAAAAGGACAATTTGTGAGGGGGTCTAGAATGACCAGTCGGAAAGAGGATTTTTGCATTGAATGTGATAGATTGGAAAATATGTTCCTGGATAAAGGTTATCCTATCGAGTTTATAAGAAATATAAGGAGGGAAATTGAGATAGGTAGACGTGGGAGATTCCACCCTATTAAAGGGGTAGAACAAACTACCACCAATGTAATAGGAAATGAAAAAATAGAAAAAATAGAAAAAATAGATAATAAAAGAGAAAATTATCAAAGAAGACTAATACTAGAATATAATTTCTCCAATAAGAATATTGGGGGAATTGTTAATAGGGAATGGAATAAATTTTTAACCCTAACTGACATAGAGGAAGTTAGGAAAATAGTACCCAAAATTGTATACAAAAATCCCCCCAATATTAGGAACATGATAGAAAGAACAGGAAATACAAAGAGAATAAAATTCAATCAGACAGTAGGAACCTTTAAGTGTGGTAGGTGTGCTCAATGTATTTTTATAATAAATAAGAAGGAAATATACTTGGAGAGTAGAAAGAAATTAATAAAAAGTAATAGTCATTATAACTGTGACACGCAGCGAGTAGTATATTTACCGACATGTCAGAAATGTCACTCTTTCTATGTCGGAAAGACAGAGAGACCCTTAAAAAAGAGGGTCTACGAACACACTTATGACATTAGTAAAGAAAGAGAGACCAACGCACTTTATAAACACACTAAAAATTGTTTGGGAGCAACCTACTTATTTTTTGTTTTAGAACAGACCCAGGTGGACCCCAGGGGAGGCCTTGGGAGGACATATTAGAAAGTAGGGAGTTATGGTGGCAGATACATCTTGATGCAAGTAAAAGCCCAGGACTAAACGACCATATATCCATAGGAGCTATTCTAAGGTTAAAGTCTAACAAAATGTAAGTTAAAGTATTCCACTTTTCAACACTAGAGGGTAGTAGATCTTTATAATATTACTTAGAAGAGGGAGAAATTAATTTTGCTCCTCAAGAAACTTTTAATTTCATTTTATAATATATTTCCTATGTGTCCCTTTTATACAGATAGGTAGAATGTAGTAGTTTTTATGATATATACAAGATTTATACACATAAAATATACATAAAAAATGAAAATCGACAAGGTAATTTCAAAGTTAAAGACATACAAATTGAATACATTTTTAAAAAAACAATATAAACAGATTATGAGTCATATGTTTTACATTAAGAATTGGACTTTATGTAAATCTATGAACTGGAACTTAACAACCTATAAAAGCTTTATAAAACCTGCAATGCACTTTATCACATCAACGTTACGCTAGAGAAGAACTTAAAGAAGATGCCTATGATCATGAATTATTTAAGGATGGTTTTTAAACGTATTTATTTATTTATTATAGAATTGGTATATGAATTTTTATAAGTAGAAATGTCATGGTGAAAATACATTGGTGTGCAATTTCTATTTTATTTACAAATGTTTTTATGGAACGGAGGTTTGCAGCATTAAGAAGACTATGAATATTCATGAATATTCATGAAGAAGCAAAGCTGATTTGATAATTCAAACTATGAAACACCAGTGTTTAATTGGTAAATTACATTAATTGTAAAGCAATTAAAGTATTTAAATAGTATCAGCACAACTTTTCAGTATCTGATGAAGTCCCACATAGTGAGACGAAAACGCAATTGGTACCTGTGATAGAAGAGCGTTAATTTTTTTTGTGTGGTTTGTGAATAAACTGTGAATTTTTATTCATTCGTTGCCTTGCGGTACTTTCAAGCACTTAGCATCACATTTCATGGTAACTTTTGGTGGTTTTCTTCTGGATGCTATCGCTTTACTTTGTTTATCTATATATATATATATATATATATATATATATATATATATATATATATATATATAGTTACCTATCAAAACATCTACTCTTCATAACATTTAAGCTCAAAACATCAAGACCATAACATCTAAACTTCAAAACATCTAAAACTCATATAATTGAATCTCAAAACATTGAAAACTACAAAGCAACTATAAATAACATCCCACATACTGTTTGCTACGTTTATGCAGGGGGGCAAGCCCCCCTGCACTCCCCCCGGTAAATTAAATATACCAACTCCAAGGTTGCAGTACAGTGGGGCTAGGAAATTAACTTTTTCCCTCACTGTAGTGCAACCTTGGAGTTGGTATATTTAATTTATGGGGTGTGTGGGGGCAGAGCCCCCTACATGGGGGGGTGCAGAGGGGCTTGCCCCCTGCATAAACATAGTAAAAACTCTGTGGGATGTTATTTATAGTTGCTTTGTAGTTTTCAATGTTTTGAGATTCGATGTTATGAGTTTTAGATGTTTTGAAGTTTAGATGTTATGGTCTTGATGTTTTGAGTTTAGATGTTATAGATGTTTTGATAGATAACCATATATTATTTATATATATACATATATATATATATATATATATATATATATATATATATATATATATATATATATATATGGGTCCACTTTGTAATTTCGAAAGCCCAAAATCTCGAGTTTCAAAATACTGATCCAAGAAACTCGAGATTTTGGAATCTCGAAATTACAAAGTAAAAAAAAAAAAAACAATAAAAAGATTAAAAACTGTTTTTGCAGGGGGCAAGCCCCCCTGCAACTTAAATATACCATCTCCGAGATCATGCTACAGTGGAGAAAATGGTAAGCCCCCACACCCCCTGCAACTTAAATATACCATCTCTGAGATTGCGCTACAGTGGAGAGAATGGTACTCATAACTGGAGCATTACCATTCTCTTCACTGTAGCACGATCTCGGAGATGGTATATTTAAGTTGCAGGGGGTTTGGGGGGTTTGCCCCCCTGCAAAAACATTGTTTTAGTTATTTTTTTTTTGCACCACTTTGTAGTTTCGAGATTCCAAAATCTCGATGTTTGAGTTCGATGTATCACAACTCGAGATTTTGGGCTTTCGAAATTACAAAGTGGACCCATATATATATATATATATATATATATATATATATATATATATGTAAAATAATAATCAGTCAAGCAGGGGAAAAGCAAAATTATCTAGGTGTATCAGGCCTTTTCTGAAAAGGGGCATATAAAGTCATTATAGCTGGAGAAGTCAGTTAAATGACAATAATGGTTATAATGTTAACAGTAACTGCAGAAAAGAGAGAGAGGACTCTTGTTAAAGTATGAAATAACTTTCACATGAGACAGTTCAGCAGGGAATAACAATCTTGTTTATTGCACAGAAACAGATGTACATGGGAGACTGGGAAATCAAGACCATGCCTCCTCAAACAGCAAAGATCAAGACCATGCCTCCTCAAACAGCAAAGATCACGACCATGCCTCCTCAAACAGCAAAGATCAAGACCATGCCTCCTCAAACAGCAAAGATCACGACCATGCCTCCTCAAACAGCAAAGCTCAAGACCATGCCTCCTCAAACAGCAAAGATCAAGACCATGCCTCCTCAAACAGCAAAGATCACGACCATGCCTCCTCAAACAGCAAAGATCAAGACCATGCCTCCTCAAACAGCAAAGATCACAACCATGCCTCCTCAAACAGCAAAGCTCAAGACCATGCCTCCTCAAACAGCAAAGATCAAGACCATGCCTCCTCAAACAGCAAAGCTCAAGACCATGCCTCCTCAAACAGCAAAGATCAAGTCCATGCCTCCTCAAACAGCAAAGATTAAGACCATGCCTCCTCAAACAGCAAAGATCAACATGTTTTATACTCTTTTTTTTTTTCATTTAAATAAACATCATTGTAACAATCATAAAAATGCCATGGACCAATTATAAATGAACACTACAGCATTAAATGTGCAAACTAACATCTCCTGACTGCTGTCTCTGTCCATAGAACCCATGGGCAGTACCCTGGGAATTAAATTACAGTTCCCCATCCATTTATCCATATTCTAAGACTTTTTTAACCTTCTCAGCACTTGATAATATTAACAGGGAGCAAATCAACAGATACACACTGAAGGACACTCAAGATTTCATTCTGCTATGAAAGCATATTAGAAATGAAAAGCACACACTAACATTTCCCTTCGCTGTACTTGTCACCCTTCACACTCTTCAGAAATAAGTTTACTACAGGGTTGTCCTTTAAATATTTAATGATATGGCTAACATAGATGCAGCAGGCAGAACAGCAGAGGATTAAGCCTTTTATCAGGAGAAGTGTTTAACTTCTTTTTAGTTAAAGTAGAAATCTGCAAAATTTGTGTTTATAAATTGAAAGGAAAAGAAGGCAGCAAAGCTAGTAAATCAGTTCTAATCGAATGGTATGAGAAATGTAGTGAGTTTCTCCAAGTCAGTAAAGACAGTTATGCCCATCAGCAGGTGGATTGGTCCAACCTAGGCACATATCCAAGATAAGGAGACCCTAGGGTCAATGGCACAGAAAATACCAAAGCTTAAATTCAGACAGAAACTTCAGGAAATAATTGCTTTCAACATAATAAGAGAAAAACACAGGATAAGAGAAAAATAAATCTCCCAGTTGGAAACACTTTGTCACAACCACATATGATTATTTTTTGGCAGTTGTAGTCTGAGGCCATTTGCTTCTGACCATCTGCATGTGTGGCAAAGAAGTAATGAAGACTAAAAGATTAATGAATTATGGAAAGGGAAGGGCTCCAGGCAGTGTGGGAAAGCAGTACCTGCCTAGTGTTCCCAAGGCTTGCAATATCAGTTTTCAAGATTAATGAAGATGAACATCTGCTTACCAGACCAAAGGTTCTGCTTCACAAGTTTCAGTCTGTCAAGGATTACTCAGACATCAACAGAGAAATATATACATACCAGGCATTTACTAAATAAGGTTAAAATAGTCACTCCTTTTCACTAATTTCTAATAAAAAACTATTCCAGATGGGCACCAACAACAGACCCAACAACTTGAAACAAAAGGAATATATAAGAAATGTGTTTAAAACATGATATTAAAAAAAATCATAGAGGATGCCATTGTGGCACTGATGCAGAGGTAACTTCCCAGTGCAGTAGAAGGCAGCACACTTAAGCCACATACATGTCCTGACAGCAAAGAATTGCTCAAAATGAATGTTAAGTCCCTTGGGTAATATTAATGTCTATTTTGGATATGACCAATGCTGGATTCACTATCACTTTTTGTGGAAAATTTCTTCTTTAAACCCACAGCTTCAGATTTTGGAACATACCCAACACTACATTTGAAAAAATATACATGTCCTTCAAAAGATACAGAGCAAATGAGCAAATACATATACCTGATTTTCCACTCTTGTCTCCTGCAAACTTAAAAAAAAAAAGTTTAATTTTTCTTTTTGTTTTTCAGCCTTAGGCTAAAGCAAGCCAGTACAGACTGTTTGCCTAGCTGCTTCACTCTGTGCCAGATTTGGTAATTTTTTTTTGTACTTCAGTCGTTTTTGTTTTTCAGCCTTAGGCTAAAGCAAGCCGGTAGAGACTGTTTACCTAGCTGCTTCATGCTGTGTCAGATTTGGTAATGTTTTTCTGTACTTCAGTCGTGTTTGTTTTTCAGCCTTAGGCTAAAGTGAGCCAGTGCAGACTGTTTGTCTAGCTGTTTCACTCTGTGTCAGATGTTTTTCTCTACTTCAGTCGTTTCTTTCTTGATGCTGTATCTCTGTGACTGCAGGTATTGGAGTGTCACTGAGCTGACCACTACTAGATTTGGCAAGTGGGCCTGGGATATCTGTCTGACTCAAGTTTTCCCTAGGGGACAGCATTCTGGATCAGTTGTGGTAGTGATATAAAGTACTACTTGGCACTTGGTCAGTTTGTGGGATTTATGAATTTTTCTGCTGTGGTATAGTAGCTGATAATATATTTCTTATGCATTTATTACAATTTAAAGCAGCATAAATCCTGAGAGACAGAAAGTTGTTGTTGACCTTTAGCCTCAAACGTCTGCATGTGCTTTAGTGTACTTTGGCATGCTGTTTTTCTTGTGAGTGTTTAATCATTTAAGCTTACCTCATTATTTTAATATCGTGGCCTGCTTTATAACTTTGGCAATAATCAGCAACATTCATTAGCTTGTTTGGCTTTTTATGGAACATTCTATAACTGTTGTACAGATTTTGAGGATTTTAATATCCCATCTTTTCTTTGGTTCAGATGTTTTTGGAATACTTCATAAATGCTTTTAGTTTGAGTCAAGGATTTAAAATGGATTAGAGGTTAACATGAAGATTTTGCCCGTTTATCAAAATTATTAAATCTATTTTGTCAGTACCAAATGTTGCCATCAATCAGCAACTTTACTTATAATTTATATTATCTGAATCAGTTAACATTTCACTTATGACATTTGCGAATATCAAGAGCTTGACTGGATCATGTAATTTTATTGTATTCATCACTGCCTGGCTTGTGAATGTGATTGCTAGGAAGCATTTTTTGTCATTTTGTTATTAACAGAGACCATTACCATCTAAACATTAATTAATATTTCTGGACTTTATCTTCTCCTAATTATATCAACATCCAACTGGTGTTAATAGACATTTTCAAGGGGTCCTTTGTCCATGTTAATATAACATCAGCGGGTTAAGTTCCTAGAATGTTTTGGTGATTGCTGGGAGTTCTTACAAATATATTTGTGACTTTCTGTGCTGGACACTATAATCATAAATATCAACAATCCATCTCAGTGTGTTCAGTTTTGCATCCTGTTTTAGTCATTGCGCATGATTTTTGCCCATTTTGATCTATGACTATACTTCTTTACTTTTTCATTTTCTTCACTTAATACTTGTTACCAGGATTTTATTATCAGTAGTGGCTGTAGTCATTAAGTTTGGACCTATTGTTTACTTCTGGACAATTTTCTGGACTTGTTGAGCATGGGTAGTTATTTTGGGCTTATCCTTTGTACTTATCATAACTTAATGCTGATTATCGGATTTTAATTTCTGATTATTGGTTATTATTTACATTGATTTACTGACCCATTAATTCTACACAAATTTACTATGTCACCATATTTCAGAATAATGTTTTATTTGTCATAAAAGTTCTACTTTTTTAGTTAACTGATTCTCATCTAAAAACAGTATATCTTACTGGTTCTTGATTTTAAATGTAATTGATTTTTTAATTCTCTTGATTCTAAATGTACTTGTTTCTGTAATTCTAATTGATTTTATTTTTATGATTTGATATTGCCACTTGTTTTAGCCTAACTTATTTTTAAACACCTTTATTAGAATATCATTTAAGACATAGGCGCACACATAGCCCAACTTATTTTATTACATTTTTACACTGTGCTCCTCTGTTATTGTTGAATCTTGATATATTTTCAAGCGTTGCTTTTATTGTGATCATTAAATTTGCTCCTAGACTACTACTGCAAGACAAGTTCACTCATTTGGCTCTGTGTTCCTTTATTCTTCCTCATCTACAGTAACTCATTTTGCATACTTGTAGGCATTTTCATATTTTACATAAACAGATGCCAAAAGTGGGCTCTTGTGGTAATTTCTGAGTGCATATGGTGGGAATATGGACCATGAGCTTCTGTCCCTGGGTTAAATAAGCTGTAGAGGCCATCTTCTCTTCAGGTTGTGCCGAGTTCCATTCTGTTATCTACAATAGGTGAGTGTAATCTGCCTTCTGTTGGTTCCCTTAAAGGGCTACATAAACTCACTCAAGTTTATTAAACTGTTTTCTCAAAATCAGTATCTACTTTCATTTTTCTTCATTATATTCTACTTATCCATTACCCATGAATTCCTTTCTTAATTTTAATGACTAGAATGGTACTTTATCTCAAGATTAGCCTAATCTTACTTCTCTGTTCTGTCTACTGACTTTTCTACTTATTAACACCTCCTGTCTTACTTTTACAGAAAATGGTCACTTACTCAGTGACTTACATTTATGAAGCTTCTACTGTTTATTTGTTTCCATTTCTGAGTTTACCTCACATGTTCTTAACTATGATTATACTGTTTGTAATGCTTACAATAGACTGGTGTCCAATCTAGGATTAGTTTATTTGCCTTGCAAATGCTGAGATCGGGGACAGGTTCTTGCTCCTCATGATCCTATTATAGATTAAATGGATAACTGGACAAGGAATTAATGAATAAATGTCTTTAGCGCTGGAGAAAGAAATAATGAAGGTATGCCTGAGATGTTATTATTTTATTAGTTATTAGCAACCAGTTTTGATTGTTTGCATATTTTTCCTTAACACCTCTATTTTAGAATTCCTAAACCTAGCTTATTTCCTAGAACAGGCTTTTTGTATCATTGCTAATTTATTTATTCATTTACAATCCTGTGGGCATATTGCTGACATGTACTACAACAAATATATAAGCTTGGTTTTGCCTTTGTCCTGGGTCATAGATGAAAAGGGTCTTTGAAACAAACAACTTAGCTGGTTAACAACCAAACTAAATAAATTAAAAAAATGAGATAGTATAAATCTTAGCAAATTACAATATCTGTGCAAGGATTATGTCAATATTCAAGTACAGTTGTATGAGAAATTCAAGTAACATTACACATTGTAATCTATAACTTTCTCTCCAAGATGTTATATTTGAATATGACACTGGCAGGTAGCACATTCTGGTTTCCATTTTTTGAACCAGCCACACTGTGGCCCTGGCCATTTATCTGGGACTTTCATCTAAACTGCTGACTGAAGGAAAAGGCTAATTCTCTCTGATTGCTTCTAGATCTTGACTTATATCTGCTCGAAGATAATGCCGAAGATGCTCCTGACTCAGTCCAAAAGAGTGCCAGGCAACTCAGCCTCCACCACTATTTGTCCTGCTAATGTCCAAGGAGAAGCTTTCTCATTTTACAAGTAAGCAAGACTCAGCATTGCTGGACAGCACTGTGCTCCATGATCCACTCTCACAATGATAAGTCAACAAAGCCATTTCCTTTCACCAGTACACACTTCACAAGCTGTCTACAACCCTGAACTGATTTTCTTCTTCCACAGATTAGACAATGAATCAACACTTAAGACAACAGAAAAATGACATAAACAACTCTTAAATCAATATAGATGTGAGAAAAAAATATTTAAGAGACCAGGTGGGTATATTATAGAGACAGGAATATTTTCAGGTATCTATTAGTTAAAAAGTTTCTCACACTGCTTTGCTATATAGTTTTTTCTATCCCTGCCTTTTGAAGACCATACATTTGTGAAGGACAGCTACAACTGGACAGAGGCATCGTCTACTAGAACTGCTTCTGAAACCCTGTAACCCAGCTTTAGAATAATAATATAAATAATTCAACTTATAATGTTTTGTGAAAGTATGGACAGACATCAAGTTCCTATTTCACAAGCTTCTCCAATGAAAACCCTTTGACGAATGCTACTAAAGCTACAAAACTTATATTAGGGTATTATGGAGCCCCACAAAGACCTCCCAATGACATAGTGACTGCAGGTAATACTTTTAACAAGCCATTTATAAATACTGTGCTTTCCTGTCAGTACTACCAGTTTATTAGAGTCAAAAGAAATAAACAACTGAGCTGATATTCTCCTTTAGACCTTTCAGCTCAACTCTTCATTTGCTCCCTGGGATCCATATGGTAGTGCAGTTACTCTGTGAAATTCTTATGCTCACAATTAAAAGGATGAAGCTAGGTCTTTTGGTTCAAGGCAATGTATGATGTAACTTTAGGTATGAAGATGAATCAGCAAGAGCTATCTTGTCCATGTGATACACCATATAAAGTGGGGAACACATAAAACAATAAATCCAGTACCTTTCTGGATCAACCAATAGCCACCATAAAGATGGTGTTCCAACTCAGAAGCTCCAAGAGGAATGACTTTGCAGATCAACATGAGATTTGGTCAGTCTTTCCAAAAGCAGCACACTCACCAATGCCTTGAAAGATCTAAGTGAACTAGCTACTCCCCTCAGCCATCAGTTGTCAGGTGGGCTCACGGTAACCAGTTAAATGTGCAGACTGGTGTTAAGGGTAGATAACTTGAGGCAATACAAAATATGAGAATCATGCACTGTCACCTTTGGGTGACATCTCCATACATGTGATCTTCAAGAGACAAGAGTAAAAAGTACAGTTGTGTAAAATCTTACCATAATGGTAGATGTCCTTGCCTTCACTGCTGCAGTATTCGTAACTTACGGGATCCCTTGCTGTGAAGCCCATCATCCGGCCAGTCTACCAAAGCCTACCATTGCTTTAAGGTACGTTGAATGTCACCTAAACACTCCTTGTGTAGCGTAGGGCATAAAGGTGATGTTCGGGTGTACCATCCTCAGAACTGATTGCCCCAGAAGGAACAGCAGTCCAAGGAAAATCAAAGGGAACCTGCACATCCAGGAAGGAAAAAAGACTAGGGGGATGGAGGGAGGGAGTGCATATTACAGCGATGAAGGCAAGGACATCTAGCAAAAGACTTTACACAACTGTACTATGTCCTCACATACACCGCTGCAGTATTCATAACTTATAGGAGAGTGCCAAAGCTCAAAAAGAAACTTGGGAGGAGGAAGCACAGTCGAACCCTCTAAGAAGCCATGAAGAATGGCATTAGCAAAACAAGCTCTACCTCTGGAGATGCCATCCAACTTGTAGAGTTTGGTAAAAGTATGCACAGAAGTCCAGGTAGCTGCTTTAAGAATAGAATTAGTGTCTCAGCCCTTGAAAAAAGCCCCAAAAGAAGCCACGGCAATATTAGGATGAGTCTTTACAGAAGAAGGAAGTCTCTCACCATGAAAAGTGTAGCAAAAAGAAATAGCCTTTGAAATCCAAGTAGAAATAGTTTGCTTGGAAACAGCTAATCCTAAAGACCTAAGATGAAAGGAAACAAACAACTGATCAGATTTTCTGATAGCTTTAGTCTTATACAAATAAAATCTGAGCTGTCTATGCACATCTAAGGTATGCAGCACCCTCTCACTGTCAAATTGGGGGAGGGGAAAATTGGCAAATTAATAGACTGATTAAGTGACAACTCATTAACCACCTTGGCATAAATGAAGGATTAGTACGCAAGGACACCCTGTCCTCATGGGATATCAAAAAGACAGAGAAGCCATAAGGGCTTGCAACTCAGACACCGGTCTGGCAGAAGTATGAGTTAACAAAAGAACTGTCTTCCAAGGACAATGTTGCAAGCAAGCTGAAACACCTCAAAAGGAACCCGAGTCAATTTCTCCAGAATGGAAATAAGATCCCAGGGAGGAGGAACAGGCTTCCTGGGAGGTCTAATATTAAGGACGCCTTTAGGAAACTGCTTAGCCTCAAATCTAGAAGCTAAAAGAGGAGTTAAAGGCAGACAAGGAGAAAGAGTTGATAAGTGGGCCTTAATAGAAGAGTAGGCCAAACCAGCATTGAGCGGCTCACACAAATAAGAGAGAAGCAAAGGAACATCCACAGTAAGTGCGTCCAGGTTATGAGAAAGACACCAAATAGAAAACCTCTTTCATTTATATAAGTAGGATTTCCTAGCAGTAGGTTTCCTGGCCTCCTGCAGGACCTGCAGCACATTCTCAGAAAAAAATGTGTCTATGAGGAATCAAAACCTTATCACCCACAGTGTCAGTTGAAGCATAGACAGGTGGGGATGGATGAAAGATCCCTTGTCTTGTGTGAGTAGATCCACCCTGTGAGGTAATGTGTGATGATTGCCCCTTGGCTAGATGGAGAAGCAGAGGGAACCAATGCTGTCCCGGCCAAAAGGGAGTCACCAACAAGATTTTGGGAGCATCCTGGTGAATCTTTAACAGGACTCTCGGAATGAGAGAAGGGGAGGGAATGCATAAAGAAACATCCCCTTCCAAGAAAATGAGAGGGTGTCCACCTTCCACACCAGGGGACCTGGGATTCTGGCACAAAGCAGAGGAAGTTATCTGTTCAGTGGGGAGGCAAAGACAACTACTTGAGGAGTACCCCACTGGTGAACAATGTCCAGCAACACATCCCTGTGAAGCATCCATTCATGTGATTGAATGAAGAACCTGCTCAGAGTGTCTGCCAAAATGTTCTGATCTGAAGGAATATAAACTGCCTGAAGAGTCAGCTGATACTTGACAGCTAGATCCCACACCAGAAGAGCCAGTCGGCAAAGGAGGGAAGATCTTGGTATCCCCTGTTTGTTGGCATACCACATAACTGTGGTATTGTCTGTGAATACCTTGAGAGGCCCCAGAGAGAAGAGAGGATGAAAGGCCTGAAGAGCCTGCATAAGCACTCTTATCTCTTTGGTGTTGATGTTATCCTTCTGCTGATGAGGTGACCACACTCCCTGAACCTTCAGGGAGCCAAACATTGCTCCCCATCCCACATTTGAAGCATCTGTGAACAGATCCTGAGAGGGAAGAGGAGGTATGAAAAGGGAGCCCTGGTTTCAGAAATGACTGGTGAATGCAACATAGAAGTTCCTTCCTGATACAAGGGAGAAGAGGATCTGTAAAGTCTAAATGATGCACATGTTGTCGCCACACCGACTTCAGAAACCACTGGAACTTTCTCATGTGGAGTTTGGCCAGAGGGAGCATCGGAATGGTGGAAGCCATGAAATCCAGAGCTCTCAGAAACTCCCTGGCTGTAATGGAGGTCAGGGGAAGAAGAGTATGAAAGTAAGAAATGAGAG
Organism: Protopterus annectens; assembly: GCF_019279795.1. Taxonomy (NCBI): domain Eukaryota; kingdom Metazoa; phylum Chordata; order Ceratodontiformes; family Protopteridae; genus Protopterus; species Protopterus annectens. Next base: position 731,043,511 of record NC_056749.1, read on the forward strand.
TTAAGGTCTTTGGAGGCGGCAGGGATGCCAGCATTGGCACCATCTGAATCTTGCAACCTAGAAAGACATGATCCTGAGTAGGAGTCAGGGAAGACCTTTTGAAGTTTATTGTGAACCCCAGGCTCTGATGAAGAGAAATGGCAAAATGAAGATTTTGCAAAAGGACCTCTGGAGAGGATGACTGAATCAGCAGGCCGTCCAAGTAAGGAAATATATTTATTTATTTTATTTATTTATTTTACATTTGTTAACCGGGAAAGTTCAACTAGATCCATAGCCATTTTCAGTGGAGGCCCGAGAAGAAAATCTCCAGAAATACAGTATATATTAAACAGATACAATTAATAAGTATAATACTAACAGCTCAAATAATAAAGAATATATACAAAGATAACAAGAGAAAAAATTGCATTAAGTTAGGAAGTAAGGAAAAGGAAGTAGTATACTATGTGGGTAGAGATGTCACTAGAAATGAGGAGAGAAAAGAAAAAGAAAAAATATATATATAAGCAAGGAGCTGCTTAGAGAGGTATGCTGAGGGAGATTAACCTGGGCAAGTGCAGGTACATAACCAATGGTTGGTGAAATAATGTTTTGCTGCAATTTTAAACTTTTGTTAGAGAGGGTTCTAGGGTTAAGGCAGGAGGTAGCGAGTTCCAAGTTTTTGCTATGTAGTTGGAGAATAGTGAATCACCGGCATGAATGTAGGATTTAGAGGTCTTTAACATTAATTTTTCATTAGATCTCAGTGGTCTGGTACTGGTGTGAGAGATAATTAAGGGTTGTATTCCTGGTACTCTGTCTGGTTGGTAAAGTATTCTACGGGCTAAAGAAAGCTGATTATAGAGAAGTAGATTAGGGAACTCGAGCCATTTTAGTAGTTTCAGATTTTGACAGTGATGTGTATGATAGGTAGATCGTACAGTGAATCTAGCGATATGGTTGTAGCAGACGGTTAACTTATTTAGTTCGTTTTTGAGAGGTTAGTGAGAATGGGGGAGGCATATAGGAGAAAGGAGAGTAGGTGGGTGCGTGCTGTGTTGGTTCTGGCTAAAGGGGTTAAGAAGAGTTTGCTTCTGTAGAGACAGCCCAGTTTTTTTATTGGTGTTTTTAATTATTTGGTTAACATGTAGGTCAAATTTCAGATTGTTGTCAATTAGTGGTTTCACTTCAGAAGCCTGAATCATCACAAGCCTGAATTTCATAAGCCGGAAGACCAAAAGCTTGAAATTTCATAAGCCTGAAAACTCAAAAGCCTGAATCCCATAAGACTGAAAACAGATAGGATACATATACTAACTGAAGAAAACACAAAACAGATTATATTCCACCAAATATATATATATATATATATATATATATATATATATATATATATATATATCAACTCCAAGATTACACTTCACTACACTAAAGTGCAATCTCGGAGTTGATATATTTAATTAGCAGGGGGTTGTGGGGGGTCCATACTTGGTGAAAACTGCTATCCTTTGTCTTCTATGTGTTTTTGTGTGTCATTTTTTTGTGTTCTGTATATTTTCAGTCTTATGGGATTCAGGCTTATGAGATTTCAGGCTTTTGATCTTCCAGCTTATGCAATTCAGGCTTGTGATCATTCAGACTTCTGAAGTGAATCCCAATTAGTACCCCAAGTAGTTTGGTGTGGCTATCAGGAGATATCATGGTACTGTTGTTGGATGTGATACTGAAAGTGACCTGAGATGAACGACAAGTTGGGGGGAACAGCAATAGCTTGGTTTTATTAGCATTTAGTAGAAGATGTCTGCTAAAGAACCAGTTTTCTACTAAGTTAAATGTTTTCTGGGTCATGGATTGGAGTTCTGGGAGGGAATTGGCTGAGCATACCAATGTAGAGTCATCTGCATATTGTATACAGGTAGCTTCAGGGGTAGCTGACTGTAGATCATTAACAAAGATTGAGAATAGTAGAGGACCTAATATAGAACCTTGTGGAACTCCTAATGATATAGGTAGAAGGGTGGATAGTTTGTTTTTCCAGATCACTGCCTGATGTCTACCTTGGAGGTAATTGTGAAACCAGTTGATAGTTTGGTTGTGTAGGGAAAGTTTACGAAGAGAGAGTAATAGTTTGTTATGACTGACCATATTAAAAGCTTTAGAAAGGTCTAAAAAGAGTGCTGATGAGATTTTGCCATTATTCCTATTCTAGTTGGTGGAGTTTGTGAATGATAGCAATGTTGTTGTGGTGCTATGATAGGGTCTAAAGCCGTGTTGTGAGTTTGTGTGAAGTTTGTTCTAAATTAGGTAGTGCATAAGTTGGCTATGAATATACTTTTCCATAATTTTGGCTAATGGTGAGAGGATGGCTATGAGCCTATAATTGGATAACTCTAGAGAGTTTTCACCTTTATGGAGAGGTATGACATGTGATACCTTCCAAATGCTGGGAATGGTGGCTTCTGTGATTGTCCTATTTATTAAGATGGAGATAGGGATAGCAATAATATCAGCTGCCAGTTGTAAGTATTCAGCTGGGAGCCGGTCAGCAGCCAGGGTAGTTGGTTTAAGTTTAGTCAAGAGTTTTCTAATGTAACTGATGGTGGTATATGAATCCCTTGAAGCCTGCAAAAAGCAATCACAGGAGCAAGGCATTTGGTGAACACCCTTGGGGCAGTAGAAAGGCCAAAGGGCAAAGCACAGAACTGAAAATGCCACGAAGCAACAGAGAAATCCAAAAACGTCCTGAAAAGAGGATGGATTGGAATATGGAGGTAAGCATCCTTGAGATCCTGAGACACCAGAAAGGTCTGAGAGAGCAAGAGAGGAAACAGGGTCTGAAGGGACAAAGTCCAAAAGTAAGGCACCTTCAGAAAAGTGTTTAGATGACAGAGGTCTAGAATCGGTCTCCGAGTACCCACCTTTCTGGGCACTAGAAACATTCTTGAATAAAACTCTTCCCCCTTTGGGACACAGGCACCTCTTCAATTATACCCTGAGACAAGAGGCCTCAAAGAACCTCTGGGAAAAAAGGAAGCTGTTCCTTAAGGAGGCTAAGGAATGCCTATAAAAGGAGAACAGGAAATCCACACCATGAAGTAGCCCTGACAAATGATTAACAGAACCCAAGAATCATGGGTGATTCGAAGCCAAATAGGAAGAGAAAGAGAAAGGCAAAGAGAAAGAGGAATGTGGCTGGGAACAGGTGGATCATCAGACAGCACATGGTTTGTCAGGAAAAGAAGGCATTTGAATCCCTGCAGTCTGAGTGGCTTTAGCACGAGGAGTCCATTTACCACCCTTTTTACCTTTAGCAGGAGGGCAACACTGGCTGGCTTAGAAGGGTAGTTTCTCTGAAATTTAAGTATAGAAGAAACAAAAACATGTTTAAGTTCCTGTAAAGCCTTCCCCTTGTCCTGAAGAGACTTAAACCAGCAGCCACTTCCCAAACAAAAATGTATTATCCAGAGGAGCATCCTTCAACTTAGCCTTAATATCACTGGGTAAAGGTTGAAGCCTAAGCCAAGAATATATCCTCAGTACTGAACCAAAAGCAGCAGCCCTAGAAGAGACATCTGCTGCATCATAAAATGATAGAATGATGAACTACTTGAGAGGAAGCCCCTAGCAAGGAAAGCACAAAAGATTTACTCTCAGAGTCTGCAAGATCAGAAAAAATCTCACATGCCTGAGAAAGAAGAGTTAACACATACCTAGATATATGGGTTTGATAATTAATAGCCCTAAAGGCTAGGGTAGCTGAAGTATAAACCTTCTTACCCATCTTATCCATGGTTCTACTGTCCTTGTCAGAAGGTAGTAACGTGGATGAAGGAAGCAATTGCTTCGGCTTATCAGAGGCTACAGACACCACAGAAGGGTCAGCAGCAGGACATTTGAACAAAAAGGAACAATCCTCGGGTACCCTATAAAACCTATTAAACTTCTTGTGAGCAGGGGGCAGAAAATCAGGTGCTTTAGAAGCATTGGAAAAAACATCCAGCAAAGCAGCCAAGTCAGGAGGAATAGCCGCAGATTTAGGAGATTCCATCTGCAGTAACACATAGTACCGCTTATGGATATCAGACACCTGGGCACAATCCTCTTTAAAAAAATCCATCATCCTAGAGATTGTGTCCCCGAAGAAAATTTCCTTAGAAGAAGTATCTGGACTATTAGATTCCTCTCTCCTTAGACCAGGGATTTTTCATCAGAATCCAACTCTTCCTCTGAAGAATTCAATTCCCTGGGCCTTTTAGGTGAAGAAGAGGACCAAGGAGGAGCAGGACCCAAAACCACTTGAGGAGGCCTTAACAATGGTAAAGCATTAAATAACCCTGCCACTCACCTTGTGGATCCCTAGGAGCAGAACAAACATGTTTAAATTTCTGTTTTTTTTTATGGGAACATGTGTCCTAGAAATCTGAGAAGGCTCTGACTCAAAATGGCATTCCACAACCATAGTAGGAACTTCTTCCCTAAGAAGAAACCGCGGAATCCCCCTAGACCCCTCAGAAACAATCAACTGTGGTTTCACCTGAATGCCTGAAATGGATGCCTGCAAAGAATCGTTAGATGTGCTGCCCGCCAGATCATTGCCGACCTCCAACCTGGACATGGCAGAGAAATCCGACAACACAGCCAGGCAAGTCTCTGGGTTTGTAAGAACCTCATGAGAAACACCCAACAGAGGTTGGACAGCAGATGATTCCAGTCTTACCTTTTTCACCTTCTTCTTCCCTGATGGCTGACTTTCGGGGCAGGAAGTTCCAGCCATAGTATCTTTAGCAAGATGCTTAAGATGCTGGTTCTCAAGATATAATGGAAGGGAAGAAAACCTACTATGAAGGGTTTTTGAGACAAATACTTGACAAATCAAACAAGAGATATGGTAGTGAGAAGCTCCTAGGCAAAAAAGGTACTTATCATAACAGTCTTTATGGGGAATCTGTTTCCCACACTGGCATTTACCATTCCTGGATGACATTAACCCCCCCCCCCCCAAAAAAGCACAAAAAAGCCAAGAAAAGAACAAAAAAAAAAAAAAAAAAAACAACTGGGTACTTATCTGCAATGGTGAATACTTCAGCAAACAGGAGTAAGCACCGGAATTCCAACAAACAGAAAAATAAATGTCAAAAACTGGACAGAGGCAAACAGACCAATGGTTAAAAACAATGTTCAAACTGCTGGCAAAGAAGTTCTGATGAAGGTAGGACTGATCATCACCTTTATGCCCTACACTACGCGAGAAATGTTTAGGTGACATTGAGCTTACCTTAAAGCAATGGTAGGCCTTGGTAGACTGGCTGGATGACGGGCTTCACAGCAGGGAATCCCATAAGTTAAGCGGTGGATGTAAGGACATCAATTATTACATATTAAATACTCACTATCCTTCCCCTGCAATCAGTACTTATTTCCACAAACCCAGCTATAGTTAATTTATTCACCTCCTCATCCAAAAATATACAATATATTTTCCAAAGTCTGCCTTAGTCATTATATTAGTGGTCCCCATGTCCATTAAATGAAATGACAGTGTCTGGTTTATTCAGTCTACCTGTCTCTGTTCCAACATGTAGACAAGGGTAAGGTGGTTCACACAGCCTATCTTGACCTCGCTAAGGCTTTCAACACCACCCCCCATTCTGGAATTATAGATAAAATCACTAAACTAGGTATACATCCTTACGTCACAAGATGGGTTGCCAACTGGCTCACTGACAGAACCCACAATGTAAAAGTTGCAGACTCCAAATCTGACTTCAAACCAGTGACAAGTGGAGTACCACAGGGTTCAGCCCTAGGACCTCTTCTGTTTGGTATCTACTTCTCTGAAGTACAGGCTAACACTGAAGGCCTTTGGCTAACGAAGGTCGCAGATGACTGCAAACTAGGAGCTATAGTCAAGTCCCCAAATTATGTGGACATCCTACAGAAGGGCCTCACTGAGACAGATGCCTGGTGTCAGACCCATGCCCTCAAGCTCAATGCCAAAAAGTGCATTGTCATCCCCTTTGATAAAAACTCTGTACCCATAAACTACTACATAGGCGGCAGTCTACTTAACGCCGAATGTGTGATGAGACCTTGGGACCCAGGTAGACAGTAGTCTCTCTTTTGATAATCACATCGCCACAGTAGTCAGGAAATCCTTCTATGTAGCACACCTCATCACAAAAGGGTTCTCCTCCAGGAAAAAAGAGGCCATTGTTCCTCTCTACTCGACACTTATTAGACATATTATAGAGTATAACGCCCCTTTTGGAATGTACCTCACAAAACATCTGCAGCAGCTGGAAAGGCCACAGAAGTACCTCACAAAGAGGATGGATTACTGGCCTCAAACATATGCCCTACACTGACCATCTAAAAGAGCTGTAGGACATGCTGCACCTAAAGAAATCCCAGTCCCTCCGAGCTACATGCTTTAGGGACCAAAACCTTGTCACCACAATAAACAGGACATGCTGGAGGGATAGATTCTTGTCCCAGAGACTTCCCATACTCTGGAACAAGCTACCCATCTATGTCAAGCAAAGTTCCTCATTAGCACTCTTCAAGAAAAATCTTGATGAGTGGATGGGAAATCGGAAATACACCCCGGGGATCACTTTGGTGCTCTGCTCAAAAATAACTTTCTTGGGTGGCGTAAGCCAGGGAACCTTGTTGGCTAGGCTTACTTATGCCCTTGGGCCAATAGCCTAGTACCTACCTATGAACAGGTATAAGCTGATATACTCATTTTATTACTGACATTACCCATCAGCTTATCTGACTACTATCATTAAGGTTATAAATGTTACTACAGGCAATATTGGCAGCAGTAAGAACAAATTTGCCACTCTAGAAGCATGCTTACAGCATTGCATACCTAATACAGTGGGATTACTGAATCTGTGTTAAAGAGAAAAAGCAACTGATTTCATCCCAATAGACAACACATTTCAGTCTGAGACATGGAACACAAATCAGTGGAGGTACTGGGGGTTTCTACTACAACTTAAAAACGCTCTTGTAGTTGTATCTTTACACAGTACAATCACTGTAAATATACTTGGGACAGTGAAGAACATGGAATTTTTAAGACTCAAAATGAGGACTGTTCCTCACAATGAGGTATACTTCAGCAATATGATGTACTATACCAACTTAGGAAGCAACATATACCTCACAACCAATATCCAGAATTAGGGACAAAACTAAAATTAATAAATAAATACAGGAAAAATCACCCACATTAGGGACATTTGTAAAATACCAGTACTGCTAGCTTAGACAGTGGATATAAAACAGGATGTGAGTACTTTATGAAGAAAATGAAGTGTGTAGTCGTTTGTATTCACTAACAGCAAACCAACGCGTTTCAACCAAAAAAGGCTAGAAGGATAGGTTTCTGCAAGCACTGCGGACAGCTGAGAAATATGGCGCGATGTACAGTGAATAAAACACTAGTACATTGTCACAGTGAGTTATTGCACTGTATCCCAGCTTCAGATACCATACATGTGTCTATGAACCCATAGCAACCAGTTTCTCACACCCACAGTCTTCAGTAATTCTTACAAGTCCGCCCATGTAACTGGTCGCGTTGCTTTTTGTCCCTCACTGATTGGCTCCCATTTCTTTCAGTAGAGCCGCGCTACCATCCGTTATCCCCTACGTTGTATTTAGGCGCCGTCGGCTTATGAAAGGGCGTGAGCCATTGTGCTTGTCACGTGATCTGATTTTAATGTTTACATCCAGGGGGATAACTATAGGAAGTGCCAATTTCACTTTCATTTCTTTCTTTATCAATAAAGTCCAAAGGTTTTTTTTCCCTTTAATGTACACATAATCTAGAAAGACCTTCAGGAGGAAGTTGGTGAGGCTCCTTATTCACCCGTCTATTGCACTTCAGCAATATGGAGGAGCTGGTGGTAGAGGTGCGGGGCTCCAACGGAGCATTTTACAAGGTACAGTAGCAAGGCCTCTGCCGCTGGTTTCACATTATTTTAGGGATCACATGACTTTTTTTTTTTGTTTGTTTCTATTTAGAAATGCTGGAGGTGAATTATTTTTCGTGCATGGTTTTTACCGAGGATTTTAGCATGAAAAATGATATGTACGTGAGAAAGGTGCAGAGCTTCAGTCTTACAGGAAGCTTGACTTGCGCTAGGTGTGCAGGGTTTCCTGCGCTATTCAAATAACAAAGCCAGTGTGCGTCTGGGAAAGTTTGGGTTCTGTACTAAGGAATAGTATTCCTAATGCTAACATTAATAACAAATTAGTGTAATTCGTTAGCATGATGAGGATTAATTGTTTTGCATGTAAAGAATTCATAATAGGGTGAGCACTTCAGGATAACTGAGATGCAGTTTAGAATTCTTTAGTTCTATTTCCAGGAAAGGTGTCAGTTTCGGAATGTCATCAGAGACTATGATGTGCATATTTTTCTGTAAAAACATGTATTTTGAAATAAAAGAAAAATGTAACTGCATCGTGCTACTTGTATCTATTAGTATTACTTATTTAAGTATGTGTTTTAATTGAAATGCAATTTGTAGTTTCTTTAATTAAAACTGTATGTTTATGATTGTTTTAGCTGAATGCGATTTGAGGGTCTGCTGAGCTGTTTTAAGTTTGATTTTTTTGTCTCCAGTAATCATGCTTCACTTTCTTAGGTCTTTATATTGTGCAGCTTCCCAGCAAAAAGGGACATGTAATAATTATCTTAAAATATGAATAGTTTTGCATGATCAAGCTTGCATTTTTTTGTTATAAAATTAATTATCAAGTGTTTACACCTTTTTTCTTATACAAACAAAGTGATTTTTATGATGGCAGTATCTTAGATTAAGTGAGATATTAAGATCAGTTCCATGTACCTTCACATTAGTGAATACTGGCGATGGTTACTTCAGATGGGCGGGCATAAGTTGTTTTCCAGGATGTTCTGATTTCACCATTTTAGTGTAACTCACATTTTTATGTATTTATTTATTTTATTGGAACCATTGGTCATTCGACATAGGAACAGTATACCTTAATCTTAATAATAAAACTTAACTCCTAATGCTAAAACTATAACTTAAATCTTAAAATCCTAACACTAGTTGTGTGTCAGTGTTCACACACTGTAACTCCCAGTTACACTAATTTTATAGAGCAGTTTCTCATCTGGTGGGAGTAATTATGGCTGTGAATATTTGTTATATGCATTAGGGAGTGTGCATTGTTAATAAGTGTGAGGCAGCAATTATGTAAAGTTATGATGCAAGTCGTGGCCAATAAAATTTATTCTGTGGTATCACTGGCATTACAATCTAATCAGGTGGCATTGTATAATGAAGTTTGGAAATCTAGATGAATTTGTCTATGTTCTGTGTGGACTATTTGGAATACATTTTATGTACAGAGTGGAGTAAGTAGTAGAGTGCCTGTAAAAGTAAAATGTAATGCAGGATCTCATGTTTGTCTGAGTGTGTTTCCATCTTGAGTTTGAGTAAATCATTTGTAGTGTACTCTTTTCAGGTCAGACTTGGGCCAGGAGACAAAGAAGGTTATAACATGTAATTATTTTTCAACACATGGAAATATAGTAAAGTATTGATTAGTAGTAGAAACAGTAAAATATTCTGAGAAGATATATGGTTCAGACAACATAGAGACCATTTGTGCAGCACGAGCATTGTAGCTGTGATAAAGGGGGTATTGGTAAAAGACAACAGGCTGATTTTTTTTTTTGTTGTATCCTTCTTATCCAAAAGGACACTTCAGCCACAGCATGACCCACCTGCAACAGTCATCATTTTATTATACTGAATTTATGTATGGTGGTGTAATGGAAGTAGCCTGAGGGCAGTTATTAAACAACAATTGTATATTTTTGTCATCCTAGAATAACAGTGGTTAACATAAAGTGTTATATTTAATAATATAGAACCACCAGTACAGATAACTGCAAATTGCTATTGCAAATTACAGAACAAGTCATGGGTAGCAGCTAGCACAGCATAGAGCTTTTTTTGTGTGTTTGTTTGGAGGGACCAGGAGATATGTTTCAATAGATAGCTTCATATGCACAACATCAGATGTCTGGTTTTATTAGTGTTTAAGTGTAGTTTTGATTAAGTACTTGAAGAAAAAAGTGTTTGTGTTTTGCATGCAGTTTTATCTGTTTATACATAGTCAACCAGGTTAGACTTTCTGAGCTGTATCTATTTTTTAGAAGGGATCCGAGATAGAAGGCTCCCAGTAGGTAAATGCAATGAAATTTATTTACAAAGGTAACAAGCAATGCATAATGCACAGTTCAAAGAATAATTTAATAAACAGTAGCACTAAGTGTATCAGTAGGTGAAAATAACTGTACTGTTTTTATTTACATTTGTCTATCAGTATTTGGGAAAGTTTGGTAAGTAAGAGAAAGAAGAAGTGCATGGTTGGTATCTTTAGTTGTAGATGGCTTTTCTGCTTATGCAAACAAAATCTTTCAGAATTTGTGAGGAAGCGCAAAACCATTGAGTTTGAAACATCAAGTGACTATCCTAATAGATAATAAGACAGTTTTTTTTTTTGCTGAAAGGCTGCTGACTGTTTATGGCATAGAATAGGAACAGTGAGTATAGGCATATCTAGGTCATCAGATTATTGCAAAGTCTGTGTAAGCCAGGAATATTGGGTATATGTGTAGGTGATTTCTTCCAGATTATAGGACCTACAGAGTAGAGTTTTTGCTAGTTGCATACAATTTGTTGGACGGTCTGGAGAATACAACTTAATTTCCATTAGACCAAGAACATAATTATAAGTCGTATTTTTATTATGCAGCAGGGTGCATTCAGATGTTACTTCCTCGACATCTTCTTTATCCATTTTTGGCTTTTGCAGTCTATAAGGGAGCTACAACGTCTTCTGGCACTAATTGCCTGCAAAGCATGGAAGCTAATTATAGACAGGTGCTAGTCTGGCTTAAGACATTTCAGTGCTGTCTACTTTAATTTGGCATAAAACCAGATTACATGGATTTGTTTTCTTCTTGTAGTAGTAATTTGATTTTTAAAAGAGAGGTAAATCTTTTTGTAGATTATTTTTTATAGGTTTATAACTGATGTCTTCTACTATTAAGACCAGGTTAAATGCATACATGATTGCATGTATGAAAGGCAAGTCTAGGTTGTGTAAATTCGCATACACTGAAAGGGCAGTGGACTCAGTAATGAGCCCTAAGGGGGTGGTTACTCTGTGCCACAAAATCTAGGATTACTTAACATTATTTCAGTATTTGTCTTAATAACAACTGTGATATTGTGGTACCTCAAACTGTTGCCCCCTACTTCACAATAACCTCAGAGTTAATATGTGCAGGGACGTGAGGGGCACAACCCCCACATATTGGGATACAGGAAGAAAACCTATATGCATAAATAGTTTAGAAATATAAAAATTAGGCTTGAGATTTCTTGCATTTGGTTGGACTCTCAGTTTTGTTTTTAGGCTTGTAGTATCATTTTTTTTAATAAAGAGGCAGTTTAAGTAGTCTGCTTATGATTGCATCATGTATAATCAACCCATGAGTTAAAACATCGGTGATTAAATGTACATCACTGATTTAATGTTTGTGCGATTTGATTTTGAAAAGGGTGAAAATGAGTTTCCACGATGTTGTGCTTGTGGTCAACACGGTATAACTGTAGAGTTAGTGTACAAAAATTAGGGGTGGGAATCGAAGCTTCTTATGTTCAAAGATTTAAAGTGTTAGTTGGCATATGTAAGTGTGGTGGTGGTTAGTATTCATGTGCTAGTTAGTGACATCATTTAAAGATTATAGGTCTTGGGTATGGAAAATAATGCAGTTTAGACACCTAATGTGGTAAGTACACTGTATAGTACAGTATTGTCACAGAGACTTGTCCAGTGTCTTTATTGTCTGGAAATTGAGTTTATTAGAAAAGAAATTGGGAGCTGCAGACTTAAAATTCTGCAGGACTGTTATGGTAGAGAGATGACCCTTAACTCATCTCCAGTAGCGCTCTTCTGAGTGTGCACTTTTAACTCCCAGTGGGTGTGGCCTGAGCCTTTTAAAAAAAGAAGTTATCACCTTACAGTTCAAACAAGTACTCGTATCTCTGGAACCGTGTTACTAGAAAACTCTTAAAACAACCAAAAAAGGCTCACTAAGTCGACACTTAAACTGATCACCACGAATTTCATTCAAAAAGCTTTACCGACCGTAAGAAAAATAAAGACGTTTTATTCCAATATAAAGTCAAGCACTTTCGCCCCTTTAGTATGGGACTTCTTCAGAACAATTAAGTCGAAAAAACAGTGAATATAAATACATTTTTACAAAATCATGTGATTTGGTATTGATTTTAAACCCAGGAACCCCAGAGGAGGGATGGTGGGAGTTAAAAATAGAAAGCTGGGAACTGCAGAGGCAGTTGAAATTAAATGCCACCAGGCATTAATGAAAATGTATCTATTCTAGGGTTGCTACCTTTTCAAATGGCCAAAGTGGGACATTTTTGGTACAAACATCAGATTTTGCAGGCCAACACATACCCACAGTATAAAGGATAGAACTTAACTTTTTTGCCTAAATAAAGGCTTATTTTTGTAGCATTTTAGTTGCTTATTCTGTTTCTTTTTACATTTAGGTATTTTAGATACAGAATAACTGTTTTATGCAACTAGTACATAAAATGTAGGAAATAATTTTGTCCTAAAATCTCAGGACATTTGCCATTTTTACAATTTTTTGTCAGGATACAACTGCCCAAAGAGGGACTGTCCCTCGCAAAATGGGACAGGTGGTAACCCTAATCTATTCTATCTGTTGTAAAGAGCAAAGTTCAAGAGTTATAATATTAAGTTTTAAAATGACTTTTATTAATATATTTTTTAGAAAAAGAATTTTTACCAATGAGTCACACTATTAATACAATATTTGTGACTTAATTCATAATATATTTGCGATTTTAAGGCTGAATAAGGAAGGCACATTTTAAATATTTACTCACTTGTGTTACTTGATTCACTTTTACTTTTAAGTATTTTTATAAATTCTTTATTAAGGTGTTTTTTTCCCCTTTGATTAATTAATGTGAATCACATGATTTTTGTAGAAATGTATTTAAACTCATTTTTTTTTTTGATGTAATTATTCTGAGGAAGTCCTATACTAAAGGGACGAAAGCACTTGACCTTATATTGGAATAAAATTTCTTTATTTTTCTTATGGTCCGTAAAGTCTTTTGAATGAAATTCTTGGTAATCAGTTTAAATGTAGACTTAGTGAGCCTTTTTTGGTTGTTTTATAAGTTTAATGTTTTTCGACGTCACTTTCCACCCTGTGAGATTGTGTTACTAGAAAACTGTAAATGGAAAACTATCCAGGATAAATTAATCTTTACATTAGTGGCATTCATTCAGTTGGATGTTTTTAAACTGGATTTTATAAGCCAAAATAAAGGCAGTGAATATTAATTTTGTAATGTTGTATAAACCGCTTATAATATATTGGTAATTCAAGCAAGACACATATTGCCAGCAGGATTTTCTTCATGCAGCTGTAATCTTTCATATGAGGCTGTGCAGTTTTGTCTGCATTACTTTGTTTCCAAACCAGTTATTTTACATTAGGAAGATTTGTGGTCTAGAAACTTGTGGTGTAAGAGTGTAGCCTACACCCTTCTCAGTTGGGATTTGCTGGTTGAAGGCTCATTGTGTCTGTTATTCTGAAAGTGTCTTAGTTCTGGTTTAAACACTGGGCTACAAACCAGTTACTTTATATTGGTAGGATTTTGGTCTGGACTGTAGTGGCAGGAGAGTGTGGCCTACACCTTTCAGAGCTGGGAATTACTGCTGAAGGCTTATTGTGCCTGTTATTCTAAGTGTCTTTATTGTGGTGTAAGCATTTGGGTTCAAACCAGTTACTTTACATTAGAAGGATTTGTGGTCTAAACTCTTGTGGCAGGAGAGGATAGCTTGCATCTTTCCGGCTGGAAATTGCTGGTTGAAGGCCTGTTGTGTCTGTTACCTGAAGTGTCTTAGTTCTGGCTTATGCACCTGGCACCAAAACCAGTTGCTTCACATTAGGAAGGTTTGTGGTCTAGACTCTTGTGGTGAGAGAGTGTGGCCTACACCCTTCTATGCTGAGAATTGCTACATTATGTAAACTGCTTTATGCTGTTGTGACTTTGATTTTATGCACTTTGAATTTCTAGTACTTCTACATTTTAAAGCATAGGTTAGATTCAGAATCGTTGAATCTAGACTGTTTCTATCACTTGAGCAATAAAACCAGCTCTTCACTGAGATACTGAATATCTGAGGCATTCATTGCTTCCAACTAAGTATAAGTACCTGTTTTTCCTCTAATATTGCACTTTTAATTTGTATTTGCTTTCCACTGTCTGTTTGAATTGTCTGACCTTTTTTTGTTGCATTTTACTGTACACAGTACTAATTCAGCTGTAGCACTGCCCAGTTCCAAGTTTACTATTTCTGGGTCTGTTTTGAAACTTCTGAGCATCACATTCACGCTACCTTTGTTGGTGAAGGCCCTTCTGCATCACTGTGTGAGGAGAGTGCTATCTGGGTTCCATCTAATCGAGGGTGATTGGAGTAGAGCTCAGAGAGAGTGTTCTTATTGGCTAGTTTCAGCTAAAAAGGGTATTATTTTTGTTTTATTAAAGCCTTGCATTCGTACCTGTTTGCGTGTAGTGCTCCATCATCTACTGCCATGTAGCGATGGTTACCATTGGTGTGGTTATAGATGCAAATGTTTTGTTTGTTAAATTTTTCCTTAGCACTTTGCTTGTGGTCCTCCAGAGGTTTCTCGCAGACCTGATCTACTGTCAGGTGGAACACTAAGCCTAGCCTCAGAGGTACCAACACACCTTTCACCCACTAGCCACTCCTAAGTGTGACCTCTCTTCCTGATCATATAAATTTACCTATCACTATGGACTGACAATTTCCCACAGTTTCTCCAGCCAGCATAGTTGACAATGGCATCCTGAGGCAGTTTAACAACTGCCTCATGTTCACCGACAACCCTCTACTCCTGCTCCACACAAACACAATGTGTGAGAGATGCAACTATATTAAGAACCTTGAATTCATGTTCTCTCACACACCAGTTGGTATATATGACAATGAGTGGGTTGCCAGCATGCACACCTTACCACCCACTCCACCCAAACTCACATCACACATACCTACATATGTGGAGTCCCTCATCAGAAACATACCTAAAAACCAGAGACCTCACAAACACAAGCATGCTACACATAATACTTCCTCTGCAGAACTCATTACACACAATAGCTCACGCACCAGTGTCTTACCGGTCAAACC
Organism: Protopterus annectens; assembly: GCF_019279795.1. NCBI lineage: Eukaryota > Metazoa > Chordata > Ceratodontiformes > Protopteridae > Protopterus > Protopterus annectens. Next base: position 731,058,838 of record NC_056749.1, read on the forward strand.
TTTAAGGAAAAACACAAAATCAAACATATTAGTCATAAGTGATTCCATCGTGAGCCACACTGATGTCCCTCTCACCAGGCTGGATAAGGAAAAGCTCACAGTCAGCTGTCTGTCAGGTGCCAGGATACTGTGATGATAACATATGGCAAGGACGCACACACACTTCAAAACCACTAAAAATGTAATGTTTGCGCTTTTGTATAGTACAATGCCAGTACTTAATCAGACAAGACTTAAAAACAATTGCTGAATCTTTATAAGGGCAGAAGTCACATGATATTAATCAGCTGACTTAAAGTACCCTTACTGAAGTAAACCTGCACTATATTTACTTGTATACAGTAATAATAAAAATAACAGAAGAAAACTCTTTTATTCTAAGGAATCCAATACTGTTTTCATAAATAATCACTCTCATAAGAAAAAATATGTCAATAAAAAAGACTTATTTTATGAAATGGTGAAGTCATCATAATAATGCCAGGAATATTAACCTGTACATTCATCTCATTAAACTTTTTAATTTTAAAATATGTGCTGGTGTCATTCTAACTTTTTAATTTAAAATTACACTATGGTGTCATTCTGAGGGGATACACTATCTGTCAGCCTGGGATGACATGATCGACAGACCTTGATGCTTTGCCAGAGATGGTCTTCATCTGTCACCCCTAGGATTTCGGCTACTGGCTAAGGCTCTTGCCACCACCATAGTGACTTTTTTAGACAGTGTCTCAAGGACAAAATTTCCAACATAAGAACTCCATCTAAAAACAACCTCAATGTTATGTTGCTAAATGTTAGGAGTCTCAACATGAAACTGCACTCACTGGAAGCTGCACTCACCTTGGAAGACGCAGACATTTGTGCAGTCATGGAGACCTGGTTGAAGGCTGTGGCAAGCATCCCAGCCAAATTGGGTTACACCTCCTTCCACATGTTCAGACCTCAAACTGAAGACGTGAAAACTAAAGGAGGTGGTGTATCAATATTCATTAAAGATAAATACATCTCCAGATTGGTTAAACAGTATGATTCCATGGAGACACTTCAGGTACATTTAACTGTTGGTAGGACACCTGTTCAAGTCATTGCCAGCTACAGGACCCCCTTCGTGAATCGGGACACCCATTCTGCCTGTTTGGCTCTACTTTGGTCTATCAAGATACAGCCAAACACCATGGTTTTGAGCGACTGTAGCTACCCATCCATTGACTGGGTAGATTAACTTGCCCAAATGTTCCTCAACTTTGTTAAATCCAATGCCCTGGACCAGCTAGTTTACACCCCCACAAGGGGTGCCAGCATCCTGGATCTGGTGCTTACCAGTATGGCAGACCACTGTAGCATCCCCACTTTGAGCTCCTCCCTGGTGTGATCTGACCACAAATCGGTCTAATTTGAAGTAACTGTCACACCTGACCCCCCGCCAGCAGCAACTAAACTAAAAAAATTCTCCAAAGCAGATTATAACCTTTTACAAGATGGTATAAATAACTTCACTGCACCTCTTCCCTCAGACGGGACTGGCAATTATGCCGAGCTCTACACCAGTTCTTTAAATGAACACCTGCATACCTGCATTGACTCTGCTATACCTGATAGGGCCAAAACAAGCTCTGTGTACCTGTACCTGGACTTAGCCAAGATGTTTGACACTGTTCCCCACTCAGGGTGTTGTGTGTTTTCTGTGCTGCAGATTCTAGTGGTTATTCAGTGGTATGCATGGTTTCTACAGAAAATAATTTGTTGGATCAGTCATGCAACTGGATGGATGCTCAGTGGGACTTTCTAGATATCAGGTAAACTGTCTCTTCACTTGTATTCCATTGCATGCCTTTTTTGATGTTTGTGCTATTTCATAATGAGTGCCATTTGTTACTACATTTATGACTAACAAGTGTCTGTTTTTATCATGTGTTTTGGAATTTTGTCTTTGAAATGGTGGGTAGCAGAGGATTGTCTGCTGCTCCTGTGCTTGCTCTGATTTTGGATTGACTAAAGTCAGTGTTTGGAATCGTGTCTTTCTGTTATAGACTCCTAGATTTTCAAAGGCCGGTGAGTCTTATGAAAACTCATGCCTTACAAATACCTTCTTTAAGACCGTATTAGTCAAGCCCGATTAAATTTGTGGATATCCATCCAGTCATGTAGATTATGTTTAAAGGAAGATAGGGAGTTGCACTGCTTAACATACAGATGCAGTGTATTCTAGAAGTTTGAGAAGCATTGGGTTATACACCTGTCTGTCCACAATGCTTTATCTGCTGGTGAATATTTAGGCCACTGGTTCTAGTATAGGTGGAATTTCTGGACTTGGAATGATACAGGATGTTCAGGACAATTGTTCCTCTCTCTACAGCTCGGAAAGCAAGACTGTGATCTCCCCTCAAAGGTCTGTAAGACACTGAATAAAATAATCAAACTTCCAGCCTGTCTTAGTAGCTCAGGACGTTTTGGCTTCTGATCTCTTTTGTTTAGGTTCATACTAGGCTGTCTGCCCTGGGGCATTTATAATCCTAGCCAGAGTGTGTTTGGCTTTCGCCACCCATTTTAAATTAATTTTTCTATGCCCTTTTTCGAGGTTAGTATACTGTGCTTCTGTCTAACAGTGACACAGAAGTGATACCCGGGGTAAGCCTACAGTCTCCCATCCACTCATCAAGATTCCTCTTGAAGAGGGTCAATGAGGGACTCTGCCTAACCTGGACTGGGATTTTATCCCAGAGTGAAGGGAGCCTCTGGGTTATGAATCTGTCCCTCCAGCATGTCCTATTTATTTCAGTGCTGAGGTTCAAGTCTCTCAAGCACGTAGCTCGATGGGATTTGGATTTTCTGAGGTGCAGCATGTCCATTAATTCTGGGTTGGACATGGCTTTATACGTCAGGCACAGATCGCCTCTGAGCAGGCGGTATGCCACTGAGTAGAGCTGGAGTTTCTTTAACCGGGCAGCATATGGCATCTGTTTGAGCTCTTTGATCCTCTTGGTGAGGTACTTTTGGGGTCTTTCCAGTTGCTGCAGGTGTCTGGTAAGGTACATCCCAAAAGGGGCATTGTACTCAATTATGGGCCTGATGAGGGATGAGTAAAGAGGCACGATGACCTTCCCTGATCTAGATGTGAATCCCTTCATGATTAGGTGGGCTATATAAAATGTTTTTCTAACCACTTTGGCCACGTGGTTGTCAAATGAGAGATTGCTATCAACTTGGGTCCCCAGGTCACTAATTACTTCTTCTGCACTTAATGGATTACCACCTATGTGGTAGGAAGCTTGGGAACCTTTGAAGTCTTTCTGATTGGTCGATATGTTTAGTGAGCTATAATTGGCCCGTTTAAATGCTGAGTATAAGGGAGTGGTTACCTCTTCAGACATTGATATTTCTGTGTTAGTTAGGTGGACTAAACAAGTAATGATCAAAAGAGAAAGTGCTATCATTCAAAATATCTAGGCCCCTGACTACATTTTTGTTTTGTAGTGTTGTCTGCATACTATGTCGAGGGGAGCTTCTTTTATGAAAAGCGATGACACTACACTGTTTTTGTATTTAGTGTGTGCTCATTTTTACAACACAGAGTTTACTAGGGAGGGTTCATTCCAGAGAGCTTGACTGTCATATGGTGACTTAACAAGTTTGCAGTCATCTGAAGACTTCACTAACCAGAGATCCTGGCTCTAATCTGAGAAGTAAATACCCACATTGAGAGATCTGGGCACCAGTGGTCACTTTTTCATACTTTCTGATGAGGAAACTTACACTGTGAGGGTTCTGTCTTTCTAGCCAGTTTACTGTTCACCTTACCATAGTTGGGTTGTTATCTATATCCATGACCTGGGCTTAACTTTTTTGCTAATCAGTAAGACAACATTGTTAATGATGCATTCAGTGTCAAGTAATGGAGCAGGGAGTGGGAGACCTACCATTGATATACCAAGAGTTAGGTAATTGGAGAGCTGTTTTGGCCTGTATGGATCTGCATGTGGCGAGTTAGTGTTTTTCATGGTAAGGTACCATTTTTAAAATGGTTGCACTCCTCTCACGATCCTGTATCATCAACAGGTAGCACAGTTGCTTTTTGTTGTCAAGAAGGCTGTGTTGTGTGCCCCCATACCAGGTACTTGGATTCATGTCCCAGTACTGATTTTGAGTGTGTGTTGGGGGGGGGGGGGGGCAGAAGGTGATACATTCTTAAGATGGTATCCTATGGATGAGATGTAATAAACTGAAGTCCCATTTGCTTGAGTTGATGGTGTTTGGGTGGATGTTAAACATCCTGTAGTACTTATCAAAATGATTAGGAGCTTATTTTTTTATTTAAAAGTATTTTATTTAAGGAAAAAATCACTGTATCATTCATTTTCCTTCACAGTTGTATCAGTATCGTAGCATACTTTTCTTCCTTGCCATTTTCAAATTTTTAAACCTGCCGCAAGACATACTTAGTAGCTGTAAGAATTGCATATAATGTGCTCTGTATATATCTCATTTCTCCATACTTCCTTAAAAAACTCTGGTTGCAAAATGTGCTTACACTCTCTGGGTAAACAAACCTTTTCATTATTGCTTTTATGTATTTTTTCACATTTAGGTTTCCTGTGGTTAAGTACAGTGTATCCAGTATGTCTGCTGTTATTTTTGACTTGTATAAGATATTCAGTTTCTTTACCATGATCTGTTTCTCCTAAAACACCATACTTTGTGGCTTCTAACCCAGTGGTACCTATTTTTCTCTTCTTTCCCTATTTAAACATTCATATTTAGTCCTTAAAATTGCCATATGCTTTTACCACCTTCCCTATTGTGTTAAATGTTATTGTATCCTGTTCTTCCTGTAGCTTGCCTGTTGCATATTGTTGCAATAAGTTATACATATGTTAACCCTGTTCATTTGCTTTCTGGCCATGTTAGAACCCAAAACACATAAGTCATATGGAACATACATTGGCGACAAAATGCATTTTTAAAGTAAACACACATACCATTTTTGCTTATGTTTTTCACTACTTCTGAACCTTTTCTTCCACTTTTGTTTTTTACTCCGCCCATTTTACCTACTCCAAAGCAAATGCCTATTTTTTTATAAATTTGCCTATTTCTCTTAAAGTCACTTATATTTACACACACAGATTCACTTTTTTCCCCTGATCACAACCATTGTCATCTCAGTCTTGTATTGCCTTACTCTTTCTTCCACAGTCCTCACAGATTTCTCATTTTCCTCAAACATGGAGGAATCCTTTTCTGCCTCTTAACTATACACTGTCAATATTTTTGATTCGTCACTGCCTTCTCCCTGTCTGTGCTACCCACTCACAAAACCATCACTATTTCTGATTCCCCTCATGCGCGTCTCCCTGTCTGTGCTATCCACTATCACTTTAAACATATGGACTAACTGAACACAGATATAAAAGCCATTTATTTTAAGTTACTCACCATTTTCTGTTATTCCTGCTTTCAAATACAATATTTTTAAATGACCTAATTGTCTTTGCTGGTGTCCTTTTGTTTTCTCAGTCTACCACCTGTCTAAGTCTGCTTCATTGGTTGCTTTTTGCCGATCTAATGAGGTTGTATGTCTGTTTGTTTTTTTCACTCTGCAATAAAATTAATCTCTAATATAAACTATATTTTATGTCCTACTATGTTCTTTTACTGCAAACATCAGTTTATTACAAATTGACCGTACCACTTTTTAAAGTACTCCCATCCCAGATCTTTGTCATCTCCCATTGCACTGATTGTCTTCCCTCTAGTTATATTTAGATAATCTTTCTTGCCGTGTCATCCTAACAAAATCCTCATTATTTTTACATTATTCAGAGTTCTACATATTTCAAGGTACAGGGTTTGATTTGTTCCACATCGATTTGCCTGGGTCAGCCCTGAAAAGGGACACACATGTCCAGTGGGCTACATCATTATGTAATGAAATTAACAGTGTGCCAGTTACATAACTTGTACACATTTGCTTACCCATACTAATCCAGCATAATTAGAGCTGGAATCCAAAGTGACAGCACATTCTGCCAGCCCGTTAATATTAATGCAGCAAATATGGCTTTGTATGTTTCATCTTCCACTTTTGTAAGCAAGCTTTAAATGTGTACATATTTTTTAAATGCTACAAACTAATTTTTTTGTTTTTACACAAATTGTTTGCATGTGTGATGACGCATGCAAAGACTTGTGTGTGTGAAAAGAAAGGTTTGTTTTATATATTTAATCTTTAACGGTATTTCTTAGTAATTCTATTCCAAATGAACGGTGTCGTAAGCTGACTGGAGAGGCTAAGAAAGATTAGTCTTGTCAGCTGTCTTGTCAGCTGTGCACTTGTTGTGCACTATGTTAGAAAGAAGCTTTCCAGGAAAATGAGATTGCATCAGCATGTCTGCCCCCCTGAGGGCTTTCAGGGTTAGACAAAATAATTAAAATTAACTACTTATTGTCTTGCAGGCATGTTTTGGATTGTGTGCAGCTTCTGGACAAGATAACATTTTTTTCTGTTGGTTCCCATAGTGGTCATTTAATTCTTTCAGACTTCTTCGCTTTTCTACCTAACGGTACTACACACTTGCTCTGAGATGTTCACTTTTGTAATTTAAAACCAATAAAACCAGTGATGTAGCCATCCCAAAAAGTTAGTTTAAGTACAACAAAGTTTTTGACTACATGTAACTCTTTTTTCAGTGTTATAAAGCATCCAATCAACAGCCAGCCAATGAAAAGTCACATAACCGGAAACAATTAGCATGTATAAAAATACAATCTAAAACGTATTTATAGAAATACTGTCTAAAACATGAATATGAAGATAGTACTATAAAACATATTAATGTATCACAAAATATATATATGAACTACATATAATATATACATCTATTATAGAATTTCTTAAACAACACGTGGGTCTCTCTTTTAACAGTGGTTTTACACTCTTCAGGGTATTCATACCAGGTGAATGGTCTGCCCTGAAATAATTACTCCATTTATATTCCTCCATTTCTGTTCTGTTTACTATTTCACCTCCTCTACTACTAAGTGAAACTTTTTGTAAGACTCAATCCTGTCCTTTAACTTCTGATTAGTTTTCCAATGTAAAAACAACAAAATGTTTTCACAATTAGCTAAACTACATTTTCTGTATTACAAATAGCACTATTTAGTAGAAGAGGAGGCAATATAGTAAATAGAACAGAAATTAAGGAATATAAATGGATTAATTATTTCAGGGCAGACCGTTCACCTGGTCTGAATGCCTAAAAGAGACCAACATATGTTGTTTAAGAAATTCTATAATACATATGTTGTTCATATATATTTTTTGTCATATTATTTTAATGTTTTTACAGTAATAGCTTCGTATTAATGTTTTAGACTGTATTTTTATATCTGCTAATTGTTTCCTGTTGTGTGACTTTTCATTGGCTGGCTGTTGATTGGATATATTATTTAAACTGGATGCTTTCCTTGTTTTAACACTGAAGAAGAGTTATATGTACTCAAAAGCTTATTTGGGACAGTTGAACCACTGGTTTTATTTTTTTGCAATTTTTTGTTGGATGCACTTTTGTAATTTAAAACTCTATCCGTCTTATTGAGTAGTTCACCTTAATTAATTCTTTTTTCCTTAACTTTGTTATATTGATCCCTGATCTCACTCTAACTTAATGGTGTAGTCCTTGCCCTCTTCTTAACACAGTACTGTATTATTTTTCTTCTTCTGTCCATTCTAGCATTAAACAAATTGCTTTCCTTTTTCAGAATCACCACCATCTAACTGAAAGAAACTTTACAGTCTTAAAATTGTCTACCTTTTAGTCACTTCTTGTAAATCTTACTCACGTTTTTTTGTTATAAATGCCATGGAAACTTCTAGCCCTCACTTCCTACTTACCACCTTCAGTGCAAAGACTTAAGCATAGATTTAAGCAAATGTGTTTCATTTTATTTTCATAAACTCTGTATTAACAAGGGAACAGTCTGATTTGTGGAATGCATTTTAATTGAAAAGTTCAGTATGTCAAAAATTGTCCCTTTATTCAGTGTGTTGGATAAGTTTAAACAAGGGGAGTAGTGGTACTGTATGAGTGCAATCCAGCTTCAGAATGCCCAAGTCATGCTACTTTAAAGTGAGTAGTTTCAGGGAGCTTTACGCTACTTGACATAACTGGGATTGCTAAAATGGATGCGAGTTCAATTACCTTTGGCACCAAACTATGCTTTGTACGTGATCTGCAGCTTTCACATGCCTAGGTGAGCTTTGCCTTAAACACCTGTAGACCCAAATTAAACACAGACTTTGACTTCCATAGCATCATCTTATGCTTCCTAAGTTGTGACCTGATCTCCACCAAATCTGTTAAAATTTGCCCATGTACATTTCCAAATGAGAAGAAAAGAACTTTAAATCCTAGGAGTTTATTTGTAATGCTTCATGTTTTCTTATATGCTAGTCATTTAACCAGTCTACCAAGTTTTCCCTTTGTTAATAACTTTTACTGTTGTTGTTCCTTTTGTCATTTTTTTAAAAGTCCTCAATCCATCTGCTACATAACAACCAAAAGAAATGACCTTGCCTAATCCTGCATTCTTTTGTGTTGGTCACTATAAATTTTTAACACTTGACAAAGTAATATATGTATCTATCTTAAATTTGTTAACAAGGAAAGGACTAATACCAGTGGGCCGTCTGTGTTTCTTTCAACAAAAGTCTTTTTAAATTTTCTGACTATTCATTATATAGAAAAAAATCCTACTTCCACTTGAATGTCCTTCCCTTGTTTCTTATTCATTGTCCTTCTTTTGTAAAACCTGATGATTGTTTTGCACCCCCTGACCTATTCCCCATTTCATTTCCTGTTACAACAGTTTTTCTGCTTTGAGGGAGAACATATTCTCGCCCACTAATTCCTGAATCTTTTTACGTACCCTGTAAACCATCTTCCACATTAATCTCACACCACTGTGATCTGTCTCTCTACTCTTTGCTCATCCATTCTTTATTTGTTCTCTACAATCTCCTAGCATTCCCCCTTTTCTACCCATCCCATATTCTATATATTGTTTGTATTTCACTTTGTCATTTCACCGCATTACAGGAGTGCTCTTTTCAGAACAAAAATTGCACTTTGTCTTTTTTTTATTTTCCTATTATGGCCGTTTCCCTAAAGGAGATGCACTTCAATTATGCAGCTAAGACTGCAATACATTTGTATCCATGCTTTTTTCATTATTTGCATTGCAAACTCTTATTTAAGCAAATATCTTTTGATCGAACCTTTTTAATCGAATGTCCTATTTGTCGAAGACTTTAATTGTTGGAAGTAAATTTTGTTGAATTATTTTTGTTGGCCACCACCTGGAACATAACATCTGCAGTAGTAAGTCTCGCTTAAGCTCGCCCACCATCCAGCAATCGGTGATCATTAATATTCATACCGATGGTGGTATGAATATTCATAGTCTATTCCTAGTTTACCCTTTTCATCAACTTAGTGCGATCTTAGAATTGGTATATTCAATTTGCAGGGCAGGTATTGTATTTTTTATAAAAAAATATTAAATTTTAAATGTTAAAATAATGTTAAAAACTTTGTAAGTATTCCTGTTTTCCAGAGTTGTGTAGTGATGTCACAGTTGAAGTTTGTTAGGTGGCCAACTAAAACAGTTTGATCTTATTTAGTTCAATAATTAAAATCTTCAGCAAATAGGATGTTCGATTTTAAAAGGGTACAATCAAAAGGTATTCGATTAATTAAGAGTTTAAGTGATCTAATCCGGTAGTGTTTTATATCTTCAGTTAAGCCTAATGAGTGTGTTCATAATTGCATTACCCTTCTTCTGCAGTTGCACATTTACAGGCATAACAATTAGCTGACATAGTGGAAAATCTGTAGTTCTTCAGTGTGTCCCGTTTCTGCCAAAAATTCTGTTATAGAATGGTAGTTTTAAATCTAGTCTTGTATGCTTTTTCTCCTGGTACAGAAATGAGGGCAAAGACTTCACTCTGGGAGTGTCCAAATATCTCCATAAGAAATTTCTATGCAACAAATATGTTGTCAAACACAGCTTTTAAATAATTCATATGCAAATATTTTTGTAAATGTTTGCATAAATGTGTGATACCGTACTTCCATCTATTTAATCATACAGTCAACTGGAAATATTCTACCCCTCTACCAGACCTGCTGCTACCACTACACATTTATATCCTCCAAAAGTACCGATTAAAAAAAGACCCACCACCAGCTGTGAAAAAGAAACACAGTAAGTGTTTCTAATTCCAGGCAGCTAATCTTTTTGGGGGTAAATGTAGCAAACAGAAGCATTCTGTTAAAGCATAAAGAAGTCAGTACATAATGGTTACTGGAGTGCTGCTGTCCTGTCAACTTCCAAAGTGACTAATACAGATAAGTAGAATTTTTCCACATTCTGCTGCCTGTGTAATTACTGAAGGTATACTCATTGGTTGGTCTTCTGCTACTCTTTATGTATAATTCAGCTAATATCTCATTAAGTAAAATATTTATTTTCTTATCTATCACATGTAAACTAAATACTATCTTAAATTATGACCTAACTGATCCTTTTCTGCAACTGTGTTTAAACAATATTTTTGATATGATTCTAAAGATTAATGTCAGATCTACTTTATCTTCTTGTTCTTGTGTCTTTATCAACTAAATCCCATTTAATAGTAAAACTAACAAGTAGCTGAATCTTAAAACGATTTAATTGTAAACAATTAATATACACCCAACATCTGTGTTTGTCCTCTGTATACGGCAGTAATATGCTACTGGTAGTGTCCTTTTTATCTTTGTAGACAGAATGTCTTAATCTATTGTTTCTTACAATGTTGATGTCATTGTACATAAGCAGATAGTTTTACATCACACCATGTTAATTCTAATACTGTTTTTTCCTGTATTTAAAAACACTAACTATGTCATAAAAGTACTATTTTTAAAAAATAATAAATGCATATAGAATTGCTGTTTCACTTCATTTTGTAATTGCATGGACGTTTGTATGAAGTGTTTCTCTCCAGGCCTCTTCTGAAAAAGGGGTTTTGCCCAGTTGGGTTATCCCAGTTAATGAAAATAAATTAATTTACATAGATTTTATATGACCAAGTAAATAATTGGATTCATTGGCAATACAACGTTTTATATATGATTGGTAAATTGACCCAGCCGTCACACAGAAATATTTTATTTTAGGAAGCTAACCTTTGTTCTTGTGGCTTTTGGATGGTGTAACTCAACCCATTTAGCAGGATGTAAATAGGCCATGTGAATAGTTTATACTGATTAATGGGAGCTGCTGTTAACTTTTTGCACAACCTCCAAATTGCTATTAATTCCTTGTTTGATAGTTTCCTTTCAAATTCTGTATTATATTTAGTTGCCATTTGTGTAATTCTTCCCAGTTGTTAGGTCCAAGTTCTTTTTTTGTAGTATTATCTGAAGAAAGCCATATGGATCCATCCATCCCAACTATACACAACCCCTCTTAGGTAAGACTAGGCTGGCTACCCTGCATTTTCAGTCAAGCCAATGTCTTTTTTTTTTTTTTTTCAGAATAACCTATTCCAGTTGGTTATAGGTTGTTTTTATCCATGTGGGATCATAGCATAGATGGAGGGGACCCATGTGTGGGATAAAGGGTATAGGAGTTGCCTCCGTCCATTAGTAGTATAGGAGTCAGTCCTGGGATACATTTTCTGATTTCCATCCATAGAGCTAAGTTGTGCTTGAATATGGACAGAGATAAACTTTACTTAATCTGTTACACATCTGTTCCACAGCAACATTATCCTCTGGCCCTCCAAACCATTCCATTGATGTTGCTGAAGAAGTTTAGATCCCTAGATGAGTATTTTTGATATAATTTGACTTGCTGATGTGCAGTAAATCCATCAGTAATGGATTAGAGAATGTCTTGTGTGCCTGACACCAGTCACCAGTTAGAAATCTGTAGGTTACCGAGTTTAGTAACAGGGCTTTAAGTCAATTCATGTAGAACATGTTTAGGCCTTTTATCCTTTTAGTAAGGTATCTTTATTGAGTTTAATTTGTTGCATGTGATTAGACAGATAAATGCTAAAGGGGGCACTATATTCAGTGATTGGCCTAATGCGGGCTGAGAAATGGGGGACAATGACATCCCTAGATCTAGACACTGTAACTTTGTTTATAAGCTGTGCAGTATAGAAGGACTTTTTTTACAACAATAGACACATGTTGGTCAAAAGTTGGGTCACTGTCCACATAAGATCCCAAATTCCAAACGACTGTGTCAACTCTTGAGGCGTATTGTCAGTGTGGTAGTTCTCTGGGATAGTTGCCTTCCTAATGGGCACAGTACAGTAATGTATTTTTTGCCATTTAGTTTGTCCAATATTTTGTCACCAGTTATTTGTTTGAGGCAAACTTTCCTGCAAGATGACCAAGTCCTTTGGGGATTCAGTGACTACTTTTAGTTTGCAGTCATCTGCAAACCTAGTTAGCCAGAACCCTTAGGTTGTGACTTTTACTTCAGAAATGTAAATGCCAAATAGGAGAGGTCCCAGCACAGACCTCTGGGGGACTCAGCTGGTGACTGGTCATTTTGTGGAGGTAACCTCCCTTCTTTTGATTATCTGCTAGTATCTGTGAGACAGTTGGCAATCAAGCAAGTGCCATATGGGCTTATCCCCACTTTATTTAGCTTTTCTTCTATGCCTGGGTAGGGAATTATGTCAAAAGCTTTGAAAATGTTGAAATATGCGGTGTGTACCATTTTACCTTTGTCCATTGGTTTTGTGACCTTTTCAGAAAAAATCCACCGTGTTGAGTAAACATGACCTGCCCTTAATGAAAACTGAAATGTGTCCAGTATTTGGAGGTTCTCTATGTCCTAATTGATTAATTCCATAATAAGTCTTTTCATGGCTTTGCATATGAGGCTGGTCAGACTTATGGGTCTATAATTGCCTGGGTGTTAATGAAAACTGAAATGTGCCCAGTATTTGGAGGTTCTCTATGTCCTAATTGATTAATTCCATAATAAGTCTTTTCATGGCTTTGCATATGAGGCTGGTCAGACTTATGGGTCTATAATTGCCTGGGTGTGTGGAAAGCCCTCCTTTATGCAGGGGCGTGACCGTAGCCATTTTCCATTCACTTGGTACAAAACCTGTATGGAGGCTGAGATTGAACAGTGTTTGTGGTGTGGCTGAATTGTGCTTCATGTTATTTAAGATGCATCCAGCACTTTGATTGATGTGTGTTTTTGTGTGTGTGTGTGTATATATATATATATATATATATATATATATATATACACACACACACACACACACATATGTATGTATATATATATATATATATATATATATATATATATATATACACACATACATATACACATACATATAAGAGAGAGAGAGAGCACACAATATATTAATTTTATTTTTAATATTCAAAATTTGAAATGCTGGTAGATTTAGTTTAGCTAAAAGATATTTTACTGCATTTATCTTCAACATATTATAATAATAGGTTTTTATAGAGTATTCCAGTATATGATTGAGATGTTGGCCTAAGAAAAGGGTATATCTGATAATGTGTTAGCAAAGGATAGTTTTATTATTTTAGAATTGCATTTGCAGGAAGGCCAAAGGGTAGGCAGTCTTTGAAATATCTTGCATCCCAGAATAATTAGGAAAGATGCAAAGTGAAAACAGTATGCTGCTCATACATGTTTAATCTAGCTGAGCTAGCATCTTTTTTCCAAGGTCTGGTAGCTGGTAATCCAGTTTTTTCTTTTGCTGACATTTAAGAGTATTCCAGTGAATCTAGTGAGTGAAAACTTCTTCCAGACTTTCTTGATTATTTTTCCTTCAAATTCAGTAGATGGTAGCAGTATATTCGTAATAAAAAAACAAAACCAAACAAAAAAGAATTATCTTTAATATGTGTTTGTGCTCCGAGAGTGATAACTTCTTGAATGAATTGTTACAAATGTATTGAATAGTATTTATTATAAATTTAGAGACCCGGAATTTAATTGGTATGAAAACATTCGTAGAAAAGATCAATCCTAAAAGTTTTAAAGCATTGACTCTGAATGGATTCAGTGCTGCACTACATATTAAATGGAATGGTAGAATATTTGTCTTAGGCTGTTTATGGAATGCACCATTGTCTGGGATAGTGAATTTTGCTTGGGGCAATTTCATAGTGGTGGAAGGGAGATTAACTGATTTTGAGGTACCTTGAAAAATGTTATCAGAATGGCATTATCAAAACGAAAGCCTTAAAATGCTTGCTCTCGTGTCGTGATCAGAATAATTTTGCTGGTCCTGTGAATAGCAAAAAACATTACAGGATAAAAGATACTCTGTCTGACCTCGACGTGTTGTTTAGTTATACAGTTATGCACATTGCTTTAATTAAATTCAGTAAGTGTCTGGGCATTTCCATTTTTTCTAAAATAGTCTGTTCAGTTTTATTGAAGGCCTTTTATATGTCAGCTTGAACCAAGGGCATATTAAATTTGGATAAGGAGGGATGGGAATGCATGTATATCGTAAAGGCCTGTACTGTTTCGGTGGATAAGAACAGGTCCCTTCTAGGGCAAAGTCTGAGTTGATGGGGATCTTCTACTTGGGTTAGGAAAGATTAAAATATATATTTATTAATATATTTTTCTAGAATTTATGTTTACTAGTGATATGGGATGCTATCTGTTCCTATACTCAGGCATTCGTTTGGCCAAAAGTATAGCCTTACCCAAATAAAGTATTTACTGGAATATATCTAGGTATGGTCATAAATTGCAGTAGATGTGTCAAAAGTGGGACCAAATGATCTGGAAATGCTTTATAGAACTCATTTGGTGATATGTTGGGCCCAGGTGCTTCGTCTTTGGGAAGGGTCATTGGGGCCACATGCTTTGTCTTTTGGAACATTACTGATGGTTTCAGTAACTTGCTTTATAGTAGTAACGTATTGCAGGCTTCTTGAAGGGAGTGTAACGGTATCCTTTAGAAACAGATTGCAGTCATGAAATGGTAAATCGTATGATATACAGAAGGTTTTCAAGTAATACTCTGCAAAACAATTGGATATATGCTCTGATTCCTGAATTGTAAATCAATTTCTTTTATGAAATTCATATTCTTATTTTGAACAAGCAGTGTTGAGTATAATTCCCCCTGCTGATCAATGTTGTTTTTCTTTTCTGTATAACAAATTGACTTAGATTGGAGATTTCATTTCTTATAACCAAAGATATTGTCCAAAGTAAATAGAAATAAAAATATCTAAAATTTCCAACTTCTCTAATAGTGCACATTCTTACTACAGAAGCCAGTCCAGTACAGACCTAATTGTTGTCCTTCAGCTGAGATGTTAAACTGAGATCCCATCTGCCTGAGTTGGTGGTAGCTCAGGTGGATGTAAAAGATCCCAAAGCACCTGACAAAAAGAGTCTGTGAAGTTTCCAGGTGCCCTGGCCAACTTTCTCTTAGAACTATAAGCACAACCTCATGTCTCCCCTGGAAGGAGACCACTAGCCTAGTTGGACTAACATGGTCAGCAAAAGATAAATAAATAAATGAAATATATTATATGTAATAGTCCAGACCCCCCCAAGACTAGGCTCCATTGTTTTGATCATTTTCTGTGTGCTTGCTCCAAAACTGTGGTAGTCTGTCTCTCCCTCTCAAGCCTAAGGGGAATCTCCAGCTACTCAAAGTTCAGATCACATTTCAAACAGTTCCTAGCTGAACAAATGCAACTGCCACAGTGTAAGTCATATCACACAACCTGCACTTTAATGCTGCACAATGTCGGTTCTGCTTTCCCCTCACTCTAACCCGTAGTTCATGTGTGCTGTACTTCACTTGACTTCGATTCACAGTATGTTAGTGCATTTCTTTATGATGTGTAGTCAACATATATCTTCTGTGTCATACTTGCCATTATGCCTTTTATAAACTCTTAGTACATACTCGTTCCATTTCTCTGTTTTACTATGAAATCCCGACTGAACTTGCATTTAGTAATTTCTGAGCAGCACCCTACCACAGTAATCAAGCATAAGCACGTTAACTTTAATGCTGCCTGTCTTATTTTCTTGGGGAGATTAACGGTACAATGCTGAGTCTGCAGTATTCTTTTATACGTTGCCTATTTGCATGTAACAACAATAAATTTGTAGTTAACATGCATTGTTGTGGTAAAAACATTTGTAAAAGTGAACATCTTTTCTATAACATTGCATAATAGCAAAATACTTCTGGAACTTGAGTATATCCTGGTTCTAAGGAGTAAATCAGTAAGATTGTGAAAAGACAAGACGTTTTTCAGTAAATTAGCATACGTAGAAGCACATGATGCCCGTGCACTGGCCTAGTAATCAAGGAGCCTCGATTCTCACCACAAACACCAGTGAGGAGCATCCACACTGGAAGGATAACAAATACACACACAGTAAAGTACAATTTCTCTTAAGAGCACACAGAGATCACAGTCAGTCTGGGGCTGGTTTCTCCCTTTCTCTCCGGATCCCCAACAAGACTCCCCACTGTCACAGCTAATAGGGTACAGATCTCAGCCGGGTAGTCAAGCCAGTGACCTCCCTGTCCAACCAGTGCTTCGTGTCCCTGCCTTTGTAGCTGACACACACACACACACACACTTTGAGATTTGGTTTATATACAAACACACAGATACTCCTGGGGAAGGCTGGCACAGGTTCTCCAGCTATGCCCCCCGTGCCAGGATATAAGGTAGTAATCACTGCCACCAACTACTCTTATCAGCTACTAAAAAGGCCCTTAACAAAGGGTGTCCAATTATTACTGTTCAATATTATTATCCAATTAGTAATTGTGACAAACAGCAAGGCTTATTTGGGGTGGCTTTGTACAGTATCAGTATATACATGCAATGTACTCTAGAGCTTAAATTATCTCTACACAGAGCAGCCACAGATCTTAAATTATCTCTACACAAAGGAGCCACAGTTGTAAGGTTTAAAAATATTTAATAATAAAAACACAAGACAAATCTTCTCAGTTCAATACAGTGCTAGTCAAGAGTTCAGAAATCACAGGAAAATGCATAAAATAATACTGTAGAATAGTCTGACATAAATATAGAAAACAGCTAGTCTAAACTTACTATTTTCTATCTGTTTCTTAAGAGAAACACTAAAGTCTAAGATCCTACTTAGATACAGACAGAGCAAAGCAAGTGCCGGCTAGTGGTCAGTTGTGAAGACAAATACAAAAATGCTCTGATTCTTTCTCTCTCTCTGAGAAAGTCTTAAAAATAATATATCACTGAAGACTCATTTTAGATAACATCATTCTTCTCTGGTTCCCAGGCTAACAGAAACTCAGAGTTTTAACATTTCTTTGATCTTGCACCTGGCCAGGAAACTACAGCAATAAAATACATTATATATGTAAAATCTAGCAACTAACTCTGGTCTCAAAACAGTAGAAGGAATTCCTCAGTCCAGACATTATGTCTCCGAGCTTTGAGATCAGTCATACAATGCTTGACTTATCAGCTTTCTTCTAGCAGAGTGCACTGTGGTTACATTTTTGAAGTTCAACATTTAACACAGTTTTCTTATGTTTGAGGACAAGCCTGTGGATTATACTCATATTTACAATGACCTAGAATTATCTACAAAATTATATCTAGCTAGGCTGGCAGCCTTCACATATCTTCACAACTATCAATAGGCATTTGGTCCAGCATTATATTAAAAATCACCACTAAGGCGTGTAATCTGCCTGTAGCTGAGAACTGACTGTAGGATAGATTGTGAAGAATAAATGTTTATAAAGACAGTGTACACAAAAGCCAAGGTGACTGCAGCTTTAGTAGTACAATATATGCATCCTTATCACTGTAGGTCATTATGTTGTTGTGTCTTTCGGCTTATCCCGGTTAGGGATCGCCACAGCGGAACTCCGGTCAGCTAATGTTTGGTAGTGGAATTTTACGTGCCGAGTTACCAGCCCTGACGCACAACCTTCAACGAAGGCATGCCCATTCACGCATGCCTCCACACAGAAGACGCCCTAGCTGAGAATCGAACGCAACAACGTCTTTGCTGTGAGGTGACAACGCTACCGCAGCACCACTACCGCGGGTATAGGCAAATATTAATGTAATGCAATGTTGCTACACCTCTAGATTTGTTACATTGTGTATTTATATGTGTAGTCTGAACCTGATTTTTATTGTAGGGTATGTAATTTTTGTCTGTGTAAATTAGCCTCCTGCAGTAAGAAAATAGTCCATAGGTACTTGGGTAAGTACAAGGCTAGCTACCATTCTGGGCCATTTTAAGCCTAAACAATTCCCAAAGTTGAGAGTCAAACCTTTTACTGTCTGTTTGCAAGGGGAAACACCTTAACTATTATGTCAGCCCCCCCCCTTCCATATTTCTGTGGTGTAAAGATTTAAAAAGTTTGTTACTTTTAGTAAAGTGGTTAATCCCATTAATATACATTGTAGCTGTTTTGACAGCTGTACCTGTACAGATTTAGAAAAACATAATATCTCATTGTGCTGCAGCAACTTCCCCCAGCTATAAATCATAGAAAATAAAATGTGGAAAATGGCAATGTCAAAGAAAAAGAAACAAATCAGAAGTCAGCAGAATGTAAACACTTGTACAAAAAGTATCCTAAGCCCTGCTTTGGACAAGGCATTATTTATAACAGTCCTAGCGTGGAATTCAGAAACAAATTTAGCTTTGTGATAAGCGATTTGACTATTTTGCAGCATGCATAGTGCATAGATGGTGGTATAATTGTTATGGCAACATTATTAAAAATGAATATACTAGCAAATGTAAAAGAAGGTAAACAACATGGAGGAGCATAGGAAATGTATGTATACTGTGACAACAGGTGCAAGCCTCATAGTTAAATGCTGTAGTAAAATCCTGGAGAAATAGGAGCTGATTCATAAAAAACATGCCCAAAGTAGCTGTCACTCTATTAAACCAGCATGTGCAACATGCTGCACTTGTTTCCTGTAGTCATGGTGTTGCTGGTCTCTGCCCAGTGTGGTACATCGTGATGTGTTCAGTCTTAATATTTCATACCCTGCACGGCACTGAAATTGTTGACTGCTGTCATGCGGTGAGAAGCACTATGCAGCAGGTAGTTGAGATGTGTCGCCTTCATGTACAAGCCTGTGAGAGTCTTGGAGTACCTGTTGCTGTGTATACCATGGTATGTGTGGCTTTAAGAATACTACCTACACGGACCTGTCAGCAACCAGTGAGGGACAAGGTGGGTATATCCCTGCCATCTCCTTCTAGGATAGCCATTCAGTTCCTTGGTGCCATGCAAGCATTTTATAACATAACCACTTTCCCTTCAGCTAATGAGGGCCATAGACTGCAGTCACATAGCAATAAAGGCCCATTTGATGAATGGGCAAAGATATAGTAACCACAAGTGTTCCCTCTGTCAAATGCCAGGTGGTCTGTAATGCACAGGGCATAATATATACAGTGCACCTTCAGGACATGAAGGCAGTGCCCATGACTTCCACTTATAGCAGATGTGCGACTTATTATCAGCTGTAGGTGTAGAGTCATTTTTACCCAGTGACATCTTATTGGTGGTGCCAGATTGTACCATGGAGCTGTGGTTAATGACACCTATCAAAAATTCCCAGACCATGGCAGAGAGTGGCTACAGATGTGCCCTGTCACAGACCTGAGCCATTGCTGAACATGTGTTTGGCCTGCTGAAGGCCAGCTTCCACTGTCTGGATGTATTTGTGGGTTCACTATGGTATGACCCTGCTACACACAGTGAGATAGTTTCAGTATTTGCTGTGTTACATAACAACATTAGTTAAAGCAGGGCAGACGCATTCAGGAGGAAGTTCCAGAAACAGCAGTAGAAGAGGTGCCTGCCGAGGAGCCTTTGCAGATGCCACCTGCAGGGGAGGACTTGGCGTGATGAAGGCAGGTGCAGTATACAATGGCACTGGGTAAGAGCTACAGTGTGGGCCATAATTATGGGCCAGAATAAAGCAGTATACAGAAAAAGTGGTGCATGCAGATAGTCACCGAGGCTGTGTTATTCCATATGTGGACTGGCTGCAATGTGCATCAGATATTGGCTCCACAAGTTACAGAAAACAAAAGGCAGGAACCAGTTTTCATCATGTGCTCAGTTGAGGAGAGCCATAGTCTCCACTGTCTTTAGTAAGCAGTTTTTTGTGTGCGTCTGTGTTGGTACGATTGAACATAACTTTATATTGTGGATGTCAGATCTATGTGGGTGGGTGGTGGGACTAGGGTACGCCTGCCAGGGAGGTGACACTGCTGCTCTTCTTGTGGAGGTAGGCTTTGTGGCAATGTTATTGTATGTGTGCTGGGATACAGTGTCAGCCGATGTTGTAACACTGTGGTGGGATCTGACAGATAGGTCCAGGGCAACCACAGGAGATGTGTGGTCAACAAGCACAGAAGCTATGTCTGCAGAATGGGGGAGGGGATGTGGATGCCACATTGGCTGTGTCCAACATTGACACTGTGAGCCCTGGCCATGATGGAGTTTGTCTGGTGTCGTCATCATCATCATTGTCTGATATCTCTAACATCAGGTAACAGTATATAGAAGTTCAGAAGCCAAGTAACAGTTCATCTATGCAAACACCAAAACAAGTTATACACACTGAGATATGTCACCTCTATTTGAATCCCATTGAGTGATTGAATGAATGAATGAACACTGTGTAATGTAGTGGTATTGCAGAATAATAGGTAATGGACCTTGTGCAGGTGGTCTCCACATCTGAAGCCCATATGTGCCTGTGGAAAGATGTGATTGTGCTTTTCTTCTGTCTTACACCGCACATTATCCACTGTGCATTTACTTGACCCTGTCAAGCCGTATCAATCTAGGGCATCTCCAACTGACAGTTCTGGGTAGGTGGATTAGCTCTGCACCTAGATTCAGGACTCCATTGTGTAATCAGGTGTCAAAATCCCCATGCAGAGATGTAAGGAACTCTTCTGTCCCTTCTAAAAGTGGTTCAGTTCTGGGGCACCTCCCATTACTCTCTGCTGCCACGTGGGGCAGTACAAGCTTTAGCAGCACATTCAGTCACTCTACATCTTACTTATAATCTCTCTGCCCTGGCTACTGACAATATTGATGTCCTTAACCATATCCTGCCACTCACAGTTGTGAAAGGAACTGTCTGACTTATGGCCCGTCATCTGCTGACCATGGAGATGAATGGCCTGCAACAAGATCTCATTTTCTGCATATGATAACTTGCATTTGCATTGTGTGCCACATCCAGACATCCTGCTGTGGAATGAAAGAGAAAGGCACGTGAGAACATTCACTTCCCTACCTGACATATGCTTAACTGATACCTTCAACCATATAGGTACCTTACAGTTTGTATATGGCTTTGCTCTGTCTCTGCACAACTGTACCCCCCCCCCCAAAAAAAAATGGAATAGTTTTGAATTGCAGACTGCACTTGGAACCGCATGTAATGGCCTCCTAAGTATTCCATTTTGATTAATGTCTATATTACTACTGCTACTGAGTGACCATACATAAGCCATGGATATTGGGCATACAGGTTTATTTACGGCTATATTATTTATACATACACAGCCAGGTATAGCAGAATGACATACTGACTGGACTGATCTGATTTCCTCTAATATACCCTCTTGCATGTATGTTGAACACTTGTATATATATGTATCAGTAAGACAGTACCTCCCCACCCCCACAATAAAAAAAAATGTCGGTACAGCTACATAGGTTATTAAGTGCAGGAGGTGTTGGCAACATGTGCTTGGGCTGCTGTGTAGGTGTGGTTAGCAGCCTGTGCTTGACATCCAGGGTAGGTTTGGTAGCAGCCTGTGCTTGATCTCTAGTGTAGGTGTGGTAATCTGCCTGTGCTTGAACTCCAATGTAGGTTTGGTTAGCAGCCTGTGCTTGGCTTGGCCTCCAGTATAGGTTTAGTTAGCAGCCTGTGCTTGACCTCCAGTGTAGGTTTGGTTAGCAGCCTGTGCTTGGCCTCCAGTGTAGGTTTGGTTAGCAGCCTGTGCTTGGCCTCCAGTGTTGGTTTGGTTAGCAGCCTGTGCTTGGCCTCCAGTGTAGGTTTGGTTAGCAGCCTGTGCCTGGCCTCCAGTGTAGGTTTGGTTAGCAGCCTATGCTTGGCCTCCAGTGTGGGTTGGGTTAGCAGCCTCTGCTTGGCCTACAGTGTAGGTTTCTTTAGCAGCCTCTGCTTGGCCTCCAGTGTGGGTCGAGTTAGCAGCCTCCAGTGCAGGTTGGGTTAGAAGCCTCTGCTTGACCTCCAGTGCAGGTCGGGTTAGCAGACTGTGCTTGACCTCCAGTGCAGGTTGGGTTAGTAGCCTGTGCTTGGCCTCCAGTGTCGGAGGGGTTAGCAGCCTGTGCTTGGCCTCCAGTATATGTCAGGTTAGCAACCTGTGCTTGGCCTCCAGTATAGGTTGGGTTAGCAGCCTGTGCTTGGCCTCCAGTGTTGGAGGGGTTAGCAGCCTGTGCTTAGCCTCCAGTAGGGTCAGGTTAGCAGCCTGTGCTTGGCCTCCAGTGTGGGTCAGATTAGTAGCATGTGCTTGGCCTCCAGTGTGTGGGTTGGGTTAGTAGCCTGTGCTTGGCCTCCAGTGTGGGGAGGGGTTAGTAGCCTGTGCTTAGCCTCCAGTAGGGTCAGGTTAGCAGCCTGTGCTTTGCCTCCAGTGTGGGTCAGATTAGTAGCATGTGCTTGGCCTCCAGTGTGTGGGTTGGGTTAGTAGCCTGTGCTTGGCCTCCAGTGTGGGGAGGGGTTAGTAGCCTGTGCTTTGACTCCAGTTTGGGGAGGGGTTAGCAGCCAGTGCTTGGCCTCCAGTGTGGGAGGGGTTTGCAGCCTGAGCTTGGCTTCCAGTGTGGGAGAGGTTGGCACCCTGTGCTTGGCCTCCAGTGTTGGTTGTGTTAGTAGCCTGTGCTTGGCCTCCAGTGCAGGTTGGGTTAGCAGCCTGTGTTTGGCCTCCAGTGCAGGTCGGGTTAGCAGCCTAAGCTTGGCCTCCAGTGCAGGTCGGATTAGCAGCCTGTGCTTGGCCTCCACTTTATGGGTCGGGTTAGCAGCTTGTTCTTGGCCTCCAGTTTGTGGGTCGGGTTAGCAGCCTGTGCTTGGCCTCCAGTGTGTGGGTCGGGTTAGCAATGTGCTTGGCTTCCAGCGTGGGTCGAGTTAGCAGCCTGTGCTTGACCTCCAGTGTGGATTGGGTTAGCAGCCCATTCTTGGCCTCAGGTGTGGCTCGGGTTAGCAGCCCATTCTTGGCCTCCAGTGTGTGAGTCAGGTTAGCAGCCTATTGTTGGTTTCCAGTGTGTGTGTCAGGTTAGTAGCCTGTGTTCGGCCTCCAGTGTGTGTGTCGGGTTAGCAGTCTGTGTTTGGCTACCAGTGTGTGGGTCGGGTTAGCAGCCTGTGTTTGGCCTCCAGTGTGTTGGTCGGGTTAGCAGCCTGTGTTTGGCCTCCAGTGTGTGGGTCGGGTTAGTAGCCTGTGTTTGGCCTCCAGTGTGGGTCATGTTAGCAGACTGTGCTTGGCCTCCAGTGTGGGTCATGTTAGCAGCCTGTGCTTGGCCTCCAGTGTGGGTCAGGTTAGCAGCCTGTGCTTGGCCTCCAGTGTGGGTTGGGTTAGCAGCCTGTGCTTGGCCTCCAGTGTGGGTTGGGTTAGCAGCCTGTGCTTGGCCTCCAGTGTGGGTCGGGGTAGCAGCCTGTGTTTGGCCTCCAGTATGGGAGGGGTTAGCAGCCTGTGCTTGGCCTCCATTGTAGGTTTGGTTAGCAGCCTCTGCTTGGCCTCCAGTGCAGGTCAGGTTAGCAGACTCTGCTTGAACTCCAGTGCAGGTCGGGTTAGCAGCCTCTGCTTGGCCTCCAGTGTGGGTCGGGTTAGCAGCCAGTGCTTGGCCTCCAGTGTAGGCTGGGTTTAGCCGCCTGTGCTTGCCTCCAGTGTGGGTCAGGTTAGTAGCTTGTGCTTGGCCTCCAGTGTGTGGGTTGGGCTGGTAGCCTGTGCTTGGCCTCCAGTGTGTGGGTTGGGTTAGTAGCCTGTGCTTGGCCTCCAGTGTGTCGGTTGGGTTAGTAGCCTATGCTTGGCCTCCAGTGTGTGTCCAGTGTGAGAGGGTTAACAACCTGTGCTTGGCCTCCAGTGTGACAGGGGTTAGCAGCCTGTGCTTGGCCTCCATTATGGGAGGGGTTAGCAGCTTGTGCTTGGCCTCCAGTGTGTGGGTCGAGTTAGCGGCCTGTGGGTGGCCTCCAGTGTATGGGTCGGGTTAGCAGCCTTTCCTCGGCCTCCAGTGTGTGGGTCACGTTAGTAGCCTGTGCTTGGCCTGCAGTGTGTGGGTTGGGTTAGAAGCCTGTGGTTGGCCTCCAGTGTGAGAGGGGTTAGCAGCCTGTGCTTGGCCTCCAATGTGTGGGTCTGGTTAGCAGCCTGTGCTTGGCCTCCAGTGTGTGGGTCAGGGTAGCAGCCTGTGCTTGGCATCCAGTGTGGGTCGGGTTAGCAGCCTGTGCTTGGCCTCTGGTGTGGGTCGGGTTAGCAGCCTGTGCCTGGCCTCCAGTGTGTGGGTCGAGTTAGGAGCCTGTGTTTGTCCTCCATTGTGTGAGTCAGGTTAGCAGCCCATTGTTGGCTTCCAGTGTGTGGGTCGGTTTAGCAGCCTGTGTTTGGCTTCCAGTGTGTGGGTCGGGTTAGCAGCTTGTGTTTGGCCTCCAGTGTGTGGGTCGGGTTAGCAGCCTGTGTTTGGCCTCCAGTGTGTGGGTCGGGTTAGCAGCATGTGTTTGGCTTTCGGTGTATGGGTCGGGTTAGCAGCCTGTGTTTGACCTCCAGTATGGGTCGGGTTACCAGCCTGTGCTTGGCCTCCAGTGTGAGTTGGTTTAGCAGGCTGTGCTTGGCCTCCAGTGCAGGTCGGGTTTGCAGCCTGTGCTTGGCCTCCAGTGCAGGTTGAGTTAGCAGCCTGTGTTCGGCCTCCAGTGTGTGGGTCGGTTTAGCAGCCTGTGTTCGGCCTCCAGTGTGTGGGTCGGGTTAGCAGTCTGTGCTTGGCCTCCAGTATATGTCAGATTAGCAACCTGAGCTTGGCCTCCAGTGTAGGCTGGGTTAGCTGCCTGTGTTTGGCCTCCAGTGTGGGTCCGGCTAGCAGCCTGTGCTTGTCCTTTAGTGCAGGTCGGATTAGCAGCCTCTGCTTGGCCTCTAGTGTGGGAGGGGTTAGCAGCCTGTACTTAGCCTCCAGTACATGTCAGGTTAGCAACCTGTGCTTGACCTCCAGTGTAGGCTGGGTTATCCGCCTGTGCTTGCCTCCAGTGTTGGAGGGGTTAGAAGCCTGTACTTAGCCTCCAGTGTGGGTTGGGTTAGCAGCATGTGCTTGGCCTCCAGTGTGGGTCGGGTTAGTAGCATGTGCTTGGCCTCCAGTGTGTGGGTCGGGTTAGTAGCCTGTGCTTGGCCTCCAGTGTGTGGGTCGGCTTAGTAGCCTGTGCTTGGCCTCCAGTGTGTGGGTCTGCTTAGTAGCCTGTGCTTGGCCTCCAGTGTGTGGGTCTGCTTAGTAGCCTGTGCTTGGCCTCCAGTGTGTGGCTCGGCTTAGTAGCCTGTGCTTGGCCTCCAGTGTGTGGCTCGGCTTAGTAGCCTGTGCTTGGCCTCCAGTGTGTGGCTCGGCTTAGTAGCCTGTGCTTGGCCTCCAGTGTGTGGCTCGGCTTAGTAGCCTGTGCTTGGCCTCCAGTGTGTGGCTCGGCTTAGTAGCCTGTGCTTGGCCTCCAGTGTGTGGCTCGGCTTAGTATTCTGTGTTTGGCCTCCAGTGTGTGGCTCGGCTTAGTATTCTGTGCTTGGCCTCCAGTGCGGGTCGGGTTAGTATTCTGTGCTTGGCCTCCAGTGCGGGTCAGGTTAGCAGCCTGTACTTGGCCTCCAGTGCGGGTCAGGTTAGCAGCTTGTACTTGGCCTCCAATGCGGGATATTTTAGCAGCCTGTGCGTGGCCTCCAATGCAGGTCGGGTTAGCCGCCTGTGCTTGGCCTCCAGTGTGGGAGGGGTTAGCAACTTGTGCTTGGCCTCCAGTGCGGGTCGGGTTAGCAGCCTGTGCTTGGTCTCCAGTGTGAGTTGGGTTAGCAGCTTGTGCGTTAACTCCAGTATATGTCTGGTTAGGAACCTCTGCTTGGCCTCCAGTGTGGGTCGGTTTAGTAGCCTGTGCTTGGCCTCCAGTGTGTGGGTCACGTTAGTAGCCTGTTCTTGGCCTGCAGTGTATGGGTTGGGTTAGAAGCCTGTGGTTGGCCTCCAGTGTGAGAGGGGTTAGCAGCCTGTGCTTGGCCTCCAATGTGTGGGTCAGGTTAGTAGCCTGTACTTGGCCTCCAGTGTGTGGGTCGGGTTATCAGCCTATGCTTGACCTCCAGTGTGTGGGTCAGGTTAGTAGCTTATGGTTGGCCTCCACTGTGTGGGTCGGGTTAGTAGCCTGTGCTTGGCCTCTGGTGTGTGGGTCAGTTTAGCAGCCTGTGCTTAGCCTCCGGTGTGTGGGTCAGTTTAGCAGCCTGTGCTTAGCCTCCAGTGTGTGGGTCAGGTTAGTAGCCTGTACTTGGCCTCCAGTATGTGGGTTGGGTTAGTAGCTTGTGGTTGGCCTCCAGTGTGTGGGTTGGGTTAGTAGCCTGTGCTTGGCCTCTGGTGTGTGGGTCAGTTTAGCAGCCTGTGCTGAGCCTCCAGTGTGTGGGTCAGTTTAGCAGCCTGTGTTTAGCCTCCAGTGTGTGGGTCAGTTTAGCAGCCTGTGCTTAGCCTCCAGTGTGTTGGTCAGTTTAGCAGCCTGTGCTTAGCCTCCAGTGTGTGGGTCAGGTTAGTAGCCTGTGCTTGGCCTCCAGTTTGTGGGTCTGGTTAGTAGCCTGTGCTTTGCCTCCGGTATGTGGGTCAGTTTAGCAGCCTGTGCTTAGCTTCCAGTGTGTGGGTCAGTTTAGCAGCCTGTGCTTGGCCTCCAATGTGTGGGTCTGGTTAGCAGCCTGTGCTTGGCCTCCAGTGTGTGGGTCAGGGTAGCAGCCTGTGCTTGGCATCCAGTGTGGGTCGGGTTAGCAGCCTGTGCTTGGCCTCTGGTGTGGGTCGGGTTAGCAGCCTGTGCCTGGCCTCCAGTGTGTGGGTCGAGTTAGTAGCCTGTGTTTGTCCTCCATTGTGTGAGTCAGGTTAGCAGCCCATTGTTGGCTTCCAGTGTGTGGGTCGGTTTAGCAGCCTGTGTTTGGCTTCCAGTGTGTGGGTCGGGTTAGCAGCTTGTGTTTGGCCTCCAGTGTGTGGGTCGGGTTAGCAGCCTGTGTTTGGCCTCCAGTGTGTGGGTCGGGTTAGCAGCATGTGTTTGGCCTTCGGTGTATGGGTCGGGTTAGCAGCCTGTGTTTGACCTCCAGTATGGGTCGGGTTACCAGCCTGTGCTTGGCCTCCAGTGTGAGTTGGTTTAGCAGGCTGTGCTTGGCCTCCAGTGCAGGTCGGGTTTGCAGCCTGTGCTTGGCCTCCAGTGCAGGTCGAGTTAGCAGTCCATTGTTGGCTTCCAGTGTGTGGGTCGGTTTAGCAGCCTGTGTTCGGCCTCCAGTGTGTGGGTCGGGTTAGCAGTCTGTGCTTGGCCTCCAGTATATGTCAGATTAGCAACCTGAGCTTGGCCTCCAGTGTAGGCTGGGTTAGCTGCCTGTGTTTGGCCTCCAGTGTGGGTCCGGCTAGCAGCCTGTGCTTGTCCTTTAGTGCAGGTCGGATTAGCAGCCTCTGCTTGGCCTCTAGTGTGGGAGGGGTTAGCAGCCTGTACTTAGCCTCCAGTACATGTCAGGTTAGCAACCTGTGCTTGACCTCCAGTGTAGGCTGGGTTATCCGCCTGTGCTTGCCTCCAGTGTTGGAGGGGTTAGAAGCCTGTACTTAGCCTCCAGTGTGGGTTGGGTTAGCAGCATGTGCTTGGCCTCCAGTGTGTGGGTCGGGTTAGTAGCCTGTGCTTGGCCTCCAGTGTGTGGGTCGGGTTAGTAGCCTGTGCTTGGCCTCCAGTGTGTGGGTCGGGTTAGTAGCCTGTGCTTGGCCTCCAGTGTGTGGGTCAGCTTAGTAGCCTGTGCTTGGCCTCCAGTGTGTGGGTCGGCTTAGTAGCCTGTGCTTGGCCTCCAGTGTGTGGGTCGGCTTAGTAGCCTGTGCTTGGCCTCCAGTGTGTGGGTCGGCTTAGTAGCCTGTGCTTGGCCTCCAGTGTGTGGCTCGGCTTAGTAGCCTGTGCTTGGCCTCCAGTGTGTGGCTCGGCCTCCAGTGTGTGTCCCGGCTTTGTAGCCTGTGCTTGGCCTCCAGTGTGTGGCTCGGCTTACTAGCCTGTGCTTGGCCTCCAGTGTGTGGCTCGGCTTAGTAGCCTGTGCTTGGCCTCTAGTGTGTGGCTCGGCTTAGTAGCCTGTGCTTGGCCTCCAGTGTGTGGCTCTGCTTAGTAGCCTGTGCTTGGCCTCCAGTGTGTGGCTCGGCTTAGTAGCCTGTGCTTGGCCTCCAGTGTGTGGCTCGGCTTAGTAGCCTGTGCTTGGCCTCCAGTGTGTGGCTCGGCTTAGTAGCCTGTGCTTGGCCTCCAGTGTGTGGCTCGGCCTCCAGTGTGTGTCCCGGCTTAGTAGCCTGTGCTTGGCCTCCAGTGTGTGGCTCGGCTTAGTAGCCTGTGCTTGGCCTCCAATGTGTGGCTCGGCTTAGTAGCCTGTGCTTGGCCTCCAGTGTGTGGCTCGGCTTAGTAGCCTGTGCTTGGCCTCCAGTGTGTGGCTCGGCTTAGTAGCCTGTGCTTGGCCTCCAGTGTGTGGCTCGGCTTAGTAGCCTGTGCTTGGCCTCCAGTGTTTGGCTCGGCTTAGTAGCCTGTGCTTGGCCTCCAGTGTGTGGGTCGGCTTAGTAGCCTGTGCTTGGCCTCCAGTGTGTGGCTCGGCTTAGTAGCCTGTGCTTGGCCTCCAGTGTGTGGCTCGGCTTAGTAGCCTGTGCTTGGCCTCCAGTGTGTGGCTCGGCTTAGTATTCTGTGTTTGGCCTCCAGTGTGTGGCTCGGCTTAGTATTCTGTGCTTGGCCTCCAGTGTGGGTCGGGTTAGTATTCTGTGCTTGGCCTCCAGTGCGGGTCAGGTTAGCAGCCTGTACTTGGCCTCCAGTGCGGGTCGGGTTAGCAGCTTGTACTTGGCCTCCAATGCGGGATATTTTAGCAGCCTGTGCGTGGCCTCCAGTGCAGGTCGGGTTAGCAGCCTGTGGTTGGCCTCCAGTGTGGGAGGGGTTAGCAGCCTGTGCTTGGTCTCCAGTATGTGTCAGGTCAGCAATCTGTGCTTGGCCTCCAGTGTAGGCTGAGTTAGCCGCCTGTGCTTGGCCTCCAGTGTGGGAGGGGTTAGCAACTTGTGCTTGGCCTCCAGTGCGGGTCGGGTTAGCAGCCTGTGCTTGGTCTCCAGTGTGAGTTGGGTTAGCAGCTTGTGCGTTAACTCCAGTATATGTCTGGTTAGGAACCTCTGCTTGGACTCCACTGTGGGTCGGTTTAGTAGCCTGTGCTATGCCTCCAGTGTGTGGGTCACGTTAGTAGCCTGTTCTTGGCCTGCAGTGTGTGGGTTGGGTTAGAAGCCTGTGGTTGGCCTCCAGTGTGAGAGGGGTTAGCAGCCTGTGCTTGGCCTCCAATGTGTGGGTCAGGTTAGTAGCCTGTACTTGGCCTCCAGTGTGTGGGTCGGGTTATCAGCCTATGCTTGACCTCCAGTGTGTGGGTCAGGTTAGTAGCTTATGGTTGGCCTCCAGTGTGTGGGTCGGGTTAGTAGCCTGTGCTTGGCCTCTGGTGTGTGGGTCAGTTTAGCAGCCTGTGCTTAGCCTCCGGTGTGTGGGTCAGTTTAGCAGCCTGTGCTTAGCCTCCAGTGTGTGGGTCAGGTTAGTAGCCTGTACTTGGCCTCCAGTATGTGGGTCGGGTTAGTAGCTTGTGGTTGGCCTCCAGTGTGTGGGTTGGGTTAGTAGCCTGTGCTTGGCCTCTGGTGTGTGGGTCAGTTTAGCAGCCTGTGTTTAGCCTCCAGTGTGTGGGTCAGTTTAGCAGCCTGTGCTTAGCCTCCAGTGTGTGGGTCAGGTTAGTAGCCTGTGCTTGGCCTCCAGTTTGTGGGTCAGGTTAGTAGCCTGTGCTTGGCCTCCAGTGTGTGGGTCGGGTTAGTAGCTTGTGGTTGGCCTGAAGTGTGTGGGTTGGTTTAGCAGCCTGTGCTTAGCCTCCAGTTTGTGGGTCGGTTTAGCAGCCTGTACTTGGCCTCCAGTGTGTGGGTCAGGTTAATAGCCTGTGCTTGGCCTCCAGTGTGTGGGTAGAGTTAGCAGCCTGTGCTTGGCCTTCAGTGTGGGAGGGGTTAGTAGCCTGTGCTTTGCCTCCAGTGTGGGTTGGGTTAGCAGGCAGTGCTTGGCCTCAGAACTCAATAACAGTAGATATGGCAGACCTCTCTGCTTCTTCTGCAGCAGTGGCTGGATTGCACACGTACACAGAAGTAGAATACTTCATATAGTGCATTGTATTGCTCTACTACACAAAAACATGACCACTTCCATGGATGAGTGTACCTCTAAGTTCAAGTCCCAACTTAAATCTCATTCCTCTCCTGCACCTGTATCCACCACATCTACCTTTCCCTATTTTTTCCTCTATCTTCACTTCCCCATCTATGACCTTACCTTAATTTCATCACTCTATTTCCCTTTTTTTCCTATACTAAAGTATCCTTCCTACATCTGTCTTTTATTCTTTGTCTTTCCTACTAATTCTCTTACTAGCTTCCACTTTATACCTAATTCTGTACCTACAACTGATTATAACTTTATGTATATATTTTTTGATCATATATTTTTGTATCCAAGATTTCTTGCTTTCCTACCATGTATCAACAAAAACTTTATTTTTTTTTTCTATGTATAGTATTTTGCATTTTTTAATTTCTGTCTTGATTCATTTTGAACTTCATTGTAATGATTTGTTTTTGTACTGGAGCTTTTCTCCTCGGATCTTTGCTGAAAAAGGGCCTTTAGCCCAGCCAGACTAACCCGGTTATTAAAAGGCAAATAAACACACAGTTAAGACTGACACATGCCCAGTGCAATTTATAATTTGCAAATTTTTAAAACTAGTAGCCTTCTTTTTTCCTCCATTTCCACAAGCTTAGAAAGTTGTTGGACATCAACTTCTGTAACACGATGTGGGCCATGGCAATTGTAAGGGTATACATTGCATAAATTTGAAGCTTTAAATGTGGCACTAATGCTAATGAGGCAGTAACTAATGGATGTTCCTGAATAGCTATTTTTACTCCAATGTGTCCATAATTGCAGCCATGATAAGTGGCTCCCTCTCCTAAGTGCACCCATGAGTACCAGCGATACCCACTGAGTATGTGTAGATGGATCAATAACTCGAGAGGTGACATGGGGAAAAAGAGTAGAATTTCTGCCTATAAAGGTGCTAAAATGTAAAATTGCTACTGTTGCTGTGATACATGTAGCCAGTACACACATTTCGTACTCGTGTTCACACCCTAACACCACTGTGGCATTGCTGTTCCTTCCTATTCCAGACAATGATGGGGCCACTACTTGTCACAGTATCTAGGTCCCTTATGCTGTGTTATGTGCAATAGACATCAAAATGACAGCAAGAATGCTGTGGTAGTTTTCTGGAATCTGACTTGGTGAATATCCATGTTTCCAAAGGCATTGACTTTATCAGGGTTCCTGGGTGATGCAGCAAAAAAGGTAAAATATTTTGTTTTTGCTGCTTGAGGCCTCTGGGCGAACTAATTGGGAACTCTTATATGAGGGTCTTCTTGTATAAAGTAGGTGCTTGGCTACATTCTTGCCAAGGCAGCGTCTGATGACAGTGGCATACCCCGCTGTAATGAGCAATGCTGGCAACTCTACAGTGACCTGAGGAGGTACCATCCTAACCTTCTTAGCTGGTGGGAAGAAAAGGTCAGAGCAGGTCACATGAGATGTAATGTAAATACTTGTACGAATTGCTTGCTTTGGGCATGTAATTTATGTTCTTTTTGTGGTATTCTGGAGAATATCCTTTAGCATACGAGGAGAATGGGGTGCTTACCTCTCAACTGTCCAGATGTTCGCAGAATGTCCAGTTTTTTGACTGTTTTGGTCTGTTCCTCATAAAATGTGTTGTTTTCTGGCAAATTACTGAAGATTGAAGTCCCTAAAAAGGGATGGGCATTTGAGTTTCAGACTGCACATCCTTCAAAAAATGCACCCTTATGCAAAACCTGTTGTATCAGGGGCATTTCCCCCATTATTTTAGGCTTTATCCAGATATCTTTTACAAAGAGGTTGATAGCTATGTTGGGAAGTTTTAACCAAGGTGCACGTCCTTTTT
This sequence comes from Protopterus annectens, assembly GCF_019279795.1. Classification (NCBI taxonomy): domain Eukaryota; kingdom Metazoa; phylum Chordata; order Ceratodontiformes; family Protopteridae; genus Protopterus; species Protopterus annectens. The sequence goes on from NC_056749.1 coordinate 731,091,190, forward strand.
GTTATATGTATATGTTAAAGGAGAACTCCACCCCAAAGTCAAGTTTTTCTTTCCAAAAAACGTTTTCTTTCTCTGTAATCCAACACTAAATACTTCACATACAGAAAATAAAAAAATCATTTAATAATTATATTTGCCTTTCTTTCCTGCATTTGTCTCATCTGTTGCATCACAGCAGCTACTAAGAGTGGCAGATTAATGAAGTTAGGTCACTTATCCCAACTACAGAGCCATTAAAAAAAGAATGACATTTACATTTAAATATGCCTTATCAGTTATAGACAGCCAGCATCACATCTCAGATAAACAGTATAACCTGGAGTCTGAACAAAGGCCGGGCTTTCCAGCTTAGTTTTCAGATGCAAAAGACTTTTCTTTAATAAAACTCAGTGCCACAAAGAAAGAAAGCAAATACGTTCATCTGACTCTTCTTACTTTCCGTCACAATTTCATTTTGCAGTTTTTCTACACTGTAATTTCTGTAAAAGTGCATGTTTCTTCTGGAATTGGGGAAAGCAGATTAACATCAAACTTTATTTCTAGCTATAATATTTAAAACTGTGAATGAAACGCAAACCATCTCTGACCATGTAACACCTACAAATCACAGGGGTCAGATTTCTCACACTAGAGCACTTAACTACAGTTACTTTGAAAAGAGCAATTAACTCGGCTACATTTTCAACCCTGTCATTCAAACATGTCTTAAAATGCTGCAACACAGATGACCACTAATGAATATCAAAGGAAGTACAGTAAAGTAATTAAAAATGTGGATTGATGCTGTAAGTGAAAAGTAAGTAGTTGCAGCAGTGTTGTAAACTGATGAGAGAAAACTACGGTAAATGATCCCCTCATCTTAAGGATTTCTTTCTGTCTCTCTAACATGACATAAGGAAGCTGAAGGCAATGACTGTAAAACAAGATTAATGCTAGCCATGGCAGCCTCCTTCAGATCATTTTGGGATATAACAAATTGGAAAATAATAGTAACCATTTACTTATTTGCAGAGGTATTAGCAATGCAGGGAAGTTAAAGTTTGCTGAAAAAGATGTGTGTGTTTCAATTTTTGGGTGTGGTTCTCTTTTAAGTTTAGTGGCTAATGACTTTGCGATGCATGTTGTTAGGTTGTGGTACAGTAACTTTTACGTGAGAAACACCCATGACCAGTGAACTTTTACTTGCATATGACATGTATCTGTTGTTAGTGGTGTCACAAGACAGGCCTTGGTTCAAATTCATATGTGCAATTTCAGCAGCATTACTGAATAACACCATATTGTAGGTTGCTTGTAGGGGGCCACAGGTAGAGTACTGCCTAAATATCTGACTGCACTCCTGTACCCACAAAACAGGTAATGCTGCTTGTGTCACTGATGTCCTCACTGTGCATCATAGCATAAGGCTGGTATTACTGATGTGGGCAGCAACTTGTAAAGTTCCACTTTGTAATAATTCTGGATTGCCTATTAAAATATCTTACTTTATAGGTGCAGTCTCACTTGTGTATGTGTGTTTTTTTCCCCTCCCCATCTTTATACTTTGCCTTTTTTTGTTTGATGTTTTATGTTGGAATTTTATGCTGCATTTGCGGTGACTGTGCCAGTGGTGTGGTGTGGCCTTGGTTCAACCCTCCCCCACATCCAGTTAGCCTAGATGTAGACCTTCTTTCCCATTGGTTATGGTGGGGACAGACAATAGCACTGCTATGGTTGCACAGTTCTTCATTTGCAGTGCATAGAAAGGTGGTGGAAGTTATTGGGAGCTGATTGACTAGTGGCTGGGAAGCCTGCATCATCTGCTTGGAAAGGATCCTCTTGTGGCTTACAGAGTTGCATTGCTGCCTGAACTAGCTTCAGCACCTCAGGCAGGCCCGGGGGGGGGGGGGATGGTGGCTGATGTCTCTCTTGGTATTTCATATTCAGTGTGATACAGAAGGTTATGCCCACCCTGTCCCCCATCATTCCACCCTTCTTTCATGTGTCCACTGTCTTTATTACTTTTTTTTGTTCAGTTCTCCATATCTCTGTTTTCCCTTTTGTCTGTATGTGTACTGTTCTGGTGCCCTCCCAACACAGTGTCAGCCACTTCCCTGTCAGTCTTTTTGTGTTCATGTACCTCTTCTTGTAGACCTCACCCTCTTGCCGTTCTTTGTCTTCTTGACTTTCCCTTGCATACTTTCCTAGATTTCCATTCTCTAAATAAAAATGGGTCACTTGTCATCCCACAAAAAATACATATTACTCCCTCTTCGTACTCAGTTTCCCTTGAATATGCCCTTCTGCTTGTCCTACACACCCATTTCTACCACTTTCACTGGTTAAACAATAGATTTAAACATAGCTGAAGACACTCTAGATTGGCTTGCTAGATTGCCCATATGTTGATGTAGCATGTATACACATGCTTAGGTGTGTAAATGCAGCATGCTTATCTGTTTTCTTCATGTCAGTCTTAGCTGCAGTTGGGAGGTTATCTCTTCCTCCATGGAACTGGTCATTATTGCGAGTGCCCTTTTTAATTAACAGCTGTATGGACCAGAAATGTACACCTAGTCCATTGATGATTAACTTGGAGTTGCATCGTGTTACGAGCTTTACTAGCAGAAGCCAGACTATGATTGTGTAAGGTATATATCTGAATCCTGAGGCTGGTGCTTTCAAGTTCAGTTTCTGCTTTCTTACTAGACCAAATAAAGAAAGCTGTAGCTTTGTATCTCAAAGGTAGTATTGCTGAAAAGGCAAATTTTGATTTAATATGATGAGGAGAATGAAACTTTCTTGTGCCAGCAAAATGGTGTGTTTTTTCTGCAGTCCCTGGGGGTTCATAGGAGTGTACTAGGATAATGGCCCTGGAGCCTTTGCAAGTCTAGCCCAAAGGATTCCCTGGCAACATGCTGTCCGATGTTATTTCCCAGTGCCTCTGTCCAGCAGGGCCACAGAAATGATCCCTGGGATAAACTTTCCATTTCCCATCCATTTGTCAAGATTCCTGTTGGAGGGTCAGTGAGGTACTCTGCTTGACGTGTAAGGGGAGCCTATTCCAAAGCATGGGCATTCTCTGGGTTAGGAACCTGTCCCTCCAGCAAGATGTTCTTCGTGTTTCACTGTTGCAGTCATTACATTTGGGTTGTCTGCTTGCAGGTAGCCCTCAGTTGGCCTGATTAACAAAGTCTTGGGTCCTGCGTCATTTGCTGTCCCTTCTTGCATGACGTCAGGAGTATAAAACATGCAGCCGATGCCATTACATCAGTCTTTTTTGCTGTGCAGTGCCTGAAGCAGAAGCAGTTCGCAAGTGCTGGTCAGCCGACTCCTGAAATTTTCGTTTTCGAGTTTCAGAATCAAAGTCTTCAACTAAAGCTAACTACCCCGTTGGGGAAACTTTTTCTTGCTCCTTACCGATGTCAGTAAAAGTTAATAATTGCATTACTTGTGGAACGCAAATACCTCATAAAGATTTTCATTCATACTGTATTCCTTGCCTAGGCCTAGACCATGATGTACCTTGCTGTTGGTTTTGCGCTTTATTCAATCAGCGCACTATCCGTCGCCGGTATATTTTCGCCTCTAAATATTTCGGTTCTCAGTTTAATTATCCAGAAATGTCGTTGGTTAGCCATCCGACTACCGGGATTCCGAAAAAACGCAAAGATAAAGACAGTGACAGGCCGCCGAGGTCCAAAACTGCCAACGACGCTTCTCCTAAGCCAGTCGCCAGTTTGCCGGTACTCAGTGAGGCACTTTCGCAGCCCCTTATACCTGCTACTTCTGATTCGCAGGCCTCAACTGAGACCCATTCAGAGTCTGGTATGCCGCGTGATGCTTCAGCTATGGAACCTGCGGATGTCTCTACCTTGGATGAGTCTGGAGCTGCTGTGCAGGCACCGGCTTCTGAGAGTGTATTCAGGCTTACGGACTTGTATATTAGACGCCTCCTTCTTCACTTAGGCCTAACTCTCGAACCGTGCCTAAAAACTGACGCCCAGGCCACATGCTCAGGCCTCTATGCCTAAAAAACAAATAAGAATGGCTGAAGATCTAATAACTCTAATCAGGGGTAGCCACCCCCTCCCCTAGGAGGCCTAGGACTGAAGTTGTTTATGAATCTTCTGAGCAGAATTCTGTTTTTTCTGATTCTTCTGATTATCTGGATTTGCTCTTATCTACTTATGAGGACTCTGATGCAGAGGACTCTATTCCTTCTGCTTCCACTCCAGAGGATTTTTCTTTTGGTGAAACCTTACATACTCTAAAGGAGCATTTCCACTGGGAAAGCCAGGATTGTTCTGATTCAAAAAAGAGGCTCGGGGATTTCTTACTCCTGCCTCAGTGTAGGCATTTAGCTATTTCTCTTGTACTAGACACTGTTGATGATGCTTTTTCGGAATCTAGTTTGGCCCCTGATTCCTTGCCTCCTGCTCCCAGAAAACCTGACAGATACTACAGGGTCCCTGAGTCACACAAGTTCCTTTTTAAAAATCCTATTGCGGATCCAGAGACTGTTTCTCAGGGGCCCAAGGGCATTAACGCTTCTACTGCTAAAAATCCTACCCCTTCTGATATAGACTCCAGGGCGCTGGATAGATGGGGTAAGAAGGTTTACACTTCTGCAACCTTGGCAGTTAGGGCTTTAAACTGCCAGTTTCATATGTTAAAGTATCAGCAACATGTTCTCGGATTGCTTAAACAGAAAATTATGTTGATTCCTGATTGTGCGGAAAATAAAGAATTACAGGATTTTATGCATTCTGCTGAACAGGTTGGAAAACATACTGCAATGTGGTTTTGATTCATTAGAGGCCTCTTGCAGGACTGCTGTTACTCGGTCTGTGCTCAGAAGGCATGCGTGGCTTAAGGAGCAATCTTTACCTGATCATGTTAAAGCTAAATTGTTGGATGCTCCCTTAACTCAGGACCGCCTGTTTGGCAACAAGGCTGAGGAAGTTCTTAAAAAGATGGAAGGTAAAGCTAAATCTATGCAAACTGTTAAAGATTTCTTGCAAGTTCAGCCTCCTAGATTTTAGGCACTGGCCCTCTAAAAATTGGTCCTTTTCAGCCCACAGGACTAAGCAGTGGGGGGCCTCTACTTCCAGATCTGGGAGTAATAAGACTCCCCCCTATGGTAAATTGTCTCAGTGACTTCCTTTTAAAATTTCCAAGCACTTATCAACTGACTGCCCCTTTGGGGAGAAAGATTGCTCTTCATGCAAAGAACTTGGGAACTCATTACCCAGGACAAATGGGTTTTAAATATAGTGTCCCAGGGATACAGATTTCACTTCCACATGTTGCCAACACCAAACGGGTGGCCAGACTTACCCCCTAATCAGTGGGCAGAGGCCCAAAACAAGTACTTTCTCTCTCAAGCATGGGGATTATTCAAAGCATGGGGATTATTCATTTAGTACCAGAAGAGGAAAAGGGACAAGGTTTCTACTCGAGACTTTTCCTGGTACCCAGAAAAGACAATTCATGGCGTCATATCCTGGACCTGTCTACTCTAAACACCTTTTTGGAGATTGAAAAATTCAAGATGCTGACTCTTCACCATTTGCTTCCTATGCTAGGCAAAGACGCCTGGTTGGCAACACTAGATTTAAAAGAAGCATACCTGCACATCCCAATAAGGTAATCTTGAAGAAGATACCATCGCTTCAACGCAGGCTACACACACCATCAGTTCTCTGCACTGCCCTTTGGCTTTTCTATTGCGCCCAGGGTATTCACAAAGTGCCTAGCTCCAGTTATTGCATTTTCAGGCAAAGAAATATTCAGATATACCCATACCTGGAAGATTGTCTAATTCAGGCAGAAAGCCAGGACATACTTTTGAATCATCTGGCCTTTGTACAAAGGGTTATAACCTGTCTGGGGTACACCATAAACGAAAAGAAATCTCACCTGGTACCCTGTCAATAAATTATATTCCTGGGAGCAATCTTGAATACAACTTCCCAAATGGCTTACCTCACGCCAGAGAAACAAATTCATTTGACAACCTACTTCAAACAAGTGGCCACAAAAACCCTGCTATCTGCAAGACAAATACTGCAAGCCTTGGGGTTCATGGCCTCCTGCATTCTTCTAATTCCATATGCAAGACTGCATATGAGGAAACTGCAGTGGTATCTAAAAAGCCTATGGTGTCAACATTCCCAAGATCGAGAAGCAATGATTCCTGTCATACCTTGCCTACACCTAGAGTTCCTTTGGTGGACAGAGGCCTGCCCCCAAAACAAGGGACTACCTTTCACACCACCCCCTGCCGCCCAAACCCTAACAACAGACGCATCAGACTATGCATGGGGGGGCTCACCTGGCAGGGAAGTGCATTCAGGGCAAATGGAACCCAAGTCAAATGCACCTTCATATCAATCAAAAAGAAATGTTAGCTGTACAGAATGCTCTGACAGTCTTCAAGGACCATATTCTTCCAGGACAACTAATGGTAAAGACGGACAACACCACTGTTATGCGGTACATAAACAAGCAGGGGGGTACACATTCGTACCCCCTCTGCAAACTAGCCATGGCATTGTGGAACACAGCCTTGAGCTACCAAGTGAACCTACATGCTCAATTCCTGCCAGGAAAATTAAATACACTGGCAGATGGACTAAGCAGAAACATCATGGACCCACATGAGTGGAAACTGGAACCAAGGATTTTCAACATGTTGACAAGCAAATGGGGGAGCCCAGATATAGACCTATTTGCCTCTCCCCAGAACTAACAAGTGGACAAATTTTGCACAAGGACTCTCCACAAACAAGCCTGGAAAGTGGATGCTCTGTCCTTAGCTGGAAAAACCTATCAGTCTATGCCTTTCCCCCTCTGCCTCTGCTCTCCAAAGTACTACTAAAAATCAAACAGGACAAACCAAGGATGATTTTGATTGCTCCAGACTGGCCATGCCAACACTAGTACCCCCTCCTGCGCAGTGTGTCATGGTTATCCCCATGGCACCTGCCTCAGACTCCTTCCCTGTTGGCCCACCAGGAGAACCAGATTCTGCACCCTCAGCTTCTTAACACTGAACCTTGCAGCCAGGCTAAGTAATCTCTCCTTTACCATCCCTCAGTAAACCTGTGATGGATATCATTTTAGAGGCAAGGAGGCCTAGTACTAGAAAATCTTATGCTGCAAAATGGAAAAGATTCTGTGCCTGAAACCATTCTCAAGGGATGAGCACAACAGCGCCCAATTTGCCTCAGATTTTACAATACTTAACCGAGATGCTTCACAAGGTCCTGTCTTTTTCCTCCATTAAAGTCCACGCCTCAGCCATTTCAGCTCATTATAACACAGAACCTCCTTTCTTCTCTCATCCACTGCTCAAGCAGTTCCTCAGAGGGGCCAAAATATTTTAGAGCACCCAGGAGAGCTCCAACCCCAGCTTGGGAGCATAACTTTTTCTTGGAGAAACTCGCTCCACCTCCTTTCGTGCCAGCTGCTACTACAGACTTAAACATTTCTTTCTTGGAAAACAGCTTTCCTTTTAGCAATCACTTCAGATAGAAGGGTATCTGAATCACAGGCCCTTATGACAGTGGAGCCTTTCATCATCTTTCATGTGGACAGGGTGTCCTTCAGAATCAATCCATCCTTCATGCCCAAGGTGGTATCCACTGTGGCTCTTAATCAGTCCATTCAGTTGCCAAACTTCTTTCCCAAACCACAGAACAAAGGGGAACGGATACTGCATTCCTTAGATGTGCACAGACAACTTAGATTCTACTTGGACAGGACTAAACCTCAAAGGAAATCTGAACAACTGCTGGTGGCATTTGCTGCAGGGGCAGAGGGGAAGGCTATTTCAAAGCAAACCATTTCTAAATGGATAGGCCATTGCATTCATTTCTGCTATAAGTACCATGGGAAACCTATCCCCCATGAGATCAGACCTCACTCCACCAGGGCTGCATCTACCTCTACAGCCTTTCTCAGAGGTGTCCCTACCAGGGACATCCTAGAAGCTGCTACCTGGAGTTCTGTACATACTTTCACCAAGCATTATCATTTGCCAATTTTCTCCAAATCCAGAGCTGGCTTTGCCATTGCAGTCTTGCAGGGCCTTATAGCTGGTCCTAATGCTATTTAAATTCCTCCTCCCAACCATAGCTTTGGGAATCTACCCAAATGTAATGACTGCAACAGTGAAACATGAAGAACATAGTACAGTTGTGTACACTTACCATAAATGTAGCTGTTCGAGTGTATTCACTGTTGCAGTCCTGGTTACCCTCCCTCCAGCCCCCTATCTTCTTTTGGTTATACCTCTACTTTCCTTTACAATGCTTAAAAGCTTTTTGGTGCATTTGCTTTTTTGTTTGAGGTATGTCACTGTACTTTTATATTTAATTGCTTCCCATTAGGGGGCACCTGACATCTGGGGCAAGAAAAACTGATGTAATGGTGTCGGCTGCATGTTTTATACCCCTGACGACCCGACGTCATGGAAGAAGGGACTGCAACCGAGACAGGACCCAAGACTTTGTTAATCAGGCCGACTGAGGGCTACCTGCAAGCAGATAACCCAAATGTAATGACTGCAACAGTGAATACACTCGAACATCTACATTTATGGTAAGTGTACACAACTGTGCTTTCTGTTGATTATGGTAATGAGGTTGAGGTCTCTGGCATGTGTGGCATGGAGGGATTGGGATTTCTTTAGATGTAGCATATCTAGCAGTGCTGAGTCTGACATGGCTTTGTAGGTCAAGCAGAGATTGCCTCTAAGTAGGCGATATGATACCGAGAAGAGTTTGACTTTTTTTAGATGTTCTTCGTTCCCCATTGCTGCAGTCCTTACTATTGGGTAGTCCGCTGTCCAGTCGGCCCGAATACCAGAGTATATGGCTGACGTCGGTCAGGGCGCATTAGACTGACGTCAGTACGTCAGGGTACTAATGCGCATGACCGACGTCATATCCTCAGTCTTTTTTGCCGCATGGTCCGATGCAGAAGCAGTTTTGCGAGTGCAGGTTGGCGTTCTGAAATATTTCCGAAACCGGAGTTTCAGACCGAATCAGAGTTGGCTAAGTACCCCGTTGGGGAACATTTTGGTTTTTTCTTGCCTCAGTATTTAACCGGATGTCAGAAAAAGTGAATAACTGTATTTCTTGTGGGAAACAGATACCTCATAGGGATTACCATACCTTGTGTATACCTTGTTTAGGGCCTGAGCACGACGTTGTTGGATGCCGCTCTTGTGCTTGGTTTAACAAACGCACTATTAAGAGGAGGTTAGACTGTGCCAGGTTAGTGTTTGGGAAGCGTTGCAATTATAAAATGCCGTCGGATGCTCCGACGCCCGCTTCGTCCAAGAAGCGCAAGGACAAAACAGCGAAGCCTAGGGTTGATGAACCGGCAGTCCCGGACGTCGGTTCTTTAGAAGGCTCAGTGGAGCCAGAGGTTTTGCCAGGAGTTTCTATGGAGTCTCAGGCTGAAACTTTACTGTTACAGGATGTGCCTTCTCAGGAGGTAGGCCAGGCTGAGGGGGCTTCTCAGGTAACTGTTCTTCCCTCTCTTCCCAAGGTTGTTAGAGCCGCTCCTTCTGTTGCCAAAACTTCTTTGAGAGGTAGGCCAAGTTCAGCTTCAGTGGGGGCTTCTCCTAGCATTTCGGGTTCTGTACCTAAGAAACATATGCTTAAAATGGCAGAAGATTTGATTACTATGATTAGAGGTTCTATGCCCCCTCCTGATGAGGCCCAGGGTGGAACCGGAGTTTGATAGTTTTGAACAGTGTTCAGAGGCTTCTGAGTCTTCTGGTGAAGATTTGCAGGAGTATCCTCCTTATTCTGATTCTGATGTGGATGATTCCACTCCTACAGCTTCTCCTCCTGAGGATTTCTCTTTTTCAGAGACTCTGCATTCCATGAGGGAGCACTTTAAATGGGAAGGCCAGGATTACTCTGATTCCAGGAAAAGGCTTAGGGAATTCTTGTTTTTACCCCAGCATAGGCCCTTAGCTATACCTCCTGTGTTGAATGTGGTGGAAGATGTTTATGCAGAGGCTTCCCTGAACCCTGACTCTTTGCCTCCTGCTCCTGTTAAACCCGATAGGTACTATAGGGTGCCTGAAGCTCATAAGTATTTGTTTAAGAGTCCTAGGGCGGACCCAGAAACTGTTTCTCAGGGGCCTAAAGGTGTTAAGGCCTCTGTGGTTAAAAATCCTGTTCCCACTGATAAAGAGTCAAGGGCTTTGGATAGGTGGGGAAAGAAAGTGTATACTTCTTCCACTCTAGCCATGAGAGCGTTGAATTGTCAGTTTCACATGCTAAAATATCAAAATTATCTCCTTTCACAATTGAAATCTAAGGTGGATGCTTTGGCGGAAGGTATTGAGTGTAAAGAGTTGCTGGATTTGGTTCATGTGTCTGAACAAGTGGGTAAGCATTCTTTGCAATGTGGTTTTGATGCTGTACAGGCCTCCTCGAGGGTGGCTGCCACTAGTTCTGTTCTTCAGGCATGCCTGGTTGAGGGATCAGAATTTAGCTGAGCATGTTAAGACTAGGATTTTGGATGCTCCTTTACAGTCTGATGTGTTGTTTGGTTCGCCTGTGGAAGCAGTTTTAAAGAAAATGGAGGACAAAGCTAAGTCTATGCAAACTGTTAAAGATTTTTGCAGGTGCAGCCACCGAAGTTTAGTAGAAATTGGCCTGCTAAGGGGTGGACATATCCTGCTTATGATTCCCAGTCTAGGGGTAGGTCTAGACGTGGTAGGGGCAGAGCTCAAGGTTCTTTTAGGCCTAGAACAGGAGTTCACCTGCTCAGACTTCTGGTGAGGGCAGGGGTCAGTCCTTTCGTAAACAGACCCAATGACCTGCCTTTTCAGCTACCAGTAGATTCTCGTCTGGTAGCTCCTTTGGGAGGAAGACTGTCTCTTTTCAAAGGAAATTGGGATTTAATTACTCAAGACAGATGGGTGTTGGATATCATTCACCACGGTTACAGGTTTTATTTCCATACAATGCCTCCTTTCAAAGGCATGCCAGACGTTCCTCCTCCACAAAGAAAAGAGGCTCACAAGCAAATTTCTCAGTTACTCCAGATGGGGCCATTCAGCCAGTTCCTGTATCAGAAAGGGGCCTAGGATTTTATTCTCGCCTGTTCCTAGTACCAAAGAAGGGGAACACGTGGAGACCAATTTTGGATTTATCTCTCCTCAACACTTATCTGGACATTCCCAAGTTCAAGATGTTGACGTTACAACAGCTTTTACCTCTGCTGGGCAAAGATCACTGGATGGTAACTTTAGATCTCAAGGAAGCTTACCTTCATGTGCCTATAAGGCTAAGTTGCAGGAAGTATCTGCGTTTCGAGCTGGAAATTCTCATTATCAGTTCTCTGCATTGCCCTTTGGCTTATCTACTGCCCAGAGTATTCACAAAGGTTCTGGCTCCAGTGATAGCTTACTTCAGGCTACAAGGAATTCAAATCTATCCTTACTTGGACGACTGCCTGATTCTGGCTCAAGAAAAGGAAGACCTTCTACAGCATCTGGAATATGTTATAGCAGTGCTAAGATGCCTAGGGTATTCTGTGAGCGAAATAAAGTCCAGTCTAGTACCCTCTCAAGACATGTGCTTTTGGGTGTGAGACTGAATACAGCAGCCCAGATGGCCTTTTAACCCCGGACAAACAAAAGAGTCTATCACTTTACTTCCATCAACTATCTCATCAGTCCGTGCTGACTGCAAGGACAGTCCTTCAAGCATTAGGGTTCATGGCATCTTGTATTCGGTGCTTCCCAATGCCAAACTGCATATGAGGAAGCTACAATGGTATCTCAAAATGTATGGACACAGCACTGCCAGGATTTGGACACTGTCATTCAAATAATACCCTGCCTTCAAAAGAATTTTTGTGGTGGGCTCAGGAATGTCACCTAAACAAGGGACTCTCTGTGACCCGGCCAGAGGCGAGTCAGATTTTAACGACAGATGCCTCGGACATTGCTTGGGAGCTCATCTAAATGGAAAGTGGATACAAGACAAGTGGCCTGCCAGACTACAGCATCTACATATCAACATGAAGGAGATGTTAGCAGTCCAGTTTGCATTAATGGCTTTCAAGGAGTTACTTCTTCCAGGGCAGGTGTTGATTCTAACAGACAACACAACTGTCATGTGGTACATCAACAAGCAAGGGGAACACATTCTTATCCTCTATGCAGGCAAGCAATGATTTTATGGGAGACTGCGCTAAGCTTGCAACTAACTCTTCAGGCAAGGTTTCTGCCGAGCACAGAACTCCTTAGCAGATGTGTTAAGCAGACAAATCATGGATCCCCACGAGTGGAAACTGGATCTTCATGTATTTCAAAATTGACAGTGTCATGGGGAACTCCAGACATAGATCTGTTCGCTTCTCCACTAAACCACCAGCTGCCACAGTATTGCACAAAGGGGTTTCATCACACAGCTTGGAAAGTGGATGCTCTGTCTTTCAGTTGGAAAAACCTTCATGTGTATGCCTTTCCTCCTCTGCCTCTTCTTCCAAAGGTACTATTAAAGGTCAGACAAGACAGGCCAAGGATGATTTTGATAGCTCCAGATTGGCCTCGGCAACACTGGTACCCACTACTACGGAGTCTGGTAAGGAAGCCTCCATGGCCTTTACCTCTGATTCCTCATCTGTTATCTCAGAAGGACGGTCATCTGCTCAATGTCAAGCTTCACTCTCTTCATCTAACAGCCTGGCATATTCTGTGTTGAAACACAGCAGGTCTCAACTTCCTCAACAAGTTTTAAATGTGATTATGGAAGCTAGAAGACCTAGTACAAGGGAAGTGTACGCAGAACAATGGAAGAGATTTTTATTTTGGAGTACAGCAAAGAATTTGGAGATTTCTGAGCCTAATTTGAGTGTGGCTCTTCAATATCTTACTGAGTTATTGGACAAAGGTTTGTCCTTCTCTTCCATTAAGATTCATGCTGCAGCAATTTCAGCGCACTATGATTGTGACCCACCATTGTTTTCGCATCCTTTGTTCAAGCAGTTTCTTAGAGGGGCAAAGAATATAAGACCCCACGTAGAGCTCCTACTCCTGCTTGGGACCTCAATTTTGTGTTGGAAAAACTTACTCTACAACCTTTTGAGCCTGCGGCTACTGCTGAATTGAAATACTTGTCATGGAAGACTGCTTTTCTGTTGGCTATTACTTCTGCAAGAAGGGTGTCTGAGTTGCAGGCCCTTATGGCAGTAGAGCCCTTTTGATTTTCCATAAGGATAGGGTATCATTACGTACTAATCCTTCCTTTATGCCTAAGGTGGTTTCTAGTGTGGCTTTAAACCAAACTATTCATTTGCCTACTTTTTATGCAGACCCCCAAAATAAAGGGGAAAAGATTTTGCACACTTTAGATGTACACAGGCAATTGCGTTATTATTTAAGCAGGACTAAGGATTTTAGGCAGTCTCAGCAGTTGTTTGTTTCTTTTGCTTTGAGTTCGCAGGGCAAGCCTGTGTCAAAACAAACTATTTCTAGGTGGATTGGCTTTTGCATTGCATTTTGTTATTCCCATCATGGCAAGGAGATTCCAGCTGGGATTAGGCCGCATTCCACTAGAGCTACTGCCACTTCAACAGCATTTCTAAGGGGGGTGGCAACTAAGGATATTTTGGAAGCAGCTACTTGGAGTTCAGTGCATACTTTCTCTAAGCATTATCACCTTCCTATCTACTCTAAGTCTAGGGCTGGTTTTGCCACAGCTGTTTTGCAAGGCATGTTGTCAGCTCCTGCTTCTCTATGATTTGCCAGCCTCCCTTACCTCTGCTTTGGGATTCTACCCAATAGTAAGGACTGCAGCAATGGGGAACGAAGAACATAGTACAGTTTTGTACCTACCATAAATGTAGATGTTCGAGGATCCCCATTGCTGCAGTCCAATTTACCCTCCCTCCTTCCCCTCTGTGTTTAGGTGAGGTTACATGCTGATATTTTTGTATATATTCTTGTATGTATTGTACATATTTTTGGTGCAGGTATTTTGGGCCTTGTCTTTTTAGGGTCTTCTGACATCTGGGGCAAGAAAAGACTGAGGATATGACGTCGGTCATGCGCATTAGTACCCTGACGTACTGACGTCAGTCTAATGCGCCCTGACCGACGTCAGCCATATACTCTGGTATTCGGGCCGACTGGACAGCGGACTACCCAATAGTAAGGACTGCAGCAATGGGGATCCTCGAACATCTACATTTATGGTAGGTACAAAACTGTACTTTTTCCTGCATAGGGCAAGTGTTTAAGGCCTCAGATCCTCTTAGTGAGGTATTTTTGAGGTCTTTCCAGTTGTTGCATATGTCTAGTGAGGTACATGCCAAATGGGGCATTGTACATGATAAGTGGTCTAATGAGGGAAGAGTAGAGAGAGAGAGACAATGACCTATTTCTTCCTGGATGCAAAACCCTTTGTAATGAGATGTGCCACATAGAAGGATTTTCTGACCACAGTGGCAATGTGATTATCAAAAGAGAGGTTGCTATCCACTTGTATTCCCAGATCTGTTATAACACCTTCGGTGTTCAATGGACTACCATTGATGTGGTAGTTCATGGGTGCTGTGTTCTGCTCAAAGGGAATGACTATGCATTTTTTGGCAGTGAGCATAAGGCCATGGTTCTGACATCAGTCATAGGTCTCCCTGAGGCCTTTCTGTAGAATGTCAACCTCATCTGGGGAGCTAATAATGGCTCCCAGTTTGCAGCCGTCTGCGAACTTGATCAGCCAGATTCCCTTGGTTTTGGACTGGACTTCAGAAAAGTAGATGCCAAACAGAAGAGGACCCAGGACTGATCCCTGTGGGACTCCACTCGTGACTGGTTGTTAGTCTGACTTGGAATCCACTACTTTCACAGTGAGAGTTCTGTCCGTAAGCCACTTTGCAACCCACCTTGTGACATAGGGGCTGATGCCTAATTTAGTGAGTTTATCTATGATTCCTGAGTGAGGAATTGTATCGAGGGCCTTGGCCAGATTGAGGTAGGCTGTGTGAACTACCTTGCCTTCATCCATAGCTGTGACAGACTCAAAGTCTACCAGGTTGATCAGACATGATCTACCCTCGACAAATCCAGACTGCATAGTGTCTAGAGTCTGTAGATTCCCTGTGTTCTTATTTATTAGGTCCATGATGATGCGCTCCATAGCCTTACATATCAGACTTGTCAGACTAATGGGACTGTAGTTCCCAGGGTCCGTAGTCGTACCACATTTGTGGAGTGGGATGACTGTAGCAGTGCGCCATCTGTGATGACAAAGCCTGAGATTAGGTTGTGATTGAACAGGGCATACAGGTGTGGTGCCAGTTCATTTTGCAGTTCATGTAGAACACAGTCAGGGATGTTGTCAGGTCCTATAGAAGCTGAATTCTTGGCCTTGGACAGTGCGATTTTTAACCTGTACAGCTATAATGTTGAGTACTAGGGATTCCTCTGATATTGTGATTGGCCCTTTAGGGGGTGAGAGGGGGGTAAAGTTGGCACTTAATCTGTCAGCCAGTATATTGGTAATGTCTGTTGGCTCAGTATAGGAGTTACCATTGTGTAGTAGCCATGCGCAGATCTGAGCATTGCCTTGTAGATTTTTGACATAACTATAGAAGGCCTTGTGGCTGTCTTTAGTATCTGCTACAGTTATGTTTTTGTAGCTAGTTTTAGAGGATTTCAGTTTTTTGTTGAGGCTGACAAGGGAGTTTTTCCAGTCTTGGGAATTCGCCTTGTTCTGCAACAGTTTCTTCCTTTTGTTGTAGTTTGTTTATGGTAGGAGACCACCAGATTGGCTTCCTTTTTTTGATGAGAGCGTTTTGGTTTTGTTGGGAATGGCCCATTCCATGCATTTGTGTACGTGTTCGTACAGTGCATTGGAGTATGATTCAGCAATCCTGCGTTTATTCTCCATTTATAAGGGTGTTTGAAGTTAGCCACCTTAGTTTTTAGAAGCCCAGAGTTGGCTTTGGAAAAGGTTTTTTTATGGTAGTTACCTTTGTGGGGGGTGTGGGTGGGATGTGTATATCCATGGTAACTAGCTTGTGGTCAGATCTATCCAGGGAGGAGTTGACAGTTGGAGTAGAGCAACGGTCGCCCATATTAGTAATAACCAGATCGAGGATGTTGTTACCCCTAGTGGGAGTAAGAATGAGCTGGTCCAGGGCATTGGACTTGATGATTTCCAGGAAACGTTAAGCAAATGTGTTGGTACTTGAGGAGTAGTTTTCCCAGTAAATGGAGGGGTAGTTAAAATCACCCAGTATGAGTATTTTGAGTTGGACCTTAATATTTTCCAGGGTGTTTAGGAATGTGGAGTGGGAGTCTTGGGAAGTGGTGGGGGATCTGTAGCAGTCAAGAACCTGGATTGCAGTCTTACCCAGTGTCAGTTGTATCTGGAGTATCTCTGATGCGTTCTGTTGGCAACTAGCCTGGAGGTGTGCATATCCTTTATGAATATGAAGACACCACCGCCTTTAGAGCTTCGGTCCACGTTTTGGGACCGAAAGGTGTGGTATGAGTTATAGCATGGTACCGCAGGAGTGCTTTCAGGTGCCTTGAACCAGGTCTCCATTACTGCACAAGTATCTATGTTCTCCATCTTAAGGAGCACTTCTAACAAGTGCATTTTGAGATTTAGACTTCTAGCATTGAGTAGCATAACCCTCAGATTACATTTGCTTGTAGCTGTTATGGTGGTATTTTGGTCTTCTGGATATTGCCTAAAAAAGCACTATAGGGGTGACAAGGGCCTTGGCCAGTATATGGAATCCCAGGGGCGACAGATGCAGGCAGTCTCTGGCAAAGCATTGAGGTCTGTCGATCATGTTATCCCAGGCAGACAGATACTGGATCCCCTTTGAATGACACCAGAAGCTTAGCCAATTACTGAAGTCAGTCATTTTTTGTTTGTACTGTGGTATCATTCTGGGTGATGGCAAGATGCTACTCAGAGCTACGGTCATACCCTCCTGGGCTACATGATCTGAGAGCTCCTCCATGTCTCTTTTCATGTAGTCCAGAGAGGTGCATCTCAGGTCATTCACACCAACATGGACAATGACCGAGTCATATCTGTACCTGTTGTGGAGTGACCTGAATGCGTGCAGTGTGTGTTGTATCCTGGCTTCCAACAGGCAGCTAACCATTACCTTCTCCTTTTTCAACCTAGTGAGTGGGACATCATTGTGCTTTACTGTTGAGTTACCTATGACAAGTGTATTGGGTAAGCTGTTTTGCCTTAGGGGCCTTTGTTGTATGGCACACTATTTGTGTGAGCTATTTGTCTCATGGTTTGTGCTGTGGTGGTTGCGTACGTTTCTGCACTGGAGGTCTCTTGTTTGGGTAGATTTTTATGGAGGGCCTCCATGAAGGTGGGTGTCTGTTTTGTGTTATTATGTGATAGCTGTGAGGGTGTGTGGCTAAGTGTTCTTTGTGGTGTGGTGCTAGTGTTGACCTTCTCCTCTTGACTGGCTATTCCAGTCGTGGCTGGAGAATGCATGGCTTCCAGTCTGGATATGTAGGTGCATCTCTCGCAAATCTGAGTGTTGTGGGGTAAGAGGAGAGGGTTGTCAGTGTACATGAGGCAGTTACTACATTGTCTTAGGATGCCCAGGTTCACCAGGTTAATAGGAAAAAGCACAGGGAACTGACCTTTGGACATGCTTGGAAGGGTGTGCAATTTATTAAGTACTGGGGCTGTTTTTATGGAAAGTTTAATGCTGGGAGCAGTTTGTGTTCTACAGTAATTGCTACGGGAACTCTGAACAAGTGCTAGACTTAATAAGCTAGTATTAGTGCAGAAAAGAAGGGAGCCAGCAAGATCTAAGGGAAAATTTGAAAAGTAGACTTTCTGGCACCGGTAATAGTTTACCTTAGCTTAGTGGTGCTGCGCATCATGCAAACCTGCGCCAACATGGGTTTTTAAGGCAGAAAGTTAAAAGGGATAGAATGCAGCCCAAAACGGCCAATAAGGTACAGTTTCAGAGCTGGAAACCACTCCTCTAGCGGTAGATAGGCTGCTCAGTGCATACCATTCCCACTGATAAGCAGAAAGGCTTCCCTCTATCACAGAATGGTCTGGGCAACTCAGAAACTCCAATACAGTCCTGAATTCAGCAAATCTGAATCCGGACTATTCTAGTAACAGAAAACAGCGGGAAAATGAGCAAATAAGATTGAACGTTTTGTCTTTTCTTGGTTTTTTTTTTTTTTTTTTTTTTTTGGAAAACCGCAATAAATACACTTCAAGCAACAATAAATTCACTTTAAACACAGAGCAGGCTAGCGCACTTGAGTGTGTAGCCAACAAACAGTAAATGCAGTTAAAATAAATGCAATAACTTATAAAACAACTAAAATAAAGCGCAGTAAGCAAATTTGAGCAAAAATAAGTCAACGGATGTACTTAAAATCAACCAAAGTCTCTATTTCTTCTTTCTGCTGCTCTTGCAGTCTGTGGGACACCAAAACAGCATCCGCTGAGCTAAAACAAGTGCAAACCAATGCAAACACGGGTTTTTAAGGCAGAAAGTTAAAAGGGATAGAATGCAGCCCAAAACGGCCAATGAGGTAGGGTAAATCCTGAAAAATGGGCATCAGTGCTTGAGTCACTGATATTTTTCTGTTTTAATAGCTTTTTGCAGAATGTATTTTTCATATTGCAATTACTGTTCCATTGTTACCAGGTTTTGTAGGCTCAGTTTAGTGAATGGTATCAGTATGGAAAGGATACCACAGCTAAAAAAACTTCAGTGCAGTTACAACATGGGTAAACCATGGTTGTTCAGTATCTTGGGTATTTTGGTAACTCTATAAACCCTTATATTTGTAACATCTGGACCTGCTTTTTATTTTATTTTTTTTTTGTTTGTAGAAGCAGAATCCTGGACAAATCCAGCCATTTGTGTATTTATGACATGAAGCTGTTTAGAATGGCCAAAAGTAACACATATAATCGTGTGTGTGTGTGTGTGTGTGTGTGTGTGTATATATATATATATATATATATATATATATATATATATATATCTGTATATGCGTGTGTATATATATGGATTCACTTTATATCCTTGAAATACCGAAATATCGAAATTCAGTATTTTGAAGCTATAAAGTCGAATTTTTGAAACCACGAAAACTCAGAACTGCGAAATTCAAAATCTCGCACACCGGAGATTTTGAATTTCGCGCGTCTACTACACACACACACACACACACACACACACACACACACACACACACACACACACACACAATCCTCCCCTCACACAAACACAAGCTCTTTACTACATAAAAATAGGGGGGCAAGCCCCCTTCCACCCCCCCCCCACAGCCCCCTACTTAAATATTCTCACTCCGATGTCTCACTAAACACAAACGCACACAAAACACCACCACACAAGCTACATTCTCCTTGCACACACGTAATCACAGCAACAAAACACACTGACACACACCAAAGCCCCTACCCAAAACCCTTAACACACATTTACCTGAATCTATAACCACAGTGAAACCTCAGAAGCGTGAAATTCAAAACCGCCGGTATTCGAGGTTTTGAATTTCGTGCTTCTGAGCTTTCACTATTCTCAGAATTCTACTTTATGGGCTCGAAGTACTGAATTTCAATAATTCAGTATTTCAAGCTTCTAAAGTGAATCTATATATATATATATATATATATATATATATATAATTTGTGTGTGTATATATATATATATATATATATATATATATATATATATATATATATATATATGGATTCTTTTTACAAGAACGAAAGTTCACTACTTCGAACTTGTAATAGGAAGTCTCACTTCTGCTTAAGTTCACTTTAACAAAAGTGAACTTTTGCGTAAGTGCACTTCACCGAAAACACCGCAGCACAGTGGAGGACATAAAAAACAAACTATGTCCTCCACTATGGTGTGATAGTCACGGACCTTAGGGTTAGGGCATGGGTTAGGGTAAGGGGATAGTTAGTAAAGCTATCCCCTTACCCATGCCCTAACCCTAAGGTTCGTGACTATCGCACCATAGTTGAGGACATTGCTATGTCCTTCACTGCGCTGCAGTCCTCATGGACCCTAGGGTTAGGGCACGGGTCACGGTAAGGGGATAGCCCTATGGGCTATCCCCTTACTGTGATCCGTGCCCTAACCCTAAGGTCCGTGAGTACTGCACGGAAGTTCATTACAGCACCCATTTGTTGTACTCAACTTCGTGTAAGTGCACTTTTCGATTAAGTGCACTTTCGCTGCAGTGAGCATTCCATGCACTATCTCGAATTAGTGAAAATTCGATCTAGTGTATGGAACCCATTTATATATATATATATATATATATATATATATATATATATAGCTCCAGGATATCAGGATACCTCCAGGATATCAGGAGCCAAATGTATCCATTTTGGACATATATGTATAGCAGTGGGAACTGGAAGCAAAAGAATTGGATGGTAGTAGCAGTAATTGATGTCAGGAATTATAAGAAGGCAGTATTTTGAAAGTTTTGAATGCATTTTTTTCCTGCTTTTGCAGTAAGCTTGACCCAAGTACTGAACCCTTATCCAATTAGTAATGGAAGTTGCCCTGGTTGTTAATGTATCTGATAAAGTTGGTGTTTTAATAATGGACTCCATATTCTTCACTGTGTTATTGGAAGTGAAGCCCTATTGTTTTTTTTTCTTCTGGATAAAGTTCAAATACTTTGGGACTGACTTACCCACACGTATGCCATCTGTTTTTCTTTTTGTCTGGCTGTTTTATTGATTGTGCAAACTGAGATGCTGTCTCATCTCAAACAGTAGCTCCTGGTGTTCATCATGTTACTCTGCTGCAGTCATCACACTTGGTTTATCCTGTCGTCAGGCGGTCCCGCAGTCGGACGGAATTCCAAAGTCTTGGTCCGGCGTCGGTTGCTGTCACCTCTTCCCTGACGTCAGTGCGCCAGGGGTATATATAATGGAACCAACGCCATTTTCTTCAGTCTTTCTTGCCGTGCGGTGCCCGAAGCAGAAGCAGTTCGCAAGTGCCGGTCGGCCAACTCCTGAGATTTTCGAATTCGAATTTCAGACCGAAGTCTTCTATAAAGTTAAGTACCCCGTTGGGGAAACTTTTCTTGCCTCAGACCGATGTCAGAAAAAGTTAACAATTGTATTTCTTGTGGGAAGCAAATGCCTCATAAGGATTTTTATTCTTATTGCATACCTTGCCTAGGCCCAGACCACAACGTCACTTCTTGTCGTTTTTGTGCTAGGTTTAATAAGCATACTATTAAAAGACACTTTGATTTCGCACAACACTACTTCGGTAGGAAAGTTAACTACACCATGCCGTCGGAGCAACCGACTACCGGCGTGCACAAAAAACGCAAGGATAAGGACAGACAGCTCAGGCCTAAGCCAGATTCCAAGGCCTCGGCTCATCCGTTTTCTGGTTCTCCGGTCCTCAGTGAGGCTCCGACGCAGCCCCTGACTACCGCAGATCTGGAACCCGAGACCGCTACGGAACTTTTGGCAGAATGCTCCAGGCCGACCCAGCCATTTAGTTCAGGCCCATCCGACGACATTGCTACAAAAGACGTCGGTGCTGCAGAAACGCCATCGGTTTCTGAAGGCGTTTTCAGACCGACTCTCACCATTAAAACGTTTTCTAAGTCGAAAACTCCTACTAAATCTAAAAGGACTGCACTTCAGTCTCCTGTTCAAGGCCCTATGCCTAAGAAACAGATGCTCAAAATGGCTGAAGATTTGATTTCTCTAATCAGGGGTTCCCAGCCCCCTCCTGACAAAAGGCCTAGACAAGAGGAAGATTATGCATCCTCTGAACAAGTGTCCATTTCTTCAGACTCCTCTGAGGACCAAGATTACTCCTTCTCTCCTTATGAAGATTCTGATGCTGAGGACTCTATTCCCTCAGCTTCTCCTCCTGAAGACTACTCCTTTGGGGAAACTTTACACACTATGAGGGAACATTTTCACTGGGAAGGTCAGGATTACTCTGACTCGAAGAACAGGCTCAGAGAGTTTCTTTTACTCCCCCAACATAGACCACTAGCCATCCCACCAGTTTTGGACATTGTGGATGATGTTTATTTAGAATCCAGTTTCAACCCAGACTCTCTACCTCCTGCTCCGACTAAGCCTGACAGATACTATAGAGTGCCTGATTCCCACAAATTTCTTTACAAAAGCCCTGTAGCTGACCCAGAGACTATCTCCCAGGGTCCCAAGGGGCTAAGGCTTCTATGGCTAAAACCCAGTGCCTTCTGAGAGGGATTCCAGAGCACTAGACAGGTGGGGAAAAAGGTTTACACCTCAGCCACACTAGCTATGAGGGCACTGAATTGCCAATTTCACATGCTTAAGTATCAGCAATTCCTAATCTCTCAATTAAAGCAAAGAATAACCACTCTCCCTCAACAATATGAATTGAAAGAAGTACAGGATCTGTTGCACGCCACTGAACAGGTGGGCAAACATACCTTACAATATGGGTTTGATTCTTTGGAGGCCTCCTGCAGAGCAGCTGTCACTGGGTCTGTTATACGCAGGCATGCTTGGTTAAAGGAACAAACTCTGCCTGATCATGTTAAATCAAAACTACTGGATGCTCCCTTACAGCAGGATGTTCTTTTTGGAATTAAAGCAGAAGAAGTTTTAAAGAAAATGGAGGATAAGGCAAAATCTATGCAGACAGTCAAAGATTTCCTACAGGTACAACCCCCTCGCTTCAGCAGAAACTGGCCAACAAAAAACTGGTCCTTTCCAGCTACTGACAGACCACAGAGGGGTAAATACAGACGCCCAAGGGGCAGAGGACAACCACAAGCCCAGTATAAACCTCGACAATGGGGCACTACAACACAGAAGGGAGGAGAAGACCGGTCTCAATCCACCAGAAGGCAAACTCAGTGACTTGCACCTCATCTGGCCAAGCAATACTCTCTTGGCAGCCCCCTTGGGGGGGAAAACTCGCACTTTTTTCAGACAACTGGCACATTGTCACAAAGGACAAATGGGTCCTAGACATAATTTCACGGGGATACAGATTCCACTTCCACACCTTGCCAATGAAAAGAGGAATGCCAAACCCGCCACAAAATCAATGGGCAGAGGCACAAAAACAAATTACAGCTCTCATGGACATGAGAGCCATTCAATTGGTACCTACACAAGAGCAAGGCCAAGGATTTTACTCCAGACTCTTTCTAGTCCCCAGAAAGGACAATGCCAGGAGACCAATTCTGGACCTTTCAATTCTAAACACTTACAAGTACCCAAATTCAAGATGCTAACACTACAGCAGCTTCTTCCCATGTTGGGCAAGAAAGCATGGCTAGTAACGTTGGACCTCAAGGAGGCATACCTGCATGTCCCTATCAGACAAAGTTGCAGAAGATACCTCCATTTCATTGCAGGTTCAACCCATTACCAATTCTCTGCACTGCCCTTTGGCTTATCTACTGCGCCCAGAGTCTTTACAAAATGCCTGGCACCAGTAATTGCATACTGCAGACAAAGAGGAATTCAAGTATATCCATACCTGGACAACTGCCTCATCCAAGCAGAAAGCAAAGACATTCTCTTACATCATCTGGCCTTTGTAAAGCATCTACTACACTGCCTGGTGTACACAGTAAACAAAAAGAAGTCAAAATTAGTACCCTCACAAATAATGACATTCCTGGGTGCCAGCTTGAATACAACGGCCCAGAAGACTTATCTTACACCAGACAAACAACTACAACTGACTCAATATTTCAAGACAATGGCAACAAAGACCCAATTAACTGCAAGAAAAATTCTGCAGGCCTTGGGCTTCATGGCATCTTGCATACTAATAATACCATTTGCAAAGCTGCATATGAGGAAATTACAGTGGTACCTAAAAAGCGTATGGTCTCAACACAGCCACAGCTTGGACACAATGATATCTCTCATTCCCTGCCTACAACAGGAATTTCTATGGCGGTCACAGGCATGTCACGTCAACAAGGGTCAGCCTTTCACCTTGCCCCCAGCCAGGCAAACTATCACAACAGATGCTTCAGATTACGCCTGGGGGGCACACATGGCAGGACAATGCATTCAAGGCCTATGGACTGCAGATCAAAGAAATCTGCACATAAATCAAAAATTGATGCTAGCTGTACAGAAAGCTCTGACAGCCTTCAAGGATCTATTACATCCAGGACAACTTGCAATAAAGACGGACAACACCACAGTAATGTGGTACACATTCCTACCCTCTATGCAGGCAAGCAATGATCTTATGGAACACAGCTCTGGCTTACCAAGTTCAGTTACAAGCTCAATTCCTGCCGGGACAGAAAAACACATTGGCAGACGACCTCAGCAGAAACATTAAGGATCCTCACGAGTGGAAACTAGATCCACACATATTTGCAATGATAACTCAAAAATGGGGCCTTCCAGACATAGACCTGTTTGCCAGTCCTCAAAACTATTAACTAACAAAATTTTGTACAAGGACATTTCACCATCAAGCTTGGAAAGTGGACGCACTCTCTTTCAGTTTAAAAATCCTGACAGTATATGCCTTCCCTCCATTGCCTCTCCTCACAAAGGTTCTTCTGAAAGTCAAAAAGGAGAGACCACGAATGATTTTCATAGCCCCAGACTGGCCACGCCAGCACTGGTACCCGCTATTGAGAAATATGGCCCACAGCCCACCATGGATATTGCCTCAAATCCCCCATTTACTCACACAACAAAACAATCAGATTCTTCACAGCCAGCTCAAAACTTTAAATCTGGCTGCATGGCAAATCAACTAAACATCCAACCAGCTCCTCTTTCCCAAGCAGTTCTGGATGTTATTTTGGAAGCCAGAAGGCCAAGCACCAGGAAGGCTTATTCGGTCAAATGGAAAAGGTTTTGTGCCTGGAACCAAGCTAAAGACCAAGACACAATTCAGCCTCACATGCCTCACATTCTACAGCATTTAGCTGAGATGTTGCGCAAAGGACTTTCTTTTTCCTCCATTAAAATCCATGCTTCAGCTATTTCAGCTCACTACAACACGGATCCACCTTTATTTTCACATCTTCTTCTAAGGCAGTTCCTCAGAGGGGCAAAAAACATTAGACCACCCAGGAGAGCTCCTGCACCAACATGGGACCTCAATTTTGTTCTGGAAAAACTAACGTTACCTCCCTTTGAACCAGCTTTCTCTGCAGATCTTCAGTTCCTATCATGGAAGACTGCCCTGCTCCTAGCAATAACTTCAGCTAGAAGAGTCTCAGAGCTACAGGCACTAATGGCAGTGGAACCTTTCTTCATTTTTCATCAAGAGAGAGTTTCTCTACAAACTAATCCTTCCTTTATGCCAAAGGTGGTTTCCAGTGTGGCTTTAAATCAGACCATCCACTTACCCACCTTCTTCCCAAATCCACAGAACAAAGGTGAGAGACTCCTGCATTCCTTGGACATTCACAGGCAACTTCGTTACTACTTGGACAAAACTAAGGCTTTCAGAAAATCTGGCCAACTCTTTGTATCCTATGCTACAGCTTCTCAAGGGAAGGCTATATCAAAGCAAACCATTTCTAAATGGATAGGTCATTGCATACGTTTCTGCTATACCCATCATGGGAAACCAGTCCCTGCTAACATTAGGTCCCACTCTACCAGGGCAACAGCTACCTCTACAGCCTTTCTCAGGGGGGTTCCAACCAAGGAGATTTTAGAAGCTGCAACTTAGTGTTTGGTAAAGGTGTGTACTGAACTCCATCACTTGCCTCTTTACTCTAAGACCAGGGCGGGCTTCGCCACTGCAGTTCTGCAGAGCCTTATAGCCTCCACTAACCCTCTATGATACCTCCCCCCTTCCTTAGCTTTGGGATTCACTCCAAGTGTGATGACTGCAGCAGGGTAACACGATGAACATAGTACAGTTTTGTACCTACCATAAATGTAAATGTTCACCCTGCTGCAGTCCAGGTTACCCTCCATCCCCTCTGATCTACTGGCTAAATCTCTTCTATACCTTACTGATGTATTTGCTTATAGCTGAAGGGATTTTGTGTTTGTGCAGAGGTTACTCCATTTGGTTCTAAATTCTGACCACCTTTTTGGGGGCACCTGACATCTGGGGCAAGAAAAACTGAAGAAAATGTCATCGGTTGCATTATATATACCCCTGGCACACTGACGTCAGGGAAGAGGCGACAGCAACCGACGCCGGACCAAGACTTTGGAATTCCGGCCGACTGCGGGGACCACCTGACGACAGGATAACCCAAGTGTGATGACTGCAGCAGGGTGAACATCTACATTTATGGTAGGTACAAAACTGTACTTTCTCTGTGGTAGGCAAGTACCCACAGCTTCCACTACAGTATGTGAAGCTAACCTAATTTCAGCCAAAGCAGGAAAAATTATCCAGAGTAGTGACAATCCGATGCTTGTTAACATCAGTGTCATAGTTAATGTAGGGAATTTTTTTTATATCTGTAAAAGGTGTAAAAAAACTAATAAAGAAAGTTTCCCCAGTTCAGCATTTCATGTCGGCTGTTTCACATTCTTTTAATTTTGTAACTATCTGTTATTTGTTTGAAATGCTTTTTGTTTGAAAAAAATGTAAGGTGGCATGTAGTCCATGCTACCTTGTTCATTTGTGACTGTTTGCGCATATTCAAACTGGTTATGGACGCTATTGCTAACTCTTTGGATTGTCTTCTGGTGTCTTTAACTACAAAACGTGTAAATCTTCATAGTAAAACTTTTAGACTTTTCTGGTTGCAGGAAAAAAGAGGAACACCAGTAATGAGTACATAATCCAGTGCAATGACTTCTTCTTTGTTTCAGAGCATAAGTTGTGGTCTTGTGTTATCCCCATCAGCTGAATTCTTCTCATTATTTCATATACATCCGCAACATGTTCCTTTGTGATAGAGAGACAGAGGAAAAAACATTTGTTTGCTGCACCTTTTATCAGTTCACCAGTTACCATAGTCTGGTTAGTCGTTGATGTCAGACCGCAGTTCTTTCCTTTGTCCATGTCAGTGGCGGATCCAAGAATTTGCAAAGGGGGGGGGGGGGTGCAGTCTGGTTAGTTGAATGGAAAAGTGGGATAAGAAGCTCTTCATCACGTGTGAAAAGAAAGCAGTATACATTCATCTGCACAAAGTTTTACTGTGGGTGTAGTAGTGTAGACAGGCAATTCCTGTGCAGCACACAGCACATGTACACCCAGTACAAGTATTTTCAATACATGCCTGGAAGAGATGATTGGTTGCCCATACCAAGTCACAGATCTCTTCCAATGTACAGCAGGCATAGTAATTGTTGTAACTTAGGAAGCAGTCCAGCTGGATGGGATATTAGTCACAGAGAAAGATTATTTAGTTATTTTTTTAAGTTAAATAATTTCTGTGGAAAAAGTGAAGCTCGGTTAAGTAAAAGCAACCAAGGAAGTAGATGTTATAAAAAAATCACAAAAAGTAAATGCTCAGTTTAGTCATGTGCAATGCAAAAAATGTAATAATTGCAGCACTTTAGAAAGGCTTGCAAGGCAAAATCTATTTTGTTGTTGTTAACAAAACCCCAGGCACAGAGTTTTGAATAAGTTAGGAAAATGTTCATTTAATTTATGAACGAAATGACTAAACTCAAAGCTTTCCTAAGCAGTCTCAACTTGTATTCTCCAGAAGGCGAAAACCCAAGTTAGAAAGATATTATTGAAATTGTGTGTGTACTGGCTGGATGAAATAACTGTAAAAAGTTAAAGGCAATTTTATTTTATATAGTAAGAATGAGTGTAATGAGAAACTACAGGTGGGGGGTTGAGACTAGAGATGAAATGACGGCAGATAGAGATCACAGGAGCAAAGGCAGAATCGAAAAAGGGAGATTTAAAGAGCTTGTGGAAGACGACATAAACAAGACAAGATCATATGATTAGGCTTGTGAAATTACATTAAAGCTGCTTTAAAGGGTTGACTTGTAGAGGAGACAGCAGTGGAGTAACAAGGGAATAGAAGAATCTGAAATATTACAGAAAAAAAAGATGAAAGGGAAGAGGAAGGAATTGAAATAGATACTGGAAGATGCAGAACACAAGGACAGGTACTGAGAATGAAGGTATTCTTGTAGGTAAAAGGAAAAAAAGGTGGAAGAGTAGCACAGTAGCTGAATGAGTGGAAACGGACTCAAGACACACAATGGGACAGTAGCAGTGACCGACATTAAAAATAAAAAAAGTACAATGTGAAGTTCTTTAAAGAACTGTAAAAAGAGAGAAGTAAGAGAAGAGGTGTGGGTACATTAACCTTAGATTAGATTAGACAAAATTAGAGAAAGAATGCAAGTTATTTGATGAAAAATGCCATAGGGTGACAAAGAAGGGGTAAAGCCAGACACAGATGGATACAAACAGAAATAAAGTTATTCAGAAGCAAATCAAGGAGGCATTGGGAGACTCAACTGCTGACAGTTTTTTCAGTTTGTACTGTAAGGTCTGGTAGTGCTACTCCCATGCAAACACACTGCCCTGCCCTCAATGCATCCACATGGCCCAGCCCCCAATGTATCCACCCCACTGAAATTCAGTTTGAGATGTCCACAGTCAGTCTTAACTGGCATTTAGTAGCCATTATTCACTGCAACAAGCCCCTGTACCCCATCAAGGTAGCCAGTCCCACAGAGGTCCATTAACAAACCACACAAAGAACACCAATATAACGTTTTAAACAATGAAAAACTGACAAATTAGAAAATCTAACTATGAATCTAAACAAGAAACTGTACTTGCTAAAAGCCTTTCCACTGTGGAGAATGCAGACATTTGAGCATTTAGACCAGTAACTGCACAGACATGGAGTAAAGCTGGAGATGTCACAGTTTACATCAAACGCATGCCTCAGGGCTGATCAAACAAGATGTGCATCAGCTTCTCCATGTCCAAATTACCATAGGAAAGTCACGTACTATATCCTTAGAAGCTATAGGTCCACCTATATCACCCAGGAAATGCATAACATAATATCTGAAGTAGTTAACTTCATTTGATCAGCGAACTGTGGGTATCGGATCCGACCCCGGATCCGGGCCGGCAGCTTTCCAAGCTAAAGATCCGAGCTCACAGCTCATCCCCGTTACCCATAATACCCTGCTACCTCCCTCCAGTCCCCAGATCTCGTTTGCCGCGGCTTCTGAAGCATAAGGGACGAGCTCTTAGCATTTTAGGTGAGAGGAATTTAGGAGTATTTTTGTTAAAAAAAAAAAAAAAAAATAGCGATTTTGGTGTGTGTGTGTGTATAGTAGACCCATAGTTTAGTTAAACCGTTTTTTTAGATGTATTTAGTAGTAAATTAGTGTTTTTTCCCTTCCCCTTACTGTGTGTGTTAGAGTGTGTGCTTGAGTGATGGCTGAGGGCCCTAAGACCATTTTTTCAAAATGTGCCGAGTGTGGTCATAAGCTGTCCCCAGCGGATGGCCACACTCAATGCGTTCTCTGCCTGAGGGTAGCCCACTTAACATCGGGCTGCCAGATTTGTGCGGCCTTTATCCCCCGGGCTCTGAGGGACAGGAAAAACAAGCTAATCCTGGTGGGAATCTTGCCCCTGGATTCTTCTTCCTCCTCTCCCTCAGTGGTGCCAGTCGCGGCTGCGACTGTCCAGCCTTCAGCTCCCCCTCCCCTGGCTGGGACTGAACTTCCCGCTGCTTCCCAGGGAGAGAGGGGGACTCTTCTAGTAAAAGAGAAGAGACATAGAGAGAAGGAGAGGGATAGGCACAAGAGCCATAAGCGGCGGGCCGAATCAGTCCCTTTGGCTCCGCCGGCTAAATTGACTTGTTCCCCCATGAGGGTTTCCAGGTCTTCCCCCTCTCGGCTCCGTTCTCCATGCTTCTCTCTGGAGCCGGAGGAGGAGTCCCGGTCACCTTCGAGGTTGTTTAGGCGGCCTTCCCTGCCTCGACAACTTCTTCCAGGTCTACCAGGAGTCTGTCCGACGCAGATATGGACCGGATGATGCGTCGATTCCTGCAGGCCCAGATGCAGATAGGTGTGCTCCTGCCCCCCCCTCCAGGAGGGAGCTCGACCCCTTTCTTTCCACCCATTGCTCCTTCTCCGATCCAGTATCGGGTTTCGGAGCCGTCGGATCAGAGTCATCTCAGAACCGGGGAGTCGGCACCGATAGTAGTTGCTACTTCGCTGGCCTTACCCTCAAGTTTATTGGGTCATCTTTTGGAACCAAGCTCTCTGGGCCGAGAGTTGAGCTTCGGATCCGCAGGGGTGAGTGTGTCTTCGACTCCGTTGCTGTCGGAACACACTTCCCTTTCGGGTCTGATCGCATCGGCTCCAACAACGGTCCTCACGTCGGAGCAGAGGGGACTACTCTTGGAGCCAGGGGAGAGTGGTTCGCCTTCGGCTTTTGACGTGGTGGAGAGCATTCGAAGTCCCCGGTCCGTGCTACGGATCCACCCTTCACTCCCTCGCATATGGGCTTGTCTTCCATTGTCCGGCCCCAGGGACAGCCTGCGTCTGCGCCCCAGTTAGTTCCCGTAGAGGAACAGGACCCCATTGGTGAGCCCTCGTCTGACAGCCGCACCGAGGAGGACCCTCACAAACGAAAATGTAAGAGGAGGCACTTGGACTCCCCCAGAGTCCCTCACGGAGGACACGGACTTGCAGGAAGGGGAAGGTTCCCCCAGGTCACCTCCAGAGGATGTCTCCTTTGGAGACATTATGGAGATGCGCATAAGAGGGGGGTGGTCAGCCCAGAAACCTTCCTCGGATAAGTCTGTGTTTCTGGAGGCATTTGATGCAGGCCCGTCTACCTCTTGGGTGCCCCCCCCCCCCCGGCCAACCCCCTGGTAGACTTGATTACTACCAGGGCTTGGAAGGAGCCGGACACTGTGGAGCCAATCCTTGGGAGACCGGATAAAATTCTTAGTCCCCCTTCTGACAAGCTGGCGTGGAATAAAGGTTACCCGGTAGATGCCATGGTGGTGGCGGCTGCCACCAAGAAGGAACTGGCACAAGAAAGTTCCTCAGTCCTTCCTTCTGATAAGGAGTCTCGGACGATGGATCATATTGGAAAGTGGATGTTTGCTTCAGCCACCTTTTCTATAAGGGCACTGAATTATCTGGCACATGTCATTAGGCTTCAGTGGGATCTGATAAAAGAGTAAGCTGGGTCTCCCCTAGAGTCTATGGCGGCCGAGGACAAACGGACCTTCTCGGCTCGCGTGGCCACTCTAAAGTCAATATCTAACACTTCTCTCCCATGCCACAGAGGCGGCGGCTACAGCCAGCGGAGCAGGGGTTGCCTTGCAGCGCCACGCCTGGCTCCATCTTTGCGACTTTGCGGAACCCTTCAAGGCATCCTTCGCGAACGCTCCCTTTGATGGTTCTGCGCTATTCGGCAAAACTGTCCGCAACACGCTACTCCAGGGCTAGAAAGATGGGAAGACGCTGTCTGCCGTCGGAATCAGCTTCTCTGCTCCTCAAAGGTCCTTCTCAAGCAATCAGAGAGGACAAAAGAAGATGTGGTTCCGGAAGTCTCAGCAGTCCCGTCCCGCTCCGTACCCTTCATCCTTCAGAGGAGGACAAGGTGGACGCCGGCCCAGAGGCAGAGGGCGGCAGAAGAATTTCGGGTGAAGAGAACCTTTCTCCGACCCGCGCAGCAGCCCTGAGGGGTTGCCCGACTGTCCCTCTCTGGAGGCAGTCGGGGGGGGGGGCATTTTTCGGAGCATCTAGCAATTTGGGAGTCCATTATTACAGATCGCTGGGTGCTCCGAATAATATCCAGAGGTTACTCTATCCCCTTCCTGAATCTTCCCCCGCTAGCGAAGCGCCTCCCAGATGTCCCACCCAATCAGAGGGAGGTGGCGGCTTCAGACATAAAGAAGTTACTAGAAAAAAGGGCCATCCAGCACGTCCCCTCCAGAGCAGTCTGGCTTGGGCAATTACTCCAGGTTTTTTTTGGTGCCAAAAAAGACTGGGGACTTGAGCCAATTCTCGACCTGTCATCTTTGAACCTGTTCATTGCCAAAGAGAAATTCCGGATGGTCCCTCTGCAATCTATTCTCCTCCTTCTGCAGGAGAACGACTGGATGTGCTCCATAGACCTCAAGGATGCATACTACCACATTCTCATGGACAGACGATCCAGAAGGTTTCTCCGCTTTCGGCTAGGGGCCAGTCATTATCAGTTCAGGGTTCTTCCGTTCGGCCTCACCACAGCCCCTAGGGTGTTCACCAAGGTCATGGCAGTTGTGGCAGCCCACCTGAGACTTCAGGGAATTCAGGTCTTTCCATACCTAGACGACTGGCTCCTCACCGCCCCCACCAGTCATCTACTCTGTTCTGCCAGGGATTATTCTTTACTTTTGGCCCATCATCTAGGCATTACCATATATTTCAGGAAGTCGTCTCTTCATCCTGTTCAAGTTCTGGATTTCTTAGGGGCCAGGATAAACACACTTCAGTCCAAGGCCTTTCTGACAGCGGACAGGTTACGCACCTTGTCACTCCATGTAATAGCGCTTCTACAGTCCCCAGCCCCACCCGCAGAATTAGTCCTGGATCCATGGCGGCAGCCATCAGCCTTTCACCTCATGCTCGGTTGCACATGAGAGTCCTTCAATGGACCCTTTAAGTCCAATGGTCCCTCCTCCTTCACCCATTGGATTCACCGATTCCCCTAAGCAGGGTTTGCAGGAGCTCCCTTCTTTGGTGGCTGCATTCCCGAGAGCTTCAGGAAGGGAGACCATTCGTGATGCCTCAACCCCAACACGCTGACCACGGACGCTTCTCGCCTCGGGTGGTGGGGCATTGCATGGGCAAAACCGTCCAAGGCACATGGACCACTGTGGAGACCATTCTGCATGTCAATGTTCTGGAGATGAGGGCGGTGCTTTTAGCATTGCAAGCCCTTCAAGACGTTCTTCCTCCGGGGACTATTGCAATTCAGACAGACAACATGGCGGTAGTCTGGTACATCAACAAACCGGGAGGAACCAGGTCTTATCCTCTTTGTCGAGAGGCTATGAGAGTTTGGGAATGGGCGATTTCCACCAACCGCTTTCTGATAGCAACGCACATTCCAGGTCGGTCCAACATTCTAGCGGACAAGCTGAGTCGTTCTATCCTCACACGTTACGAGTGGTCTCTAAACCCCTTAGTAGTGAAACAGATCTTCCTCAGATGGGGTCAGCCTTACTGTGATCTCTTCACGTCTCCTCCAAACGCAAAATGCAGCAAATTTTTCGCTCTAATCCCCCCACCGGGGGAGAGTCCCAGATACGCTCTGGTTCATGCTTGGCTGCCCGGTCTTCTTTATGCTTATCCTCTTCTGCTAATGACGAAATTTCTGCAGAAAGCTCATCGGTTGGGGAGCAAGATAATCCTCATAGCCCCATTCTGGCCTCGCCAGATCTGGTTCCCGTACCTGCGGTCTCACATCATAGCTCCTCCTTGGGTCTTGGATCCCATTCCGGATCTGATCTCTCATCCTTCGGGATTGCAAACTCCGAACCTGGAAGACTTTAAGCTCACAGCTTGGTTGATCCAGTTCCACTACTGGCTAGGACTCCCGGTATCTCGTCTTCCGTAAAATCTATTCTGGTAGCGGCACATAAACCTTCTACCAGGAAGATCTACAAGAGTAAATGGAAGCGTTGTTCCATCTGGGCCAAACATAGGGATTTGGACCCTTTTACGGCTCCCATTCCAACAGTTCTTGAATTTCTGTCCCACATTTTCCACCAAGGGGCCAGTGCTTTTACTGTCAAGGTTCAGATGGCTGCTATTTCTCATTTCCACATCGGGGACAACCTTGGTCCCTTATGCAAGACCTTTTTGAAAGGCACCTTTCTGTTAAGACCTCCGGTCAAGAATGCGGTTCCCCCATGGGACTTTCAGGCACTAACTGGTCCACCCTTTGAACCTGCAGCTTCCGTTGATTTAAAATTCTTATCTTGGAAAACTGCCTTCCTGATTGCAGTTACTTCGGCTAGAAGGGTATCTGAACTTCAAGCCCTTTGTACAAAACCCCCGTACCTGGTCTTCCATAAGGACAGAGTATCTCTCAGGACTAATCCTTCATTTTTGCCTTAGGTAGCCTCCGAGACCAATATCAATCAAACCATCAAATTTGCCTGTTTTCTTCCCCAACTTTCAGAACAAAGGGGAATACAGACTGCACTTGTTGGATGTGCATAGACAATTGCGATTTTACTTGCACAGGACAGCTGCTTCTCGCAAATTGGAGCAGCTTTTCATGTCTTTCGCTAAGCCGTCCTTAGGCAGGCCTATTACGAAAATTACCTTAGCTAGATGGATATCCCACTGCATCTTACACGCATATACAGCTTCCGGTCGGCCAGAACCATTGGGGGTTCATGCTCACTCTACCCGTTCTATGGCTACCTCTGCAGCATTTTGGTCAAGAGTTCCCTTAGATGACATCTGTTCAGCGGCTACTTGGGCCTCTTCTCATACCTTCATTTCTCATTATAAGCTGGATCTGATATCCAGAGATAGGGCAGCCTTTGGCTCCGCAGTGCTCCGGAATATCCTTCCTTGAGGACCTCCCAGGTCTTTGGTAGCTGGGGACTCTGTCCCAAAGGTTGCTGATCAAATTAAGTTAACTACTTCAGATAAAGAAGTTATGTACTCACCATAACGTTCCATCTGAGTAGGTATTTGTCAGCAACTGACCCCCCCCCCTCCTTCTCCCTAGCCTGTTTCGTGGTCATATTCATGATGGAATGTTTTCCTTCTGTCACGCATCAGGTTAGTGTTTCTCTTTCGAGTATGTTTGACTGTTTTTGGTGGATAATTTGGCAAACTCGATCTGAGGATTGAAGGGACGTAGCAGGGTATTATGGGTAAGGGGGAGGAGCTGAGAGCTCAGATCTTTAGCTTGGAAAGCTGCCGGCTCGGATCCGATTCCCACAGGTTGTTGACAAATGAAGTTACCTACTCAGATGGAACGTTATGGTGAGTACATAACTTCTTTTTACTGGATCTCCTTACCAGTCATCCCAATACCATATTCATAGGTGACTACCCTACTATAAACTAGGAATCATACAAGCCCAGAGATTGCTGCACTTTGCCAACACAAGCACCCTAGACCCAACAGTCCAAATGCCTACTAGGAGTGGGAACATAAGTTGATGTAGTCATCACTAACATGGGAGAATGCTGCACCCACCCTATGTAATGTCCTTTTTGGTGAGGACAAACCATTTTAAGGCAAACGTCCTATCAAGAAGTAACCTGGCAAAATATGATGCCCCAACCCAGATCCTAAGAACACTGACCTGTACAACCATGTTAGAGGCACAGAGACATTTCTGCTTACCAGGAATAACTACAGAACAAATTCATACAAGCCAGCCTGGTGGTATCCTAGCAACAGGATGCACACCAAAAGAAAGTAAGTCTTGGCAAAAATTAGGAAGTGCAACATCCAGCAGGATAAAAAATCTAAGCATGAAACTCGGAGGACAGATTAGGTCACTATACATATCTTTCTTATTCTGTGGTACCATCCCATTTCATGCCGACATCTGCTCCCCTCCCCCAATACAGGTATACCATTGTAGTATCAGACAGCATGAGTGACAACAGAACTACTGTAGTACAACTGATGCAATTCAAATGGGAAATTAAGGTGATGACTGCAGAGCATCGATTCACTGTTCTCACTGAAGTTAGCATGGATAGCATTGATTCCCTGATGTTCATCGTGTTACCCTGCTGCCGTCATCACACTTGTGTTATCCTGCCGTCAGGCAGTCCTGCAGTCGGCCCGAATTCCAAAGTCTTGGTCTGGCATCGGTTGCTGTTGCTTCTTCCCTGACGTCAGTGCACCAGGGGTATATAAGAGGCATCCAACGCCATTTTCTACAGTCTTTCTTGCCGCGCGGTGCCCGAAGCAGAAGCAGTTCGCAAGTGCCGGTTGGCCGACACCTGAGATTTTTGATTTGAATTTCAGTCCGAAGTCTTCAATAAAGCTAAGTACCCCGTTGGGGAATATTTTCTTGCCTCAGTCCGATGTCAGAAAAAGTTAACAATTGCATTTCTTGCGGGAAGCAAATACCTCATAAGGACTTCCATTCCTATTGTATTCCTTGCTTAGGCCCAGACCACGACGTCACAGGTTGTCGGGTTTGTGCTAGGTTTAATAAACGAACTATCAAATGCCGTTTTGACTTCGCACGGCATTACTTTGGTAGGAAATTTAATTATATCATGCCGTCGGAGCAGCCGACGACGGCCATTCATAAAAAACGCAAGGATAAGGACAGGCAGCCTAGGAATAAACTAGACACCGAGGCCTCAGCTGGGCCTGTTGCCGGTTCTCCGGTTTTCAGTGAGGCACCTACGCAGCCCCTGACGGCCGCAGAGCTGGAACCCCAGACAGCTGCGGATTCCCATGCGGAGTCTACTAGGCCGACGCAGCCATCTACCGACACCGGAGCAGAACTAGACACCGGTGCAACGGAAACGCCTTCGGTTACAGAAGGTGTCTTCAGACCGACTACACTCACTATTAAATCTTATGCTAAACTTAAAACTCCTTTTAAAACCAAAAAAAAACTGTACATCGGTCTACAGTTCAAGGCCCCATGCCTAAGAAACAGATGCTTAAGATGGCTGAAGATTTGATTACCCTTATCAGGGGTTCCCATCCCCCTTCTGATAAAAGACCAAGACAAGAGGAGGATTATGCATCCTCTGACCAGGTTTCTCTCTCCTCAGATTCTTCTGAGGAACAGGATTACACTTTTCTGCCTTATGAAGATTCTGATGCTGAAGACTCTATTCCCTCAGCATCTCCCCGTGAAGACTACTCCTTTGGGGAAACTTTACATACCATGAGGGAACATTTCCACTGGGTAGGCCAGGATTACTCAGATTCTAAGAAATGGCTCAGAGAGTTCCTTTTACTACCCCAGCACAGACCTCTTGCTATCCCTCCTGTTCTAGATATTGTGGATGATGTTTACTTGGAGTCTATTTTAAATCCAGACTCTCTTCCTCCTGCTCCAGCCAAACCAGACAGATACTACTACAGAGTACCTGACTCACACAAATTCCTTTATAAAAGCCCTGTAGCTGACCCAGAAAAAATTTCCCAGGGTCCTAAGGGAGCAAAAGCTTCTATGGCTAAAAATCCTGTGCCCTCTGAAAGTGATTCCAGAGCCCTAGATAGATGGGGAAAGAAAATATACACCTCAGCTACTCTGGCTTTGAGAGCATTAAATTGCCAGTTTCACATGTTGAAATATCAACAATTCCTAATGTGTCAGTTAAAACAAAAAATGAGCACACATTCAGAACTGCCTGAATTCAAGGAAATGCGGGATCTGTTGCATGCAGCTGAACAGGTTGGCAAACATACTTTACAATGCGGATTTGATTCTTTGGAAGCTTCTTGTAGAGCAACTGTTACTGGCTCTGTCATACGTAGACATGCTTGGTTAAAAGAACAAACCCTCGCCGACTATGTTAAAGCAAAATTATTGGATGCACCTTTACAGCAGGATGTATTGTTTGGTGTCAAAGCAGAATAGGTTTTAAAGAAAATGAAGGATAAGGCAAAGTCTATGCAAATGGTCAAGGATTTTTTGCAGGTACAACCCCCTCGTTTCAGCAGAAATTGGCCAACAAAAAACTGGTCCTTTCCAGCTCAGACAGATCACAGAGGGGCAAATACAGATGCCCAAGGGGCAGAGGTCAGTCACAGGGCCCTTACAAACCTCGCCAATGGGGTTCTGCTACCTGGAAAGGATAAGGCGATAGGCCCCAAGCTAGCAGAAGGCAAACGCAATGACTCTATCCTCAAACTACCAAGCAAATCTCTCCTGGCAAATCCCTTGGGAGGAAAACTAACATTTTTTGAAGACAACTGGCACATCATCACAAAAGACAAATGGGTTCTAAACATCGTCTCTCAAGTATACAGATTCCACTTTCATACCTTACCAAGGATCAAAGGAATGCCAAACCTGCCACCAAATCAATGGGCAGAGGCAGAAAAACAAATTACAGCTCTCATGAACATGAGAGCCATTCAACAGGTACCTACACAGGAGTAAGGACAAGGATTTTACTCAAGACTCTTCCTAGTCCCAAGAAAGGACAAAGCATGGAGACCCATTCTGGATCTTTCAATTCTGAACACCTATCTGCAAGTACCAAAATTCAAGATGCTAACACTACAGCAGCTTCTTCCCATGCTGGGCAAGAATGCTTGGCTAGTCACTTTGGACCTCAAGGAGGCATACCTGCATGTCCCTATCCGACAAAATTGCAGAAGATACCTCCGCTTCATTGCAGGTTCAATGCATTATCAATTCTCTGCACTGCCCTTTGACTTATCTACTGCGCCCAGGGTCTTCACAAAATGCTTGGCACCAGTAATTGCATACTGCAGACAAAGAGGAATTCAAATATACCCATACCTGGACGACTGCCTTATTCATGCAGAAAGCAAAGACATTCTTTTAAAGCATCTGGCATTTGTCAAACACCTTCTAAGTTGCCTAGGGTACACAGTAAATGAAAAGAAATCAAAACTAGTGCCCTCACAAAACATAATATTCCTGGGTGCCAGCTTGAATACAACGGCCCAGATGGCTTATCTCACGCCAGACAAGCAATGACAGCTGTTTCAATATTTCAAAATAATGGCAACAAAGACCCAACTCCCTGCAAGAAAAATTCTGCAGGCCTTGGGATTCATGGCATCTTGCATACTACTAATACTATTTGCAAAACTGCATGTGAGGAAATTACAATGGTACCTGAAAAGTGTATGGACTCGGCACAGCCACAGCTTGGAAACAGTGATACCACTCATTCCCTGCCTTCAACAAGAGTTTCTATGGTGGGCACAGGCATGTCACCTCAACAAGGGTCAGCCTTTCACCTTACCCACAGCCAGACAAACTGTGACAGCAGATGCATTGGACTATGCCTGGGGAGCACACATGGCAGGGCAGTGCATTCAGGGCAAATGGACTACAGATCAGAGGCATCTGCAGATCAATCAAAAAGAAATGCTAGCAGTACAGAATGCCCTAACAGCTTTCAAGGACCTTCTACACCCAGGACAACTAATAATAAAGACGGACAATACCACAGTCATGTGGTACATAAACAAGCAAGGGGGCACACATTCCTACCCTCTGTGCAGGCAAGCAATGACCTTGTGGAACACTGCACTGTCTTACCAGGTTCAATTACAAGCACAATTCCTGCCAGGAAAGAAAAACACATTGGTAGACGACCTAAGCAGAAACATCATGGATCCACACGAATGGAAACTAGATCCACAAGTATTTGCAATGATAGCTCAAAAATGGGGACGCCCAGACATAGATCTGTTTGCAAGCCCCCACAACCACCAACTTCAAAAATTTTGCATAAAGACCTTCCATCCACTAGCTTGGAAAGTGGACGCCCTCTCATTCAGTTGGAAAACATTAACAGTGTATGCCTTCCCTCCACTACCTCTTCTAGCAAAGGTACTGCTGAAAGTCAGATTAGAGAGGCCACAAATGGTACTCGTTGCACCAGACTGGCCATGCCAGCATTGGTACCCAATTTTAAGGAACATGACCCACGGCCCACCATGGATTTTGCCACAAATTCCTCACCCAGCGAGACCATCAGATTTTACACAGCCAGCTTAAGACTTTAAACCTGGCTGCATGGCAAATTACCTAAACAACTGGCCAACACCTTTATCCAAAGCTGTTATGGATGTCATTCTGGAGGCCAGGAGACCCAGCACCAGGAAAACCTATTCAGACAAATGGAAAAGATTTTGCGCCTGGAACCAGGCTAAAGGTCTAAACCCCCTTGATCCAAACATCCCTCAGATTCTACAATATTTAACTGAGATGTTACACAAAGGACTTTCCTTTTCATCTATTAAGATCCATGCCTCAGCAATTTCAGCTCATTACAGCATGGATCCTCCTTTATTCTCACATCCACTCCTAAGACAGTTCCTCAGAGGGGCTAAGAACTTAAGACCGCCAAGGAGAGCTCCAACACCTACTTGGGATCTCAACCTTGTTCTGGAAAAGCTTACACTGCCGCCCTCTGAACCAGCTTTTTCAGCTGACTTAAAATTTCTTTCATGGAAAACTGCCCTACTACTAGCAATAACCTCAGCTAGAAGAGTCTCAGAGCTGCAGGCACTAATGGCAGTGGAACCTTTCATCATTTTTCATCAAGACAGAGTCTCTCTACGAACAAATCCTTCCTTTATGCCAAAGGTGGTATCCAGTGTGGCCCTAAACCAAACCGTTCACTTGCCCACCTTCTTCCCAAATCCCCAGAACAAAGGAGAAAGACTCCTGCACTCTTTGGACATTCACAGGCAATTACGTTACTACTTGGATAAAACTAAGGCTTTCAGAAAAACTGACCAGCTTTTTGTAGCCTATGCTACAGGATCACAAGGAAAAGCTATCTCAAAACAGACCATTTCAAAATGGATAGGGCATTGCATATGTTTTTGCTACATACATCATGGGAAACCAGTACCTGCTAACATTAGGTCCCACTCCACCAGGGCTACAGCTACATCAGCAGCCTTTCTCAGGGGAGTGCCAACCAAGGATATTCTGGAAGCTGCTACTTGGAGTTCAGTGCACACCTTCACCAAACACTATCACTTACCTCTATACTCTAAGACTAGAGCTGGTTTTGCCACTGCAGTTTTGCAGGGCTTACTAGCTTCTTCTAACCCTGTCTGACTCCACCTCCCATCCTTAGGTTTGGGATTCAACCCAAGTGTGATGACTGCAGCAGGGTGACACGATGAACATAGTACAGTTTTGTACCTACCATAAATGTACATGGTCGAGTGTTCACCCTGCTGCAGTCCAGGTTACCCTCCTTCCATCCCCTCTGAACTAACTGGACGTATCTCTACCACTCTATCCTATACTACCTCTGTGGTATATTTGCTTGTGCCTAAGGGTTTTGTTTTATTTTTATATAGCTATATGTGTGTGTGTGTGTGTATGTATATATATATATATATATATATATTTTATATATATATTATATATATATATATATTTTGCCTACCTATTGGGGGCACCTGACATCTGGGGCAAGAAAAACTGAAGAAAATGGCGTCGGATGCCTCTTATATACCCCTGGTGCACTGACGTCAGGGAAGAAGCGACAGCAACCGACGCCGGACCAAGACTTTGGAATTCGGGCCGACTACGGGACCGCCTGACGGCAGGATGACCCAGGTGTGATGACTGCAGCAGGGTGAACACTCTAACATCTACATTTATGGTAGGTACAAAACTGTACTTTCTCACTGAAGTTAGCATGGATAGCATCGATTCCCTGTTCTCACTGAAGTTAGCATGGATAGCATCGATTCACTGTTCTCACTGAGGTTAGCATGGATAGCATCGATTCACTGTTCTCACTGAGGTTAGCATAGATAGCATCGATTCACTGTTCTCAGTGAAGTTAGCCTGGATAGCATCGATTCACTGTTCTCACTGAAGTTAGCATGGATATTTCACAACAGGCTATTCCTAAGACACAAGGCAGCAAAAACAGCTATTGAGAAAAAAACAGCTTGTCAAAATCGTACTACTGCACACAATTACATATGACTCTACACCTTCAATAATGGAAATAAACCCAGAGCATGTTACAACTGAAATTAAGCAAATTTGTAAACTGCATGCAACATCAGCATTACACACAAAATGAAAACATACAATGCAAAACGCCAGACTGGTACTCAGTTACAAAACAGCCTGTAATACTACCCTCGCAGCTTCCAGTGCGGTGCAGCTTTACAAAAAAAAAAAAAAAAGGAAACTGTTGCTGAAAATGTCAATTAAATAAACTGACTTCAGCCAGTTTAGCAGGCAGTGTTCTCAGCAGAACTTTATCACAGTAACACAATGGAGACCAGTTATAAAGGAAAAAAGCCAGATGCAGCAATGAAGGCACATGAACTATGTATACTGGGGCAACTGTAAAAAACAAAACTCATGTCTCATGTTAGACTTTCATTACATGATTTGCGCACATTACAACAGAGTATTTAACTACAAAATACAAAGTGCAAGAAGTTCCTTGAATCTGATTTCACAGTTTTAGTAGTTTAAATGGTTGGCACTGTATAGACAACATAGTACAATTAAATAGTTATATAGTGAACTATACAGGATTGGACTTGTACCATAGCCAGAGGCACCAACTTTATCCCATCTTTTATGCAGAGGTGAAATTGACCTGCCTCCCATCACACAATTTCTGCCATTTCAAAAAAAGACTTCTCTAAAAATGATCTTAAGTTCACCACTACATGATAAGTACACCAAAAGAAATGCAATCACGTTACAATCATGAATTCATCTACCATGGCTAACAATAAAAGGATACACAGTGATTTGGCTGCAGTCCTGTTAATACCACTCAAATACTACAAAGAAATCACATATGTTTGCCCCCCACTTGTAGTTTATTCACTAGATGTTATGCAAGGTGAAATATTTCATAATAAAAAAAAAAATGGAGTAGAAAGTGCCCTTGGATACAAATATTTTAAGAACGGGCAATACTGCCCTTCTAGCCTGCAATATACCAAAACAGCCGATCCTATAACATGTCCAGGATGTTCTTTAAAAATGTTTAACCTAGTGCTTGCTTTAATGTAATCTGGTAGTTTCTTCATGCATCAGCAGAGGGAGAAAAAAAACTAGCATACTTCTCATTGTTATAGAATCTTGTACATAGGTTGTCTGATTTTCTGTTTGTCAACCACAAAAATTTCCAGATGTAGTTGTCTCTAAATGTTCTGTATACCTGAATATGGTCTCCTTAAATATCTGCCCCACTGCACAAGTTGGCCTACTTTAGTCATAGTTTCATAGGCGAATACCAAGCTAAGCCACGCCAGTAACCTGAGATCAGACTCAAACCCTTTACCTTTTACCAGTGAAGCAAACTTAAATTTTCACATCCATGGATACCATTCGTGTATTTCCACTGACTCTCTCCTGTTTTCTCATACTTGTTCTCCTATAACGTTTCCATATTATTTCATGCTCAAGTTAATGAACAGGTGCTGACTTTGTGGAAACATGGGTGAAATTCTTAGCTAGGCTATTGAGGGGCCAATAGGCTAGTATCGTCCTATGAACAATGACTTAATTTCTGATTTCCTAGACTTTATAAAGCAGTTATGCAACCTATAGTTCTATAATTATTAAACAATTGGGTGATAAGATTAGAAAAACTCAAAAGCAGGATCTACCCATATACCCAGGTCCTTAAATGACTCTATAGTTCCAACCACTATGTGCTATATTAAATATTCCTCTCTTAGTGTGCATTTTTGGGAGACCCACGTGCTTAGTTTTTGTTTCATTAGCACCTGCTCAAGCCCAGCATCTGATATAGGAGGGATCCATACTTTCCAACTTTCCATATTTTTGGAAAACATCCAAATCTTTGCCTCTTATCTTTGGTGTTCCTTATTACTGGTTTCTGGCAACTAACTGAGGACTGAAGTCAAACGGTGGCATACAGTTGATTTTTCAGACTTTATATCTTTCAGAAAATGCACATAAAACTAAATCTTGTTATTTCTAGCAATTTTCTAAGTTTATAAGAGCAATATTTAAAATCTGCCCCTATTTTTATGCCCCCCATTATATTTGGATTTGTCCAGATTTGATGCCTTGCAGTAAGAGGGGAAGGAGTGTCCAGATCTTTGCTTCATATCTTTGGCTTGTTGCTGACTTCTGCAGCTGAGGACTGAAGTCACTAAATAGTGACTTAATGTCTGAGTTTCAGATTTTATATCCTTCAGAAAATGCATGTTGGGGGGGGCGGAGCCTGGATGGCACTCTGAAAGCAGCACTTTTTTAGAGCTCCTCAAAAATACTTCAAATAACAGGAAATAATCGTTTTTTTCACAGAAAAAACAGTTAACTATTGTTCTATAACATTTATGCTATCATTATATCGAGTTTGGAATATATTCTTCAAAAATTTCCTGTCAGAAATATCTGGAGTTTAAAACTGCTGTCTGAAGATGAGTAGCTCAATGAACTCACATGCAGAATTTACTTTGAAGAAAGAAATTCAGTTGATGTCTTCTACTTTACAAGAACTATCTATTAAAATGGACAGCTTCAATAACAGCTTAGAAAACTTGAGAGAAAGCTGTCATAAACAAACTGAATCCTTTAAAGAGTTACTTCAACAGCATCAAACTAAAGTATTAAGCATTGAAGAGTCTTTATCTGATATAGATGGAAGGCTCAAGGAGGAAGAAATCCAGGGAGATGTCCTTCAGCAGCAAAATAAATGGCTTATTACCAAGTTGGATGACATGGAAAATAGAGAAAGGAGGACTAATGTGAGAATTTTTGGTTTACCAGAAAAATCTGAAGGAGATATTATTTCCTTTCTTAATTCATGGTTACCTGAAATCCTAGATCTAAAAGAAGGATTTTCTTATGGTATAGAAAGAGCTCATAGAGCCGTTGGGAAACCTATTCCTTTATCACCATCATCCACTCCCAGGTCAGTAGTGGTTAAATTTCTCTCTTATCTTGATAAAGAACTTGTCCTTAAATGTGCTTGGAGAAGATCCCCACTGAAACACAAGCAAAATATAATTAGATTTGACAATGACTTTTCCTCTAGAGTTTTGGAACTGAGAAAGAAAGCCTGGCCATTACTTA
The DNA here is from genome assembly GCF_019279795.1 of Protopterus annectens. NCBI lineage: Eukaryota > Metazoa > Chordata > Ceratodontiformes > Protopteridae > Protopterus > Protopterus annectens. The sequence goes on from NC_056749.1 coordinate 731,135,927, forward strand.
AACAGAATAAAATAAAGGCACAACTGGCATACCCTGCAAAAATAAGGATTTTTTTACTTCAAATGAAATAAAAACTTTTAATGACATTGAAGAAGCGATGTCAAAAACAATAATATAGTTACAGTCCTGGAGGAACTGGACTGGGCTTTAACTACATCATTGAAAAGATCTCTGGAAAAACTAATTGGATTGATGTAAAAAAAAAAAAGAAGCAAAGAACTGACTCAAAAAGTATCCCTTTCACTACCTCTCTCATCAAAGTATCAACTAAAACTAAAAATATATGCTAATGGTAACAATTTAATATTGTTTGTTCTTTCTTAACATGTTGTAAATTCTATGTTATAAACTTATAATACACCTATTGCATACTTTAGAGTCAAAGTTTAGTTCATAAGTGACAAACTCTCTAGATCAAGGGAGGTCATAGTCTCCCTTTACTCATCACTCATCAGACCAATGATTGAGTACAATGCCCCATTCGGAATGTATCTGACCCGACACTTGCAGCAGCTGGAGAGGCCACAAAAGTTCCTCACCAAAAGGATAAAGGGTCTCAAAAATCTGTCCTATGCTGCCCGACTGAAAGAACTCCAGCTCTATTCAGTCGCTTACCGCATGCTCAGAGGTGACCTTTGCCTAACATACAAGGCCATGTCAAACCCAGATTTGATGAATATGCTTCACCTCAAAAAATCTAGATCCATCAGAGCCACAAGGCGGAGACTTAAACCTCGACACGGCTATTAATAGGACGTGCTGGAGGGATAGATTCATCACCCAAAGACTCCCTATGCTGTGGAACAAAATCCCGGTACATGTGAGGCAGAGCACCTCGCTGGCCTTGTTCAAGAGAAATCTTGACCAATGGATGGGAGATCGCAGATATACCCCAGGGATTACCTCAGTGTCACTGCTCGACAGAGGCACAGCAAAATAATGGGTATAGTTCCCCATAGTAAAGGGGTGGCGTAAGCCACAAAACGATGGGCTAGGCTTGTAAATGCCCTCGGGCAGATAGCCTAGTATGAACCTATGAACCTATGAACCTATATTACATCAGTAATTTAATTGAAGGGGCGGAGCCTGAATGACTAACTGGTAGCAGCATTTTTTTAGAGCTCCAAAAAACTAGTTCAAATAGCAGGGAAATAATTAATTTCATCGAACAAAAATATCCAGCTATTATTGATAAACTTATGAACTAATAGTGTACTAACTTTGAAAGCTTTTTGTCAATATTTTCTTGTCAAATTAATCTGGAGACTACTATAGCCACTTGGAAATGAGTAACTCAAAGAACTCACACTCTGAAACAGCCTTGAAGAAAGAAATCCATTTGATGTCCTCTGTACTGCAGGAGCTGTCATTGAAAATGGATAATTTTAAGGACAACCTTGAAAATCTAAAAGAGAACTGCCAAAAACAAACAGATGTCTTTAAAGAATTATTACAGCAGCAACAAACAAAAATAATGGACATTGAAACATCTCTCTCTGATACAGATGGAAGGTTGAAGGAAGAAGAGAACCAAAGTGAATTTCTCTTACAACAAAATAACTGGTTAATCAACAAGATAGATGATTTAGAAAACTGAGAAAGGCGCACAAATATTAGAATATTTGGTCTTCCGGAGAAAGCTGAGGGTGAGGACATTATTTTATTTTTAAATTCCTGGTTGCCGGAATTCTTAGACCTAAAAGGACTGTCAAATGGCATAGAAAGGGCTCATCGAGCAATAGGAAAACCTGTATATTTATCCCCTAATACTTCTCCTAGATCCATTGTAATAAAGTTTTTATCATACCTTGATAAAGAACTTATACTAAAGTCAGCATGGAGGAAAAGTCCTTTAAAGTATAAACAACACCAAATTGTTTGTATCTTTCGGCTTTTTCCCGGTTAGGGGTTGCCACAGCGGAACTCCGGTCTGCTAATGATTGGCAGTTGATTTTTACGTACCGGCTTGCCAGGCCTGACGCACAGTCTTCGACGAAGGTACGCCCATTCACGCATGTCTCCACGCAGAAGACGCTCTAGCTGAGAATTGAACCGGACAGCGTCTTACTGTGAGGCGACAATGCTACCGCAGCACCACCACCGAACAACATCAAATAAGATTCGATAATGACTATTCAACTAGAGTTCTAGGTTTAAGGAAGAAAGCATGGCCATTTGTAAAATTCCTGAAACAAAACAAAATTAAAGCTCAACTTGCATACCCTGCAAAAATCAAGATTCTTCACTCAAATTAAATGAGAGCCTTTGACAACATAGATGAGGCAGCTTCTTTTATCAAGAACAATAATATAATTACAATTCCAGAAGAAATGGACTGGTCAACATCTAACTCACTGAAAAGATCCCAAGAAAAAAATTCATGGACTGATGTAAAGAAGAAGAAACAAAGAACTGAAATAAAAAATGTAACAAGTTGATTCTACTAAAAAGTGAAATATATACTAAAGGAAACTGAAACCAAAACGTATGTACATTTACTTTTTTTAGTTGTCTCAATATGCATAATATTTGTAATCCTTCTGTTTTTCTTTTTTAATACAGTGATGCTTCAACTCTACTTACTACAGGATAAGGCTGCTTGTGTCAAGTGGTCAGCACGACACTCATATCAAATTTAAATGTGTAGTATTGTAGGGATTGTTTCTTTCAAAAAGCTCATTTTAATTACTTAATAGATTGTCTTGATGGGATTGAATTGAGAACGGGAGGTGGGGAGAGCAAGGAGAAGAGCAGTGAATGATCTGGGTGTCTCCGTTAAGAAATATTGCCATGCAGCTCCTATATATGGTTTGTAACCATCGGGTTTCATGTGGCTACAAGATATCAAGCAATAAGCAGTAGGTATTGGTAAAAAAATATAAATATAGTAGTTATATAACTGATCAGTTGAACACTTCATTGTTATAGTTTAAAAGCATCATCTCTTGGTTTTTTTTTTTTTTTTTTTTTCTTCATACAAACTGTCTGACGAGGATAAGAATAAGTAACGGCTGATCTGAAGTAGTTAACTTCATTTGATAAGCAACCTGTGGGTATCGGATCCGACCCCGGATCCGAGTCGGCAGCTTTCCAAGCTAAAGATCCGAGTTCTCAGCTCCTCCCCCTTACCCATAATACCCTGCTACCTCCCTCCAGTCCTCAGATCTCGTTTGCCGTGGCTTCTGAAGCATAAGGGACGAGCTCTTAGCGTTTTAGGTGAGAGGAATGTAGGAGTATTTTTGTTAAAAAAAAAAAAAAAAAAATAGCGATTTCGGTCTGTGTGTGTGTGTATAGTAGACCCGTAGTTTAGTTAAACCATTTTTTAGTTGTATTTAGTAGCAAATTAGTGTTTTTCCCTTCCCCTTACTGTGTGTGTTAGGGTGTGTGCTTGAGTGATGGCCGAGGACCCTAAGGCCATTTTTTCAAAATGTGCTGAAGTGTGGTCATAAGCTGTCCCCAGCGGATGGCCACTCTCAGTGCATTCTCTACCTGGGGGTAGCCCACTTAACATCGGGCTGCCAGATTTGTGCGGCCTTTGACCCCCAGGCTCTGAGGGACAGGAGAAACAAGCTAATCCTGGCGGGACTCTTGCCCCCAGATTCTTCTGCCTCCTCTCCCTCAGTGCCGCCAGTCGTGGCTGCGACTGTCCAGCCTTCAGCTCCCCCTCCCCTAGCTGGGACTCAACCTCCCGCTGCTTCCCAGGGAGAGGGGGACTCTTCTAGTAAAGAGAAGAGACCTAGAGAGAAGGAAAAGGGGAGGGATAGGCACGAGCCATATGCGGCGGGCCGAATCAGTCCCTTCGGCTCCGCCAGCTAAATTGACTTGTTCCCCCATGAGGGCTTCCAGGTCTTCCCCCTCTCGGCTCTGTTCTCCACGCTTCTTTCCGGAGCTGGAGGAGGAGTCCCAGTCACCTTCGAGGTTGTCTAGGCAGCCTTCCTGGCCTGTCTCGACGACTTCTTCCAGGTCTACCAGGAGTCTGTCCGCAGATATGGACCAAATGATGCATCAATTCCTGCAGGCCCAGATGCAGATGGGAGTGCTCCTGCCTCCCCCCCTCTAGGGAGGGAGCTCGGCCCCTTCCTTTGCACCCATTGCTCCTTCTCCGATCCACTATCGGGTTTTGGAGCCGTCGGATCCGAGTCGTCTCAGAGTCGGGGAGTCGGCGCTGATAGTAGTTGCTACTTCGCTGGCCTTTCCCTCGAGTTTATCGGGTCATCTTTCGGATCTGAGCTCTCGGGGCCAAGAGCTGAGCTTCGGATCTGCAGGGGTGAGTGTGTCTTCGGCTCTATTGCTGTCGGAACACACTTCCCTTTTGGGTCCTATTGCGTTGGCTCCGACACCAGTCCTCACGTCGGAGCTGAGGGGATTACTCTCGGAGCCAGAGGAGAGTGGTTCACCTTCGGCTTTCGACATGGTGGAGAGTGTGCTGTCGAGGAGTTCAAAGTCCCCGGTCTGTGCTACGGATCCACCCTTCACTCCCTCGCATATGGGCCTATCTTCCATCATCCGGCCCCAGGGACAGCCTGCTTCTGTGGCCCAGTTAGTTCCCGTAGAGGAACAGGACCCCATTGGTGAGCCCTCCTCGGACAGCCCCGCCGAGGAGGTCCCTCACAAACGAAAGTGTAAGAGGAGGCACTTGGCCTTCGAGGAAGGGGAAGGTTCCCCCAGGTCACTTCTCCTATGGAGACATTATGGAGATGCTGCACATAAGAGGGAGGTGGTCAGCCCAGAAACTTTTCTCGGATGAGTCTGTATTTCTGGAGGCGTTCGCAGGCCCGTCTACCTCTTGGGTGTCCCCCCCCGGCCGACCCCCTGGTAGACTTGATTACTACCAGGGCTTGGAAGGAGCCGGACACTGTGGAGCCAATCCCTAGGAGACCGGATAAAATTCTTAGTCCCCCTTCTGACAAGCCGGCATGGAATAAAAGTTCCCCGGTAGATGCCATGGTGGTGGCGGCTGCCACCAAGAAGGAACTGGCACAAGAAAGTTCCTCGGTCCATCCTCCTGATAAGGAGTCTCGGACGATGGACCGTATTGGAAAGTGGATGTTTGCTTCAGCCACCTTTTCTATAAGGGCGCTGAATTATCTGGCACACGTCATTAGGCTTCAGCGGGATCTGATAAGAGTATGCTGGGTCTCCCCCAGAGTCTATGGCGGCCGAGGACAAACGGACCTTCTCGGCTCGCATGGCCGCTCTAAAGTCAATATCTAACACTTCTATGCGGCTTCTCTCCCATGCCACGGAGGGGGCGGCTAGAGCCAGCGGAGCAGGGGTCGCCTTGCGGCGCCACGCCTGGCTGCGTCTTTGCGACACCCTTCAAGGCATCCTTCGCGAATGCTCCCTTTGACGGTTCTACACTATTCGGCAAAACCGTCCGCGACACGATACTCCAGAGGGAGAAAGACGGGAAGACGCTGTCTGCTGTCGGAATCCGCTTCTCTGCTCCTCAAAGTCCTTCTCAAGGAACCAGAGAGGACATAAGAAGATGTGGTTCCGGAAGTCTCAGCAGTCCCATCCTGCTCCGGACCCTTTGTCCTTCAGAGGCAGATGAGGACAAGGTGGATGCCGGCCCAGAGGCAGAGGGGGGCAGAAGAATTTCGGGTCAAGAACCCTTCTCTGACCGACCTGCGCTGCAGCCCTGAGGGGTTGCCCGACTGTCTCTCTCTGGAGGCAGTTGGGGGGTGTTTTTCGGAGCATGTAGCAAGTTGGGAGTCCATTACTACAGATCGCTGGGTGCTCCAAATAATATCCAGAGGTTACTCTATCCCCTTTCGGAATCTTCCCCCGCTAGCGAAGCGCCTCCCAGATGTCCCACACAATCAGAGGGAGGCGGCGGCTTCAGAAATAAAGACGTTACTAGAAAAAAGGGCCATCCAGCACGTCCCCCCAGAGCAGTCCGGGTTGGGCAGTTACTCCAGGTTCTTTTTGGTGCCAAAAAAGACAGGGGACTTGAGGCCAATTCTCTACCTGTCAACTTTGAACCTGTTCATTGCCAAAGAGAAATTCCGGATGGTCACTCTACAGTCTATTCTCCCCCTTCTGCAGGAGAACGACTGGATGTGCTCCATAGACCTCACGGATGCATACTACCACATTCTCATGGACAGATGATTCAGAAGGTTTCTCTGCTTTCGGCTAGGGGCCAGTCATTATCAGTTCAGGGTTCTTCCGTTCGGCCTCACCACGGCCCCCAGGGTGTTCACCAAGGTCATGGCAGTTGTGGTAGCTCACCTGAGACTTCAGGGAATTCAGGTCTTTCCATACCTAGATGACTGGCTCCTCACCGCCCCCACCAGGCATCTACTCTGTTCCGCCAGGGATTATTCTTTACTCTTGGCCCATCATCTAGGCATTACCATAAATTTCAGGAAGTCGTCTCTTCATCCTGTTCAAGTTCTGGATTTCATAGGGGCCAGGATAAACACGCTTCAGTCCAAGGCCTGTCTGACAGCGGACAGGTTACGCACCTTGTCACTCCATGTAATAGCACTTCTACAGTCCCCAGCCCCACCCTCAGAATTAGTCCCGAGAGCCCTAGGATCCATGGCGGCAGCCATCAGCCTTTCACCTCTTGCTCTGTTGCACATGAGAGTCCTTCAATGGACCCTTCAGGTCCAATGGTCCCTCCTCCTTCACTCATTGGATTCACCGATTCCCCTAAGCAGGATTTGCAGGAACTCCCTTCTTTGGTGGCTCCATTCCCGAGAGCTTTGGGAAGGGAGACCGTTCGTGATGCCTCAACCCCAAACCACGTTGACCACGGACGCTTCTCGCCTCTGGTGGGGGGGGGCATTGCATGGGCAGTTTTCATCCAAGGCACGTGGACCCCTGTAGAGACCGTTCTGCATATCAATGTTCTGGAGATGAGGGCGGTGCTTTTAGCGTTGCAAGCCCTTCAAGTCCTTCTTCCTCCGGGGACTATTGCAATTCAGACAGACAACATGGCAGTAGTCTGGCACATCAAGAAACAGGGAGGAACCAGGTCTTATCCTCTTTGTCGAGAGGCTATGAGAGTTTGGGAATGGGTGATTTCCACCAACCGCTTTCTGATAGCAAAGCACATTCCGGGTCGGTCCAACATTCTAGCGGACAAGCTGAGTCGTTCTATCCTCACACCTTACAAGTGGTCTCTAAACCCCTTTGTAGCGAAACCGATCTTCCTCAGATGGGGTCAGCCTTGCTGCGATCTCTTCGCGTCTCCTTCAGACACAAAGTGCAGCAAATTTTTTGCTCTAATTCCCCCACCGGGGGAGAGTCCCAGAGACGCTGTGGTTCATGCTTGGTCGCCCGTCTTCTTTATGCTTATCCTCCTCTTCCACTAATGATGAAATTTCTGCAGAAAGCTCATCGGTTGGGGAGCAAGATAATCCTCATAGCCCCATTCTGGCCTTGCCAGGTCTGGTTCCCGTACCTGCAGTCTCACATCATAGCTCCTCCTTGGGTCTTGGATCCCATTCCGGATCTGATCTCTCATCCTTCGGGATTGTAATCTCCGAACCTGGACGACTTCAAGCTCACGGCTTGGTTGATCCAGTTCCACTGGTGACAAGGACTCCCGGTATCTCGTCTTCCGTAAAATCTATTCTGGTAGCGGCACATAAACCTTCTACCAGGAAGATCTACAAGAGTAAATGGAAGCATTTTTCCATCTGGGCCAAACATAGGGATTTGGACCCTTTTACGGCTCCCATTCCAACAGTTCTTGAATTTCTGTCCCACATTTTCCACCAAGGGGCCAGTGCTTCTACTGTCATTCAGATGGCTGCTATTTCTCATTTCCACATCGGTGACGAACTTGGTCCCTTAGCTTCCGCTAAGATATGCAAGCCCTTTTTGAAAGGCACCTTTCTGTTAAGACCTCCGGTCAAGAATGCGGTTCCCCCATGGGACTTAACCTTAGTTCTTCAGGCACTAACTGGTCCACCCTTTGAACCTGCAGCTTACGTTGATTTAAAATTCTTATCTTGGAAAACTGCCTTCCTGATTGCAATTACTTCGGCTAGAAGGGTATCTGAACTTCAAGCCCTTTGTACAAATCCCCCGTACCTGGTCTTCCATAAGGGCAGAGTATCTCTCAGGACTAATCCTTCATTCTTGCCTAAGGTAGCCTCCGAGACCAATATCAATCAAACCATCAGTTTGCCTGTTTTCTTCCACAACTTTCAGAACAAAGGGTAATACAGACTGCACTTGTTGGATGTGCATAGACAATTGCGATTTTACTTGCACAGGACAGCTGCTTCTCGCAAATTGGAGCAGCTTTTCGTGTCTTTCGCTAAGTCGTCCTTAGGCAAGCCTATTACGAAAGTTACCTTGGCTAGATGGATATCCCACTGCATCTTACATGCATATACAGCTTCCGGTCGGCCAGAACCATTGGGGGTTCATGCTCACTCTACCCGATGTTCATCGTGCATACAGCTGCAGTAATCACAGATGGGTTCTCTGCCGTCAGGCTGTCCCTCGGTCGGCCGAATTCCAAAGTCTTGGTCCGGCGTCGGTTGTCGTCGCTTTCTCTTCTGACGTCAGTGAAGCCAGAGTATATAAGACACAGCCGACGCCATGTTCTTCAGTCTTTTTTGCCGCGTGGTGCCCAAAGCAGAAGCAGTTCGCAAGTGCCGGTCGGCCAGCTCCTGAATTACGAATATTTTGGAATCCGAAGTCTTCATTAAAGCTAAGTACCCCGTTGGGGAAACTTTTCTTGCCTCAGACCGATGTCAGAAAAAGTTAATAATTGTATTTCTTGTGGGAAGCAAATACCGCATAAGGATTTCCATTCCCGCTGCATACCTTGTTTGGGCCCAGACCACGACGTCTCGGGCTGTCGCTTTTGCGCTACCTTCAATAAACGCACTATTAAGCGTCGGGCGGAGTTCGCCCAGCACTACTTTGGTAAAGCTTTTGATTATAAAATGTCGTCGGACACTCCGACTACCGTTTTGACCAAAAAACGCAAGGAAAAGGACCGACACGCGAGGCCCGCGGTCCCCGCCGACACCACGCCAAAACAGGCTACACGTGGTCCGGTTCTCAGCGAGACACCTTTGCAGTCCCTGACTACCGACGACTCTTCTTTGGCGGTGTCCTCTGTACCCGAGACCGCTGGGTCCTCGGCCCTTTCCCAGACTACAACCAAGGCCTCTGCTAATGTTGAGCCTACTAATGTGGACAGGTCCACCTCCACCCATGGTGTATTTAGGCCCTCATCTTCTTTTTCAATTAAGGCCTTTACTAAATCCAAAGCAGCCAGGCAGCCCATGAGGCCTGTTGTACAGGGCCCATCTCCAGGTCCCATGCCTAAAAAACAGATGCTTAGAATGGCTGAGGATTTAATTACTCTTATCAGAGGTTCTCAACCCCCTCCAGACAAGAGACCCAGAGTGGAGGAAGATTCTCCCTCTTCTGATCAGGGATCCATTTTATCAGAACATTCTGATGCAGAGGAACACTCTTACTCTCCTTTTGAGGATTCGATGCAGAACAGTCCATTCCCTCTGTATCCCTCCTGAGGATTTTTCCTTTGGGGAAACCTTACACACCTTGAGGGAACACTTCCATTGGGAAGGCCAAGACTTTTCAGATTCCAAGAAAAGACTTAGGGAATTTCTTTGGTTACCTCAACACAGACCTCTGGCTATACCCCCTGTTTTGGACATACTGGATGATGTCTATTCGGAGGCTTGTCTTAACCCGGACTCTCTGCCTCCTGCACCAGTCAAACCTGATAGGTATTACAGAGTACCCAGCTCTCACCAATTTCTCTTCAAAAGCCATAATGCTGACCCTGAAACCATTTCACAAGACCCCAAGGGATTGAAGGCCTCCACTGCCAAAAATCCACTTCCTGCAGAAAGGGAATCAAGATCTTTGGAAAGGTGGGGGGAAAAGGTTTATACCTCGGCCACCCTAGCCATGAGGGCTTTAAATTGTCAGTTTCATATTCTTAAATATCAACAGTTCCTGTTATCACAATTGAGGAACAAAATGTCTCAACCTGAACAGCAAGATTTAAAGGAGTTACAGGATATGATGCCTAGTGCAGAACAAGTGGGTAAACACATCTTACAATGTGGTTATGATGCCCTAGAGGCCTCAAGTAGAGTGGCAGCTACAGGATCAGTCATTCGCAGACATGCCTGGCTTAGGGAACAAAATTTACCTGATCATGTGAAAGCTAAACTTCTAGATGCTCCTTTACAAAAGGATGTGCTGTTTGGTACTAATGCTGAGGAGATACTACGGAAAATGGAAGAAAAAGCCAAATCTATGCAAACTGTCAAAGCTTTCTTACAGGTCCAACCACCACGTTTTAGCAGAAATTGGCCTTCAAAAAACTGGTCCTTTCCAGCCACTGACAAGCCCCAAAGAGGTAGATACAGACGCACAAGGGGCAGAGGGCAATCACAAGGATCATATAGAGGCCGACAATGGCAAACTCCAGCACCAAGAGGTGGCGAAGACAGTGCACAACAATACAGGAAGCAAACCCAATGACTCCCTCATTTCCATGCCAAGCATGTCTCAGCTGGTAGCACCTTTGGGAGGAAAACTAGCACTATTTGCAAGCAATTGGCATATTGTCACAACAGACAAATGGATCCTGGACATTATAAACAGAGGCTACAAATTTCAATTTCACACTCTTCCAAAAATGAAAGGCATGCCAAACCTGCCACAAAATCAAAGGGCAGAGGCACAACTGCAAATTTCAAAGCTCATAAGCATGCGAGCTATTCAAGAGGTACCTACTCACCAACAAGGTCAAGGTTTTTATTCGAGACTTTTCCTGGTACCAAGGAAAGGAACCGACTGGAGACCCATTTTGGACTTATCCACCCTAAACACATTTCTAATCGTACCAAAATTCAAGATGCTCACATTACAGCAGCTTCTTCCCATGCTGGGCAAGGAGTTCTGGCTGGTAACATTGGACCTCAAGGAGGCATACCTGCATGTCCCAATCAGACAAAGCTGCAGAAGATACCTCAGATTTCTTGCAGGTTCAATCCACTATCAATTCTCTGCATTGCCCTTTGGCTTATCTACTGCGCCCAGAGTATTCACAAAGTGCCTGGCATCAGTGATTGCCTACTGCAGACTTCAAGGGATACAAATTTACCCTTATCTGGACGACTGCCTGATCCAAACCAACAGCAAGAACATACTTCTGGAACATCTGGCATATGTGACGCGGTTACTGCTTTCTCTGGGATATACAATCAACAAAGAGAAATCAAGGCTAACACCATCCCAGAAAATAACTTTCCTGGGTGCCAACTTGGACACAAACACCCAGATGGCCTACCTTACACCAGAAAAACAAGGGCAACTATCTCAGTACTTCAAAATACTAGCAAAAAGTACCAGGCTTACTGCAAGGAAAATCCTACAGGCTCTGGGATTCATGGCATCTTGCATTCTATTAACCCCATTTGCAAAGCTGCATATGAGGAAACTTCAATGGTACCTAAAAAACCTATGGTCTCAACACAGTCACAGTTTGGAAACAATAATACCAATAATTCCATGTTTGCAAAAGGAATTTCTATGGTGGGCCCAAGCATGTCAAGCTAACAAAGGCCTCCCATTCTGCAAGCCTCAAGCAAAACAAGTCATAACCACAGACGCCTCAGACTACGCCTGGGGGGCGCACATGACGAACAGGTGCATTCAGGGCAAATGGTCCCAAAAAGAAAAGCACCTTCACATCAATCAAAAATAAATGCTAGCAGTAATAAATGCAATTACAGCTTTCAAGAACTTCCTGCATCCAGGACAATTACTGATAAGAACAGACAACACCACGGTAATGTGGTACATAAACAAAACAAGGAGGAACACATTCATACCCCTTGTGCAGACTAGCCATGACTCTTTGGAACTTGGCTCTGGAAAGACAAATCGAACTTCAAGCACAGTACTTGCCAGGATTGGAAAACACACTGGCAGACAATCTAAGCAGAAAAATGACAGATCCACACGAATGGAAGTTACATCCTCAGGTGTTTGCAGAAATAATCCAAGCATGGGGGAGGCCAGACATAGATCTTTTTGCCTCCCACAGGAATCATCAATTGGAAAAGTTTTGTTCAAAGACCTTTCACCCAAAGGTCTAGAGAGTGGACGCCCTTGGACAGCATGGACAGTTTACGCATTCCCACCTCTGCCTCTTCTGCCCAAGGTGCTTTTGAAAGCAAGAACAGACAAGCCGAAGATGATACTGATTGCTCCAGATTGGCCAAGGCAACACTGGTACCCACTCCTGAGGAGCCTAACACATACTCCTCCCTGGTCCCTGCCTCTAATACCTCTTCTGCTGACTCAGCACAGCTACAAAACACTTCACAGCCAGCTGAAAACACTCAGTCTCGCTGCATGGAAAATTCCTTAACACCACAACAAAACCTACCCTCCAAGGAGGTACAGGATGTCATTTTGGAGGCCAGAAGGCCAGCTACTAGAAAAGCTTACTCCGCAAAATGGAATCGGTTTTGTTCTTGAAATGAGAAAAAAGGCCAGGACCATAGAAAACTGAACTTGCCTCAGGTGTTACAGTACCTAGCGGAACTATTGAACAGTGGACTTTCTTTTTCTTCCATAAAAATCCATGCCTCAGCCATCTCTGCAGAATTCAACACGGATCCTCCTTTATTTTCTCACCCACTCTTACGACAGTTTCTCAGAGGGGCTAGGAATATAAGACCACCAAGGAAACAACCAATACCAGCCTGGGATCTTAATTACATACTAGAAAAATTAACATTGCCTCCTTTTGAACCAGCTGCCTCAACAGATTTGCAATATTTGTCCTGGAAGACGGCCTTCCTTCTGGCCATCACTTCAGCTCGTAGGGTTTCTGAACTTCAGGCCCTCATGGCGGTGCAGCCCTTTCTCATTTTCCATCAAGACAGGGTTTCCCTTCATACCAACCCATCATTTATGCCTAAAGTGGTATCCAGGGTAGCTTTAAATCAAGCCATACACCTACCCACCTTTTACCCCAATCCTCAAAACAAAGGGGAAAGGCTGCTACACTCCTTAGACATCCATAGGCAGCTTCGTTATTATTTGGACAGAACAAAGTCCTTCAGGAAATCAGAGCAACTCTTTGTGTCCTATGCTGTAGGGGCTCAAGGGAATCCAGTTACAAAACAGACTATTTCAAAGTGAATAGGCCACTGCATATGGTTTTGTTACTCCTATCATGGGAAATTTGTTCCTGCAGGTATCAGATCACACTCCACCAGGGCCACAGCTACCTCTACAGCCTTCCTCAGAGGAGTTCCTACCAAAGATATTTTGGAGGCAGCCACTTGGAGTTCTGTACATACCTTCACAAAACACTACCATCTGCCTTTATATTCCAGAACAAGAGCAGACTTTGCCACTGCTGTTTTGCAGGGCATTCTGGCTCAACCCAGTTCCTCCTAGTACCTACCACCCAGTGCATAGCTTTGGGATTCTACCCATCTGTGATTACTGCAGCTGTATGCACGATGAACATAGTACAGTTTTGTACCTACCATAAATGTAGATGTTCGAGTGCTAATACAGCTGCAGTACAGGTTTCCCTCCCTCCTTCCCCACTTGGTAAAGGCATGAGGCCTAGCAACCTCTTCATACTACCTGACTAGGTTATCCGGCTATGTTTTATTTGCTTGCTACCACTAATTTTGGATTATATTGCATTGCTTGTATATGTATATAAGCACTATTTAGGTATTGCCTTCCTTCTGGGGGCACCTGACATATCTGGGGCAAGAAAGACTGAAGAACATGGCGTCGGCTGTGTCTTATATACTCTGGCCTCACTGACGTCAGAAGAGAAAGCGACGACAACCGACGCCGGACCAAGACTTTGGAATTCGGCCGACCGAGGGACCGCCTGACGGCAGAGAACCCATCTGTGATTACTGCAGCTGTATTAGCACTCGAACATCTACATTTATGGTAGGTACAAAACTGTACTTTCTATGGCTACCTCTGCAGTATTTTGGTCAAGAGTTCCCTTAGATGACATCTGTTCAGCGGCTACTTGGGCCTCTTCTCATACCTTCATTTCTCATTATAAGCTGGATCTGATATCCAGAGGTAGGGCAGCCTTTTTGGTAGATGGGGACTCTGTCCCACAGGTTGCTGATCAAATGAAGTTAACTACTTCAGATAAAGAAGTTATGTACTCACCATAATGTTCCATCTGAGTAGGTAACTTCATTTGTCAGCAACCGACCCCCCTTCCTTCCCCCTAGCCTGTTTCGTGGTCATATTCATGATGGAATGTTTTCCTTCTGTCACGCATAAGGTTAGTGTTTCTCTTTCAAGTATGTTTGACTGTTTTTGGTGGATAATTTGGCAAACTCGATCTGAGGATTGGAGGGAGGTAGCAGGGTATTATGGGTAAGGGGGAGGAGCTGAGAGCTCTGATCTTTAGCTTGGAAAGCTGCCGGCTCGGATCCGGGGTCGGATCCAATACCCACAGGTTGCTGACAAATGAAGTTACCTACTCAGATGGAACGTTATGGTGAGTACATAACTTCTTATTTCACAGTCAAACACACTTGCGAACACATGAATAGCGTCCTTGTAATCATTCAACACCACAGTAACACTAATAGCTTGCATTCAAGCTGTACAAGGATACAATGATGTAAAAGAGAGAGAAAGAGGACAGAATACAGTATAGTCTTACTAGGGAGAGAGTAAGAAAAAGGAAAAAAATAGTATGAACACATTCAGCTTTATCGGGCTACAACAATTGTAAAATTCAATGTGAAAAAAGACCACTATACTAGTACACGAACTAAATCACTAAAATAGAAATATAAATAAGAACAGTTACTTTTACAGAGTGGTGAGTGGCAGGGATTCAGTGTATAAACTGTTAGTCAAGATACCAAGAGTTTTCACGTCAATACAGCTGTACACTTCCTGTTAGTCTTAAAGTGACAAGCACCCTCTAATATAGTCCTGATAACACGCTGATTATTAATGTTCAAAACATTCAGGAAATGGTCAGGAAAATGTTTTGAATTTTATATACAAAATGTATTTTATCTTCCAAAAGCTTCTGATTTCAAAGCTGTATTTGCACCTTCTTGACTGTAGCTGTTGAACTGCTTATAAAAAACCCTGACACAGATTTTAAATTGTTTTAATTAAAAATATTTACATGCCTGTGTGTGTGTGTGGGTTTGTGGGTACCTGTGTGTTTTTGTTAAAAAAAATAGTGCAGGACAGATGACTGACCATTACCAGATTTTTTTTTTTAGTGTATGAGGTATTTGCTAATTCCAAAATGAATGATAATTCTGTAAGATGTCACCCTTCTAGCATGTGCTTACATGAAATAGTTGGTTGACTAGCGCAATGTATAATTAGATGTTAAAGACCAAACGCAATCCATTTCCAACTGTTGTTTACTGGACAGGGATATCCTGTAATGTAATAGGCAGCAGTGTGTCATACATACCAGTTAATACCTGCTAGCCAATTTGTTCCTGTAATGCATATTCATTTTTTGGCACAAGTATTTAAAATATATACATCAAAGTTATATAGTGTGTATTGGGCTATTATACCACTTTATTGTCTCATTATGACTTTCAGTACACCTAACATAGCACGTTCAAAGGATATATGGTTAATCAGTTGAGTTGATTTAAACATCAAATTCCAGCAATTTTAAAATACTGATGGACAGTTAATCTGTAAAATGCAGTGACATGATATTTTACAACTGACAACAAATACGATTTTAATTGTCCACAGCACTGACATAGAAAAGTAGGCTACACTATGTACAGTTTGTGAAAGTTATAACAGCAGTCTGCTGCCAATCATAAACATGCTGAAAATCTCTCTTAGATTGATGTTTAACTCTTTAATAGATTTTATTTCAAAAGGAGAATTGACTTGTATATTGTAAAGCTCTTGGATAGACTCAGAATGTTTAGTTGGAATAAATATGAAGTACTTTACAATAAAAGTAATGATAAGACAAGGCTAAACAATAGGAAGAAATAAGTCTACACAGTTCAGGAAAACACTGTATAATAACTGCAACAAAACAAAACAAATAAACTGGAACAGCAAACAACTAATAAGCAAAGCCAGTCCCACGAACTGTTCCAAAATGTTCTCTCAAAGCACCAGCACTACAATAATCCGATAAAAACGTATTTTATTCCACACAATAAAAACAGTTGAGCGCTTTCATCAAGTAATGACTTCATCAGAACTAACAAATAAACTAATCATTCTCCTTTTAAAACAACCATTTGCATCACCTGACATTCTTCCATTACATTAAATGATAAATTTAAAGTGCTAGTGCCTAATATAGTTCCTTCCGATATGTTTACAACTTGAATATCAATAAGTAATACATATTAAAAATAATGGTTATACAACTCCTGCCCTTAAAAATGTAACTAGTACTTCTGAACACCAACAATAGTTTTATGCATATATATAGATAAATCATGTGTGCAAGCTTTTTTTAAAAAAATATATATGTATATACACATATAAGTGAAAAAGTAAGTGGAAACAGTACATTTCTTTTACAGCTTATGTCATTTATACATAACATCTAAAATGGGCTTAATAGATATCTGTTCATTTATTCCAGGATAGACAGATGCGTTTAACTTGATTTGCCACCTGATTTCCTTATCACTCACTTTTAGTTTTATATCCCCACCCCTTATGTTCCTTTTTACTACCTCCAATATTCCAAACTTAAACCCTGAACAGGTTGCACTGTCCATCAAATGCTTCGATAGTGCATTATTACCATCTTTTTTCTTAACACTATACATGTGGTCGTAAATCCTATTCTTTAAACAACGGGTGGTCATCCCCACATAAAAACAAGGGCAGTCATTACAGGTGGCTAAATACACTAGATTAGTAGTTCTACAGTTCCCTCTCTGATATTGTATACTAGTTTTATTATAGTTGAACAGCACCACTGTCTTTGTTCCTACAATATATCTACATTGATTACAGGTGCCACACATAGTGGTACCAAATCTCCCTGCTGTATCATTGTACTTTTCAACTTTCTTTTCCAACAACCCCTTCATGTTATTCCCCCTTCTATGTACAAAGTGGGGCACTTCTCCCAAAATTTTATACATCTTGTCGTCCACTCTTAGAATATTCCAATTATGGTGTATAATTTTCTTAACTTCTCCACTGAAGTTGTTGTGTTGCAATACACATGCCATACCATATTTACCAAAAGTTTCCACCTGGTCACCACTAACTCCATCCTCTTTCATTTGGTTGGCAAGACCCACCCCAATCAATGGTTTGTATTTAATACCCCACTGTTTATTAACGTATCCAGTGATGTCTTCTATCATCTCCATCGGGTACCCCCTTTCCTTAAAAAACATGGCTATTTTTGCTAGTTTTTGCTCCACATCTTCCCTTTCAGAGGTCATCCTGGCCACCCGAATACATTGACCCTTTATAATATTCCTTTTTTGAGCCCAAGGATGATTACTCGTGTAGTGTAGGTAGGAATTACTAAAAGTTTCCTTCCGGAAGATGTTGGACTTAAATTTTCCTTCCTTTAAACTAATTTGTACATCCAGATAGGGTATTGTATCCTGATGTCTAACCATTGTAAACTTGAAATGGTCACTACATGAATTCAAATATACATGAAACTGGTTCAATTGGTCAAGGTCCCCCTTCCACAAAATAAAAATATCGTCCAAATAACGAAAATACCCAGAAATATATTGGTTCCAATGGGTAAGGACATATTCCTTTTCCCAATCGAATACTACCAGGTTGGCGTAAATGGGGGCGCATGCCGCCCCCATAGCCACCCCTTTCTCCTGATTGTAGTATTCACCTTCGTACCAAATGTAATTATGTGCAAGTACCAATTCCATGAATCCCATTATAAGTAAGGTCTTTTCCCATGAAATTAAATTAGACCACATGATACTCTCCTGTAATCTCTGCAAACCATCTTCTCTGGGTATATTAGAAAACAAATCCACCACATCAATTGTTACTAACCATTTTACCCCATCAGCTAATTCTGGTACCAACCTACCTAAAAAATCCCATGAGTCGATTACCAAATGTGGAATTTTCTTAACAATAGGTTTCAGCCATTGATCAATGACCTTACCAAAAGGGAAGGTTTTAGACTGGCTCCCAGAAATTATAGGTCTGAATGGGGGGTCCCTTAGATCTTTATGGACTTTAGGGATGCCTACGATGGTACTCATAATGGGATTTTTCACCTTAAGAAAGCTGTATAGGTTGTTATCAATCCTACCATCCATCAATAGGTCTTCCAAGTGTAGGTCAATTTTACGATACCCGATGTTAACCTCGTTCACTGAGGATACTCTGTACTTTCCGGACTGCAATAAAATCACGTTAATCTTGTTCCTATATTGCTGGGTGGGGTACAATACCACCCCTCCCCCCTTGTCCGGTTTCATAATTCGAATATCCTTATTTTCTTGTAATTCCCTCAACACACCTGATTCTTCCTTAGTCAAATTATACCTACCTTTATAGTTCTTCATACTATACCTATAAAGATCCTCAGTAATCAATTTCTCAAATGTACCTAATAGAGGGTTTAAAGGTGAAAAGTACAATGATACAGCAGGGAGATTTGGTACCACTATGTGTGGCACCTGTAATCAATGTAGATATATTGTAGGAACAAAGACAGTGGTGCTGTTCAACTATAATAAAACTAGTATACAATATCAGAGAGGGAACTGTAGAACTACTAATCTAGTGTATTTAGCCACCTGTAATGACTGCCCTTGTTTTTATGTGGGGATGACCACCCATTGTTTAAGGAATAGGATTTACGACCACATGTATAGTGTTAAGAAAAAAGATGGTAATAATGCACTATCGAAGCATTTGATGGACAGTGCAACCTGTTCAGGGTTTAAGTTTGGAATATTGGAGGTAGTAAAAAGGAACATAAGGGGTGGGGATATAAAACTAAAAGTGAGTGATAAGGAAATCAGGTGGCAAATCAAGTTAAACGCATCTGTCTATCCTGGAATAAATGAACAGATATCTATTAAGCCCATTTTAGATGTTATGTATAAATGACATAAGCTGTAAAAGAAATGTACTGTTTCCACTTACTTTTTCACTTATATGTGTATATACATATATATTTTTTTAAAAAGCTTGCACACATGATTTATCTATATATATGCATAAAACTATTGTTGGTGTTCAGAAGTACTAGTTACATTTTTAAGGGCAGGAGTTGTATAACCATTATTTTTAATATGTATTACTTATTGATATTCAAGTTGTAAACATATCGGAAGGAACTATATTAGGCACTAGCACTTTAAATTTATCATTTAATGTAATGGAAGAATGTCAGGTGATGCAAATGGTTGTTTTAAAAGGAGAATGATTAGTTTATTTGTTCTGATGAAGTCATTACTTGATGAAAGCGCTCAACTGTTTTTATTGTGTGGAATAAAATACGTTTTTATCGGATTATTGTAGTGCTGGTGCTTTGAGAGAACATTTTGGAACAGTTCGTGGGACTGTATAATAACTGTAAGAATTAGAGAAACATAGTCAAGTGATTAATTCTACAAATCTCAAACATGGAAATATGAGCCTGTATGTGTCAATCTACAAATATGTATATAAGCCCAGAAATGAGCACAAAATAATGTCAACACACAAATATGTTTATAATCTACATGGCTAGATTTGACAATGTGCACATGTGCAAATACAGACCTATAATTTTTAATTGATTCTAGATATGATTATATCTTTTATTTAGAAACTTAATTTACTTTTTGTCATGCATAGAAACTCATTTACTGCACCATAGCTAAGCTGCACAACAAAGGAAATACTACAATGTACTTCAGTGGGCATTCTGAGTCTGATATTTTTTAATCAGTAAGCTTATCCTAAATAAAAATATAGTTGGTTTAATAGTTATTGTTGAAAGAAAGTTAAAACTGTTATATTTGAATGACAGAAAGTTAAAACTGTTATATTTGAATGAATAAATGAGATGGGTCTTGTATAAAAAGTTTATAAAATATTTCTTTAACCTATAGTAAAATCTATGTATTAAACTTATGGATTATATGAAAAGAGAAAAGAATACTAAAAATTGTAAGACTCGGATATGCATCATAAACTAGGGTTTGAAGAATATAACCAAATAGTCAAAGAAACATTGGATATAATAAGTAATCTATGAGTATTAAATTATCTTGAACAATAACTAGTTTGCAGAGCTTACCATATGTTTGCACTAACAAAAATTGTTTTTTTTTAGTAAAAAACAATATCACAACTGTGTATGTAATATAGTTCCTTGATTCATGAGAAATTTACAAGCATATACCATTCAATTATTTTTTTAAAATCTTAATGTATTTATGTAAAACAGATTTCATTACAATCAATATGTATTTGGAAAAGATATTATCTATCATCTACTATTAGCTGATTAACTTGAACATTTGATGCATATATTACTATGTTAATAGTTCTGTCGTACATATATAGAAAATCTATAATCACATCAGATTCAGAAATGATTCAATAGTTGATATCAGTCAGTCACTATGAATGGTTCAATGAAAATAGTATATAAAATACATGTTTGTGTCTTTGCAAATTGTTCATATACATAAGGGAGAGAGAAAAGGGGAAAAGAAGATGACATTAGGGCAATTGGATGTCGGGTTTAACTTATTTGAGATGAATATGCTTAGCCATATGATTGATATGTTGTTAAATGTTCATAATAAGGAATGTATTTATATATATATATATATATATATATATATATATATATGTATATAGCCTACAATTACTTATGTGTTTCACTATGTATATAATATGTAGAACCATAAATATCATTCAACATATATTAGTTTATAATTTCAAAGGTCTCTAAGAATACAAGAATGGAGCATGAGGAAATCTGTCTACCAAACATGAGGGTTAATCTGGTAGATATTTTGTTTGTCTGTCAGATTAGGAACGTATATCATTCCATGCGTGATGGGGGAAGGTTGAAAGAAAAGATTATATTAATTAAAATAATTTTACTTAAATCATTTTACACTTTTTTTATTATGGCCTGAAATGAGCATCAATATAAAAGTATTACAAAAGAGATTCAGTCTATTTATGATACATGAAATAAGGAGAATTTTGTTCCAAATACAATACTATAAAATGTACTCGATTATTAGTATAAATATTAGCAAGCATGAAACTCAACAACAAACATGGACTTAACACTACTTTCACTGAACATAAATGGTTTAAATAATCCAAAGAAAAGATCAAACCTACTAAAATATTTAAAATTAAACAAAGCGAAAGTAATATTTCTTCAAGAGACTCACTTTAAAGATGATGAAAAGCATTTATGGAATCCAAATGAGTACACAGCAGTAGTGCAATCATCATATAAAACCAAAACTAGAGGAGTTAGGATACTATGGAGAAAAAACATCATTAATCCCCAAATTCTTTATAGCTATGAAGATAAAGAGGGGCTTATAACACTTGTTATAATAAAATTCAATAACAGAATCTGGACATTACTAAATCTTTATTGGTCCCAGGAATAGGAAAAAGGACGACAAAGAAACATCTAGACTTTATTAGTAAAAGATGTAAAGGTAGCTTGATATTAGGTGGTGACTTTAATTGCATTCTCGATAATTCAGAGACCACTATCAAAAAAAATTTGCGTATAACTCCTATAGCAAAGCTACTCAAAAAATGGGTTGAAAATCACAATTTAATAGACATTCAAATTTAGAGAAAGTAACTCACTGTTATTTTCGCACCAAGATCAGATTTACAACCCAAACAAGAATAGATAAAATTTTTGTTGCACAAGACCTTGATGCGAAGATAAATAGTTTTACAATCATACCATGTTCATTATCAGATCATAGATCAGTCCTTATTAATATTCAAACCAATTTTACAAAATTAATACAAATGACAAGCATTCCAGCATATATTACGAAACTAAAAGAATTTAAACCTTGGCTACTCACAGAGTTGAAATTCTTTCTAGACACTAATCTCACTAATGAAATCAGCATAGTTATGGTATGGGATGCTCTAAAAGCCTATATTTTATGGTAAAATTATCACATGGTACAAAAATAAACTAAAAGAATGGTAATCAGAATTACTCAACATACAAAATCAAATCATAAAAATAAATAATAATTTAACAAATGCACTGACTAATAAGAACATTAACGATCTGCATGAAAAGTTTAATGAAATTCTAACACATAAAACTAATCTAGCACTAGAAAGATTAAAATTAAACTCATATGCTGTTTCTCCTAAACATATGCATAACTTGGCGATAAGAGTTAAAGTACAATCTAAAGGAAATAACATTACTACTATTATACATGAAGGAAGGAAGAACAAGAAAGTGTCAGATATAAGTGATATATTAGATGCTTTTAAATACCATTTTACAGAACATTACAAGACGGAAGGAACTCAAACAAAAAACTTTAATTTAGATTTGAAACCCGAATTGATTAAAACAATCCCAGAAAATTTAAAATTAGAACTTCAAAAGCAAATTACTCTTAAAGAAATTTCAGAGAAAATCAAAGAAAACAAAAATAATAAAGCTAATGAATGGTATTATAGCTGAAATATACAAAATCTTTTCGTCATCTATAATCTCAGTCTTCCAAAAAACCTTAATAGAAATACAAACACACAACACCATTCCACCATCTTGGAGATACTCATTAATTACTCCTGTAATAAAAGAAAATAAAGATGCATCAAAATACAGTTCCTATAGACCAATTTCATTACTAAACAATGATTATAAAATCTTTATGGCTATTCTAGTCACTAGAATAAAAAAAATCTATGATAAAAATTATAAATGAAGATCAAACAGGATTTATATATAATAGGTGCATCTGTGATAATATACAAAGAATACTAACTATTATTGACTATTTAAATAGAGAAGAATAAGAGGCCTTAATAGTTGCATTGGATATAGAGAAAGCTTTTGACTCCTTAAACTGGGATTTCTTGTTCAAAATATTAGAATATTATGAGTTTCCTAGCTCCTTTATTTCATTAATAAAGAACATATATAAAAACAATTTAGCATATGTAAAATTAGGACCTTTCACCTCTGAATCAATAATATTGACAAAAGGCACAAAACAAGGTTGTCCCATGTCCCCCATATTATTTGCATTAGCCATTGAAATGTTTGCCATCTCAATACGAAACAATCCCAAAATAGAGAGCATAAATATATATAATCAATATAATTCAAAAATAATGTTATTTGCAGATGATATACTTCTTACCACATCTACTTCTAAAAATTCATTAAAAGAATTAGATATACAAGTTGATAAATTTTATTCAATTTCAGGATTACATTTTAACAAAACGAAATCAAATGTTATGATATTGAATAAAAAAAATATTTTCAAATAAATGATCATATAATTGCTAAACAGTCTCTCACTTTAAACTATCTAGGTATAACATTAAGTACAACATTAGAAAAAATTTTAAATATAAATTACAGGGAAATCATAGACACAATAAAGTCAAATATAATAAAATGGAACAAAATATATATAACATTTGAAGATAGATGATATTACTTCCAAAAATCCTATATATAGCACAAGCTATTCCAGTAATACCAAATATTTTTTAAAAGAAATAAATACATTATTATTAAGATTTAGATTTCTTTGGCATCCTAACAAAAACAGAATAGCTTATACACACCACATTAGACCATGGAAACTAGGTGGAATCAATTTCCTGGATATTGAAACTTATATTAGAGCCTCCATTTTTAAAATAATTATAAATTGGATAGATCCGTGCTATTCTTCTAACTGGAAATCTCTCCACACTGTTATTTATTCATATGAAAATACCATTTTAAAGAATTTAATGATAGACAATCATATTAATAAATCATGGCATATCTTGTGCGCTAGCCTTCAATATAATCTAACAAAACCTACTAATCTAAAATACTTAAATGATATGTATAATTCATTTAGAAGATTTGTAACTTCTAATACAGATATAAAGTTATGGCTAGAACTTTTATATCCTTTTAATGTAACAAGAAATTTTTCAAACAAAATGCATAGGACGGTTTTCATTACTTGGGAAAAGAAACAATGAATTTGTTGGTGACAATGCATTAATGAACATAAGGTTTTGGATAGTCAACTTATAATAAAAACTTATAATCTCTCTACATCAGACTGGGTATTATTACAAAGCATATTACAATACTCAAGATCTATGCAGAATAATTAACAATTCTTCTTTTAGAGATAAACCTACACTTATAACTCATTTATATGAAATAGTATACAATAATCAAAATTGGGAAAATTTGACATCAAAATTATATAAAATTTTAATAAATTATAAAGTTAAAATCAATCAAAAATTTGGAATCGTATAACAAAAGGTCATTCAATAAATTTATCCCTGGAAAACTAAACCAAAATACTAAATTCTGTTAAATTGACATCCAACATACAATTTTGGAGAATTTACACATGGAAATTTTTGCGCAGATCTTTTTTTACGCCAAATAGATTAAAAAAATGTAATACTTCTAATAATGTTAAATGTTGGAGATGCTTGTAGAGTTGTAAAGCAGATTGGATACATGTATTTCATGACTGTATGAAAGTTAAAACATTTTGGGAAGATGTCAGCAATTTCGTACAAGCCATATTCTCAGATACATTTGTAGTAAGTAAATCTCTAATTTTGTTGAATGTTAATGAGAATTTAAATTTAAATAATAGCAATTTCTACCTACTGTGGAATATTCTAGCAAATGCTAGAAAATGTGTTACCAGAAAATGGAAATCAAATCTGGAACCATCATTTAAAGAATTTCTGCTAATCTTGAAGGAAACTGCATTACTGGAAACCAGAGTAAAAGAACTAAGATTAGCACCAAGACGATGGAACAAGAATCCATGGGAAAAAGTACTATCACTTATTGAGACACTAAACTTGAATTCAAACTCTTAATGAGAGTAAAAGAAAAAGGAACAAATGATCTCTCATTAATATGATGTTAACTCTGACTAGACTGATCAATATAATTTAATTTCAGGCCAACTGTAAATATTGTATATAGTTAATCATACTGTTTTACTTATCAGAAAATGTATTAAGATTATTATACAATGGAATTATTTTAAAGATTAATAAAAAACAAGGAGTAAAAAATAATAATTTAATTGACTATTAGTTTACTTTTGTTCATGACAGTATTTTACAGGGGAAAATAAATGATGTGCTGAGTAGGAAATGCTAAATATACATTGCACTTTTTAGTACAATAACAGCTATGCTTTAGATAATTTAATTTTCTTAATATTAGTCGCTTTATAATGGGTGAGGTTTAGTTGTATTATATGACTAATTTCAGTCATTGATATGGTTTTATGATTAAGTTATACAAAGTCTGTGCATATTCACTGGAGCTTATTATAGCCAACAAGTTCATGATTTCAGTTGAACGTTTGTTTTTAAAACGAAGAAGTGAAGCTTTTTAAATGCACGAGACTTGTAGGGGAATCTTCAGTTCCCTTTACACGAGCCTGTCAGTGCATTTGCGAGCTGTCATGAATGTAGAGAGCCCTTTTGACAGTTAACGTCTAACTATAAACCCTACACATTAAATAAATATCACTTTGCTCTTCTAGTTAGTTTAATCACATAGAATTTATTTCGATACATTTAAATGTTTATTTGGATGTTTCTCCTCCCCCTTTTTTTTATTTTTTTTTTGTTTGAGGAGTTAAAATGTCTTGAATTGCTAAGCGTTACACTAATTGGAATCTCATTTTGTCTCCTTATCGAACACCATTGTTATAAAGTGGAGGAATATTAAAAGTAGCCTGCTTTGTTTTTGCTTGGGTCAGAGTTGGCATGGAACGTTGCTGTTGATGCTTATATGAAGTGTATGTTTTGTGGCCAATGATGACTTGCATAGCTTTTGAAAAGAGATTCCTGTTTCCCCACAGACGAAGAACATAAAATCCTTTAGTTATGAGCAAAAACTATTCCCAAAACACCCAGTAATGTCTGTACAGATCAGTTATTTTCTTTATTGTTGATACAACTGCCTTATGTTTCCAGACCACCCTCTCCTCCTCCCAACAAGCTCAAATATATGTGAGAGATGCAACTATATAGCCAAACTGGAGGCTAAGCTCTCTCAATCCATTACTGGCACAGCCTGTCAGGAGGATAAGGTAACCACACACACCACAAATCCAGTCTCGCATAGACCTATCGCATCAGCAAACCAAACACAAAAACATACTCTGAGGCTCTAAATAAAAATCTTTCTAAGCAGCAGAGACCTCCAAAGCAGACATCCAAGCAACCCCTACCACGAAACAATACCCACGTAGCACATAGCTCACAAAGTCAGTGTGCCACACAGTCACAGCCCTTAAGGCTAAACAACACACCTAATACACTTGCAATAAGTTACTCTATTGTCAGACACTCTGACGTCCCACTCACCAGGCTGAACAAGGAGAGGGTCACTGTAAGCTGCCTGTCTGGTGCCAGGATCCGCCACATAACACAAGCACTCAGGTCACTCCAAAGCAAGTACAAATAGGACTCCGTTATTGTCCATGCTGGTGTGAATGACCTGAGACGTACGTCCCTGGACTACATGAAAAAAGACAGAGGAGCTCTTTGATCAAGTAGCCCAGGCCGGTATGACCCTGACCTTGAGTAGCATCTTACCCTCACCAAGAATGATGCCACAGTATAAAGACAAAATGATCAATTTTAACAATTGGCTAAAGTATTGGTGTCATTCAAAGGGGATCCAGTGTCTGTCAGCCTGGGATGACATGCTCGACAAGCCATGTTGCTTCGCTAGGGATGGCTTGCACCTGTCACACCTGGGTTTTCGAATACTGGCAAAGGCTCTCACCTCCCTATAGTGCCTGTTTTAGGCAAGGCTCAAAAGACAAACCCACCTCCATAGACAACACAAAGAAAGAAAAACTAAGGGTAATGCTGCTCAACACCAGAAGTCTAAACCTCAAGATGCATGCACTCGAGACTCTCCTCAGTATGGAGAATATCGATATCTGTGCAGTAACAGAAACCTGGTTCAAGGCTCCCGAGAGCACCCCAGCACTAACAGGTTATACTTCATACCATGCTTTCCGGCCCCAAAATTCGGACCAAACCACAAAAGGAGGGGGGAGTATCCATATTTATCAAAGATACCCACACCTCCAGGTTAGTGGCACTGCAGGAAGCATTGGAGACCATCCATGTGCAACTAACAGTGGGCAAAACTGCCTTTCAGTTTGTAGCCTGCTACAGACCACCCTCCCAAACACAGGAACCTCACTCGGCTTTCCTGAGAACACTGGAGAATATGAAGGTCTCTCCAAACACCATTATATTGGGTGACTTCAACTACCCAAACATCGATTGGGAAAACTACTCAAGCCAAACACCCTCGCCCAATGGTTCCTAGAATTTATAAACTCAAATGCTATGGCACAACTGGTCACCACTCCCACAAGAGGGGAAAACATATTGGATCTGGTCATCACCAACAATGGGTCTCTATGTTCTACACCAGAGGTATACCCCTCATTGGTAAGATCAGACCATAAACTAATCTCACTGGACATCCATATTCTGTCCCCACCCCTAGCCAAGGAAACCACGGTAAAGAACTTCTCAAAAGCAAACTTCACACTTCTCAAAACCGAGGTGGAATCCTTCAAAGCCCCCGGGCCAGTGGAAAATACTGCCCAAAATGCAGAATCCTTTACAAAATCATTCTATGGACACCTACAGGAATGCATGGAGCATGCTATCCCAAATAAAACCAAGACTCACTCCTCCAAAGGCAGGAGACCTGTCTGGTGGACCCCAGCCATACATAAGCTATACAACAGAAGGAGAAAGCTACTACATGATGGAGCAAAATCCCAAAAAGGGAAGGCGTCTCTGATCAGTACTAGCAAGAAACTACGATCCCTCATAAAATCATCTAAGGCCAGCTTCGAAAGAAAAATTGCACAAGACATTAAAGATAATCACAAGGCCTTCTTTAGTTATGTCAGAAACCTGGGAGGCAACTGTCAGATATGCTCTGAGTTAGTGCAAAATGACAAAAAATACACAGAACCCACAGACATTGCCAACATCCTGGCATAAAGGTTCAGTGCAAACTTCTCCCCCCCATTCCCCCCCAAAAGAGCAAATGTCTATCCCAACAGAATGTAGCCTTCCTGAGATCACAGATGCGCAGGTGAGAGCTGCCCTCTCCAAAGCAAAACACACAGCATCAATGGGACCAGACGGTGTCCCGGGCTGCGTCTTACACGAGCTCCAAGAACTAAACCCTCATATAAAGTCACTGTTCAGTCTCAGCCTTACTACAGGATATGTACCCAAGGAATGGTGTACAGCAACAGTGGTCCCACGCCACAAAGGTGGTGCCACAACAGATCCCGGAAACTATCGCCCTATAAGCTTGACTAGCCTGGTCTGCAAAGCTATGGAGCGTATCATCATGGAAATCATAAAGACATTGGGAACCTCCAGACACTGGATCCTACCCAATTTGGCTTTAAGGGCAGATCTTGCCTCTTGAACCTGGTCGACTTCTTTGAAACAGTTACCAAAGCCATAGATGAAGGGAAGGTAGTCCACACAGCCTACCTGGACCTCGCAAAAGCCTTCGACACAATACCCCACTCGGGCATCATAAATAAGCTCATCAGCTTAAATATCAACCCCTATGTCACAAGGTGGGTCGCAAACTGGCTCAGGGATAGAACCCACATGGTCAGAATAGCAGGTGCCATGTCAGACTCTAAACCAGTTACAAGTGGCATCCCACAAGGCTCAGTCCTGGGACCTCTCTTGTTCGGTATATATTTCTCTGAGGTACAGGCTAACACAGGTGGACTATGGCTGACCAAGTTCGCAGATAACTGCAAACTGGGTGCCATAATCGACTCTCTGGCTGACACCAGCATCCTCCAAAAGGGTCTCACAGAGATGGATAACTGGTGCCAGAGCCATGGCCTAAAGCTAAATGCCAAAAAGTGCATAGTCATCCCCTTTGGGAAAAACAAAGTGCCCACAAATTACCATATAGGTGGTAATCCATTAAGTACGGAAGAAGTAGTTAGGGACTTGGGGACCCAAGTAGATAGCAATCTCTCCTTTGACAATCACGTTGCCAAAGTGGTTAGAAAGACCTTCTATATAGCCCACCTTATCATGAAAGGGTTCACATCTAGATCAAGAGAGGTCATTGTGCCCCTCTACTCATCACTTATCAGGCCCATAATTGAATACAGTGCCCCATTTGGGATGTACCTTACCCGACACCTGCAGCAACTGGAAAGACCCCAAAAGTACCTCACCAAGAGGATCAAGGGGCTCAAACAGATGCCCTATGCAGTTTGGCTAAAGAAACTCCAGCTCTACTCAGTTGCGTACCGCCTACTCAGAGGCAATCTGTGTCTGACGTATAAAGCCATGTCCAACCCAGAATTAATGGACATGCTTCACCTCAGTAAATTCAAATCCCTTAGAGCTACACGCTCCAGGGACTTGAACCTCAGCACAGAAATAAATACGACATGCTGGAGGGACAGATTCATATCCCAGAGGCTCCCCTCACTCTAGAACAAAATCCCAATCCATGTTAGGCAGAGCCCCTCACTGACCCTCTTCAAGAGAAATCTTGACGAGTGGATGGGAGATCGTAAGTTTACCCCTGGGATCTCTTCTGTGTCCCTGCTTGACAGAGGTACAGTAAACTAACCTTAAAAGGGCTACCTTCTGTGACTTTCTATACAGAGGCACAGTCAACTAATCTAAAAGGGTGGCGAAAGCCAAACGCACTCTAGCTAGGCTTATAAATGCTGTAGGGCAGATAGCCTAGTATCAACCTATGAACCTATATTAAGGAGCATTCCAAGAATACTGTGGAGAAACAATCTGTCATCCGTTAGAACATATTTGGTTTCCTGCCAGCTTTCCCGTATTCGACAACTGTATCTCGGTGCTGGTGTGTGGTGATAGCTCAGTGCGGGGCTCTCTTCATTGTCCCTCAGCCATTTATGGTCTAATGGGTGGGTTTTCCCATTCTAGTCTAGTTGCGCAGTTGAGTGGATTTTTGAGTACACTTGGGAATGGTGCATGTGAGCTACTGTGTGTGTGTGTTTGTGTGGCTGGCTAGTCAACAGATGTTCTGTAAAAGGGATTTGATTTTACAAATTTCAAACAATATACATGACACCAGGTATTCAGTTTCCAAGATGACCCAAAGCACCGTACCTACACAGCCTACGACAACACACACTGCTAACGAGAAAGGCTGTAAATATAGAATAAACATCTATCTCTATAAGTTCTTTTCACTTAATAGATGACTGCAGCATAAAGTATATTAAATAATGGTATGAAACTGTGGGGATAGTTTTATTACGGATTAGAACAGTGGCCATATTCTTTGTAACAACATCATATGTAATGGTTTCTGTGCTCATGCAGTTTGTCTAAAGAAGGAGAGGATATCGCACACAATCAGGCCATAGGCAGATCCTCCTAATTTGAGGAAACTGTCATTGTGGGTTCGAAGAGCTTATTATGATATAGCTATTGCCAGTCATTGTGTTGGGGGGGTATAAGTCACAATGCTCAAGATACATAAGCTTAAAAGTTTTGAGACATGTGTTTGACTACCTTACCTCTTCCCAAATGATGTACAAGCCTCGTAAATTCAGCAAAGCAAACTTGCACACTTCAGCTTCCACCAGTACAGGTCAGATCCTCTCCAGAAAACCAACATTACATCTTAAGAAATCACAAAAGAAAAATGTGTTAGCAGGGGACATTACACCAGATTATTATTGTAAAAATTGCATTCTTTAAGATATGCATCTGGATAGAAAGGAAATATTCTTGAATTTAATTATCCCTGACTAACAAACTCAGGGCTGGGTGTTTTCACCGATAGCGAGTATAGAGGGGACTTTAGGCAGTGTATCAGTGGAGGAGCAGGGGCACAAATGCAGACTGTTTGGTCATGGTCGGGGTTGTTTTTCTACATGGGAGGCACTT
Source organism: Protopterus annectens (assembly GCF_019279795.1). Classification (NCBI taxonomy): domain Eukaryota; kingdom Metazoa; phylum Chordata; order Ceratodontiformes; family Protopteridae; genus Protopterus; species Protopterus annectens. The sequence continues at coordinate 731,167,142 of NC_056749.1, forward strand.
TGGGGAGCATGTAACACGGTAAAACGGCACCAAATACAGTTTCTTAAATGGATACAGCAGTGAGACACCCAGGTTTGCAGAACATATTAACTCGCAAGTGGCCCTAGAGCACGCAAATTGAATTACGCATATCCCATTGACCACACAAGTTCCTACTACAAACACTCTAGGGACAATTAACTCAAAAACAATACTAATGTATAGCAGTTGTATAGTGTGATGTGGGCTCATGCTTTCTTTTCAAAAAACAACAATAGCTGGCAAACAAACGTGGCGTTCACAAACAACAAGCATGAGAGATCCATTTTTAAACAGAGGAATAGTGTGATATTGACTTCACAATTACAAGAGAAAGAGAAAGTATAAGGTCTTATCTGATACTTGATCTTTACAAAGCTATATAGTATCGGAAACTCCATACCTGTAACACTGCTTCTCATTTGATATAGTAGTGACAATACAAACAGGGCAATTTGTGCATGCTCATTTATCTATGCAAAGGTTGTCCCCGATTTATTTCTATACTGCACTGATGTCATAAGAATAATTTTAGGTACACCCGTAATGTTTACACCTATAATGGTTAATTTGTGGACAGGGCTTATCCAAATAAAGAAGGCTAAGAACAATGATGGTTGAAATTAGTACTAATATCAATTTACACTGATTCTGAACCACATTTACAATTATTTAAAAATGGACAAAATGTGGAGTTTTTGTCTAGTGAAAATAGCAGGTAAACTACTTACGGGTGAGCTGCAGGGATATGTAAGTTGCATAATGTTTATATTCAATAGATGCAAGTTGGATGGTTCATTATTTAAAGTTTCATATTAGCATTATAGTATGGGATACAAGGAAGTGAGTTCTGGTCTTGCAACTGTAATAATGGGAAAAGTACACTAATAGAACATATTCTGCAAGTTCACTGAATATATGCTGATGAGGCCTGAAATTCCTGGATTAGTAGAACTTCAAACAGGTGATAATGTATGCAATATATTAGTTGACATGCACTTACAGTAATAAATTGAGACTTGTACAAATTCATTCTAATTCTACTCTTGAAACCTGTTGACATGTAGGATTGTGTATAGGTCTGCACTGACACACATGAAAAAAGAAGGGAAAAGTGATTGTTAAACGTTGCTCAAGATATGAAAAAAAGGGAGGTAAATGAAATATAAAGACAAGATATATATATATATATATATATATATATATCTATATCTATATATATATATATATCTATATCTATATATATATATATATATATATATATATCTATATATATATATATATATATATATAAATATATGGAACCATTAAAACATAGAGAGGGTAGTTGATGCATTTTTCAGTTGACTCATTTTATTACCTTTGGTTTTTCAAATTATTCATGAACTTGCATTCTTTATTGAATGAATAAATAATAAGACTCTAAGGCACATGTATATTGCATATTTGTGGTGGTTTTGAGAGAAGATAGTTTAAAATTGGGAATAGACTTCACAATAAGAAGAGGAAAAGAAAGTGTGAGGTCTTATCTGATAACTGATTTTTATGAAGGTATATATTATCGGAAACTCCATATCTGTAACACTACTTCTCACTTGATATAATAATGACAGAATACAAACAAAGAGCAATTTGTGCATTATCATTCATCTAGGTAATCATTCTAATCATTAAATGCATTCAGAAGGAATTTACTGCTAAAAAGGCTTGGGGTTGTGAAGTTATTATTTCAAAAACCTGACAGATTGATTATCGTTTTAAGATTTGGTGTAATTTATTTGGCATTTATGGTAGCTGTTCAATTAAATTTATAATGCCTAGAATGGTATTGTGTGTTTAATATTGACATATAACTGTGAACAATCACTTATGATCTACTCTATTTAATGCTCTACTCCAAACTTCAGTAAAGAGCTCCTTTGCTACTCTTGATGTAATGTACAAATACGATATTGAGCTCTATTACATCTGTTTGGAGCAGTACTTATATATGTATTGAAATACTACATGTCTAGAACAATACAATTCGAACTCTTCAACCAATGCATCAGAGAAAAAGTGGTTTGTGGATTTACAATAGCTCACTAGATTGATTGCTGATACTATTTTAGTTAAGTCTTACAAGGTTGGTCATAGTATATTATATAAGATAATTACTAAATGAATGAGTCACTTTACAGAAACTCATGAAAGTTGAAAGGTAACTGGTGTAGTAAATGTCTCTTGAAATTTTTACCTACATTTTATGAATATTTGATATTGATTGAAATACATATTTGATTTACTATGCATAAAGTAAATTTGTTCCAGTTATTGCCTAAAGTTTGTATTAAGTTAATTTTATAATAAATGCATACTTGTGTGCATGGATCAAACTAGAAGTATATGATGGAGTTAATTATTTATTATCTCCAGAATAACATATAATGGAGCCTCTAACTTCTCAGTGTTGTTTGATTTATTGTTAGTAATGAGGGTAATGCCCTAGATCAACTTATCCACACCCCCACCAGGGGCAGCAATATCCTAGACCTAGTCATACCAACATGAGTGACCGGTGTTCCACACCTGAAGTCAACTCCTCGTTGGTCCGATCCGACCATAAGCTAATCACCCTTGATATCCACATCCCAGCCCCACCCGCCATTAAGGAAACCACAGTAAAGAATTTCTCCAAAGCCAACTTCATGCTTCTTAAGACAGAAGTAGTGAACTTCATGACACCCATGCAGATGGACAGTACAGTTACAACTGCTGAATCTTACACAAATGCACTCTGTAAGCACTTGCATGAGTGCATGGATCGTGCTATCCCAAACAGAACCAAGACGCTATCCTCCAAAAAAAGGGAGCCAGTCTGGTGGTCCCCTGCCATAAACAAACTGTACAACAGAAGGAAGAAACTGTTGCAAAAGAGAGTAAAATCCCGCGAGTGGAGGAGCTCCCTGGTCAACCTCAGTAAGAAGCTGAGATCCCTTATAAGATCCTCCATAGCTAGCTACGAAAATAAAATCGCCACTAATTCCAATGACAACCACAAAGCATTCTATAGCTATGTCAAGAATGTCAATGGCAACACCCAGATCTGCTCTGAGTTAACAGCGCAAAGGAATGAAAATTACAGAACCAACTGATATTGCCAACATCCTGGCAGATAGGTTCAGTGCTAACTTTACCCCCCCCCCCCCCACCCCCTAAAGGGCCAATATCTATACAGGAAGAATGCAGAGTCCCTGTAATCACAACTACGCAGGTGAAAGCTGCACTCTCTAAAGCCAAAAATACAACATCCATGGGACCAGACAACATCCCAGGCTGCGTTTTACACGAACTTCAGAATGAACTGGCTCCCCACTTAAGCACCATGTTCAATAATAGCCTCGCATCAGGCTTTGTGCCTACTGAATGGTGCACAGCAACAGTTATCCCACTCCACAAAGGGGGAGCCACCACTGATCCCGGGAACTATAGACCTATTAGCCTGACGAGCCTGGTCTGCAAAGCTGTGGAACGTATCATCATGGAACTCATAAACAAAGACATTGGTAACCTCCAAACTCTGGATCCCACCCAGTTCGGGTTTGTGAAAGGCAAATCATGCCTCCTGAACCTGATCGACTTCTTTGAGGCAGTCACCAAAGCCATAGATGAAGGTAAGGTGGTTCACACAGCCTATCTTGACCTCGCCCAGGCTTTTGACACCATCCCCCATTTTGGAATTATAGCTAAACTCAATAAACTAGGCATAAATCCCTACGTCACAAGATGGGTTGCCAACTGGCTCACTGGCAGAACCCACACTGTAAAAGTTGCAGACTCCAAATCTGACCTCAAACCAGTGACAAGTGGAGTACCACAGGGTTCCGTCCTGGGACCACTCCTGTTTGGTATCTACTTCTCTGAAGTACAGGCTAACACAGAAGGCCTCTGACTAATGAAGTTCGCAGATGACTGCAAACTAGGAGCCATAGTCAAGTCCCCAAATGATGTGAACATCCTACAGAAGGGCCTCTCTGAGACAGATGCTTGGTGTCAGAGCCATGGCCTCAAGCTCAATGCCAAAAAGTGCAGTGTCATCCCCTTTGGTAAAAACTCTGTACCCATGAACTACCACATAGTCAGCAATCTACTTAACACCGAATGTGTGATAAGAAACCTTGGGACCCAGGTGAACAGTAGTCTCTTCTTTGATAGTCACATCGCCACAGTAGTCAGGAAGTCCTTCTACGTGGCACACCTCATCATAAAAGGGTTCTCATCCAGGAAAAAAAGAGGTCATTGTTCCCCTCTACTCGACACTCATTAGATCCACTATAGAGTACAATGCCCCTTTTGGAATGTACCTCACAAGACATCTGCAGTAGCTGGAAAGGCCACAGAAGTACCTCACAAAGAGGATTACTGGACTCAAACAAATGCCCTACACTGACCGCCTCAAACAACTCCAGCTTTACTCCGTAGCATATCGCCTACTCAGAGGTGATCTCTGCCTAACATATAAAGCTATGTCAAACCCAGAGCTGTTGGACATGCTACACCTAAAGAAATCCCAATCCCTCCGAGCTACATGCTCTAGGGACCTAAACCTTGTCACCACAATAAACAGGACATGCTGGAGGGATAGATTCCTATCCCAGAGACTTCCCATACTCTGGAACAGGCTACCCATCTATGTCAAGCAAAGTTCTTCATTAGCACTCTTCAAGAAAAATCTTGATGAGTGGATGGGAAATAGGAAATACACCCAGGGGATCACTTCTGTGTCTCTGCTCGACAGTGGCACAGGAAAATAACTTTCTTGGGTGGCGTAAGCCAGGGAACCTTGTTGGCTAGGCTTGCATAGGCCCTTGGGCCGATAGCCTAGTACCTACCTATGAACCTATGAACATTTTAGTTATTTCAGATTAGGAATGATATTCATTCCATGTCTGTTAAAAGATAATTTTAAATATGTGTCTATACATGTATATAAAATTAACTATTGTACTCTTGTTAGTCTTACCTTTTGTCCTCTTCTAGTATACATATTATACAACTCAAAAGGAAATAAGAAGGTTTACTACATTATTAATATATGTATGGAAGATATGCAGCAAATAAGTAACTTGCTATTGTTTCCTATCAGAACTCTTCTATAAATAAATTAGCTGGATGAGTATAGAACTTCTCTCACTAAATGTGAATGGTTTAAATATTCCAAGGAAAAGATCTAGCCTACTTAAATATCTAAAAGTAAACGGAGCACAATTAATATTTCAACAAGAAACTCACTTTAAAGCTAATGATAATTTCATTTGGAAGCCAAATGATTTCTTAAAGCTCTCTAGCTCTTCATACAGTAAAAAACAGAGGAGTATTAACATTGTGGAGGAAAACTGTTCCTAATCCTCAAGTAATATATAATTATGAAGATAAAGATGGCCTTTTATCAATAATAATAATAAGATATAGTAATAGAATTTGGACATTGGTGAATCTTTATTGGTTTCCAGGTATAGGAGTAGGAACAATTAAGAAGCACATATAACTTATTAATAAGACTTCAAAAGGTAGTCTAATTGTAGGAGGGGATTTTAATTGTATCTTATATAGTCAAGACTACAAGTAGACTGCCATTTCCTTTAACATCTACAGGAAGAACTCTTAAGAAATGGTTAGATAACATGCAGTTATTAGATTCCTTTAGTCAAAAATGAAAGTTCATTACAATTTTCTCATAGTGATTATAGATTCAATACCCAAACAACAATTGACAAATTATATGTATCCCAAGATTTAAAAATAAAAATATCACATTCTTCCATAATTCCCTGCCTCATATCTGATCACAATTCACTTACTCTTAGAATTCAAATGAACTTTAAGAAACTAACACTTACTAAAAGAATTCCTGCATATTTTACTAAATTAAATAAGTTTAAGACTTGGTTAGATTTGGAAATAAAATATTATTTAGATGTGAATAATACTGGTGACGTAAATGTAGTTATTTTATGGGATTCATTAAAAGCATATCTTTATGGTAAAATCATTTCCTGGTGTAACAATAAAGTAAAAGAATGGGAGTCTGAATTAGTTAATATTCAAAAAAGCATTATAGAAATCAACTTCAAGAATGTGGAGAACCAGGTTGAAAAAAAAAAGGAAATTGGAGAATTGAATAAAAAGTACAGTGACGTTATAATGCATAAAACCAATCTGGCATTGGAAAACTTAAAATGAAATTCATACGCTGTTAGACCAAAATATATGCATAGCCTAGCAATGAGATTAAAAAGGCAATCCAGTACAAACAATATTACAGATACATTTTTCTTGTTTTCCCCTTCATGAATTGTATCAGATATAGGTGATATATTAGATGCCTTCAAATTCAATTTCACAAAGCATTATAATATTAATGATTCTTCTCATAACAAAATAGATATAGGACTAGATTATACAAACTTAAATAAAATACTAGAGAGTTTAAACATAAATATTCAGAAACAAATAACATTTAAAGTAATTAAAAAGAAAATGAAGGGAGGCAAAAATAACAAAGCTCTAGGCATAGACGGAATCATTATAGAAATTTATAAATTACTTCCATCATCAGTCATAGCAGTACTTCAGAGGGCATTAAATGAAATTCATCTATAAGGCATTATTCCACCTTCATGGAGATGCACATTGATTACACCTATTTTAAAAGAAAATAAAAATCCCAACTTGTGTAGTTCATACAGGCCTATTTCACTTCTAAATAATGATTATAAATTTTTTATGTCTATTCTGGTTAACAGAATTAAAAAATCTCTAACTCAAGTCATTAATGAGGATCAAACTGGGTTTATTCACAATAGACACACTCAAGACAACATACAAAAAATGTTAACCGTTGTAGATCTCTTAAATAGAGACAAAGCTGAAGCTTTAATAGTAACATTAGACATTGAAAAGACATTTGACTCACTAAATTGGGATTATCTTTTCAAGATATTACAAATTTATAATTTCCCCTCAAGATTCATTAATTTAATAAAAAAACATTTATAAGGATAATCTAGTTTATGTAAAATTAGGCCCTTTCACATCAGATGCGATTAAAATTACTAAGGGTACCAAACAAGGATGTCCTATGTCACCACTGTTGTTTGCATTAGCAATTGAATTTTTTTCTTCCACTATTCATCTTAACCCTAAAATTAAAGGTATTGAAATTAATAATCAAATTCATTCCAAAATTATGCTCTTTGCTGATGATATTCTACTCACTTTATTAAATTCAGAAGAGTCACTATGTGAACTATTTATTAGCTGAAAATTTTTATCACATCTCAGGTTTAAAGATTAATGCTTCCAAATCGAAACACATGTCATTAAATAATAAAAAATATTCAATTTCTAACATAAATCCAATTGTTGGGAAACCGGTTTCTTCTGTAGATTACTTAGGAATTGTTTTATGTGAAATGTTAGAATTAACTCTATCTACAAATCATAATAATATTCTGGGTACACTTAAATCATTAATAGTGAAATGGAATAAATTATTCCTAACATTTGAAGACAGATTGCAGTTAATAAAGATGGTACTTCTCCCAAAGGTAAACTGCATCGCTTTAGCAATACCTATTATGCCTAGTAAAAAAGTTTTAAAAGAATTAAATAGAATCTTTTTAAGATTCCTTTGGTATCCCCCCCAAAAAATAGGATTGATTTCCTAAACCATATTAGACCCTGGGAAATGAGGGGCATAAACTTTCCTGATTTAGAATCTTACAGTAAAGCATCTATTCTTAAAACAGTTATAAATTGGATAGATCCCAAAAGTTCTTCCGCTTGGAAAACATTACGTACTGCTATTTTTCAGGAAGAAAATAAATTAGCAAAAAATATGCAACTGCTTGGACAGAACAATGTACTCTGGAATATCATCTGTATCAACTTACAATACAATTTCACCAAGCCTAAATTATATAAATTACATTTATAACACTTTCCGGAACTTCATAAACAATAATATTGAAATTAAATTATTGTTTCCATTATTAACTCCTTTTAATATTTAAAAAAACTTTGTTAATGACATTTCCATAAATACTCTTAACTCATGGAAAGGAAATTATTTCTCATGTTGGTATCAATGTATAGAGAATAGAACAGTCATGAATGTTAATCAGATAATTAATACATTCAATCTATCAAGTAGTGACTGGTTAGTTCTTAATAGTCTGGTATCATATGTACAAGATGTGTAGAACAATAGAAAATTCATTTAACTCCATACCTAAATTTATATTTTATCTACATGAAGTATTATACAGAGACTTTAATTTAACTTCAAAGTTATATAAAATTATTATTAGTTACAAAACAAATTCTAACCAGAAATTTTGGAATTTTATCAGTAAAGATTGTTCATTGTTGTTAACCAAGGAATCAAAAATAAACATACTATATTCTATTACGTTAACTTCAAATATGCAAAGTTGGAGAATATTTGCATGGAACTTCTTGCATATAAAGCCTTTTACACCCCTAATAATAAAATAGCTAGATTTAAAAATACTAATGAGGCAATATGCTGGAGATGTAATCTAAAATGTAATGCTGATTGGTCACATATTATATATGACTGTATTCATATTAAAAAATTTTGGGAGGATATTGGTGAATTTCTGCAAGACATTTTTATTGACTCTTTCATTTTGTCAAAGTCATTAATTCTTCTGAATAAAATATAAACCACTACTATGAAAAATAAGGAACTTTATCTTCTTTGGACTGTAATGGCTATCTCAAAAAAATGCATCACTAGGAAATGGAACTCCTCTGTCATCCCAGCAATTGATGATTTTCTCACTCTACTGAAAGAAGTAACACTGTTGGAAATTAAAGTCAAGGAAATGAGGATCATTCCGAAGAAATGGACCAACAATCCTTGGGAGAACGTTCTCTCCCTAATAGAGACACTCAAAATGGACGCAATTTTATCTTCATAAGAAAAGAGGAAGCAAGAATGCAAGTTATAATTTGTTAATGCTTGTACAATAACCCTTAATGTTAAGTTGTCTATCTCCTTCATTCTTGCTGGTTGGCTCCGACTTGGCCATCTTTTATAGCTCGAGAGCTGTTTACTGGCTCGAGGCTACCCCTTATCCCATGATGCCTAGCAATAGCTACCCAGATCTCGTTTGCCGCTTCAGCTACGAGGTATCATTTTTCTGGCTCAGGCTCGTATAACTTTTTTATACAACTTTCTTACCATTAGAAATGGTCCTTTTTTCTGGTTTATTGTTAAATGTTAGTCTTATTTTTCTCTGTTAGCTAGTGTTTTATTGTAGCTTTCCTCCCCTTCCTTGTAGAACTCGTTTAACTTGGAGAGTCCCCCATCTCTTCTTGTCAGGTTAGCCGTTTAGGTTAGAGGCTTTCCTTCTACCTTTCTTTCTTAGGCTAGCCGTTTAAGTTAGAGGCTTTCCTAAAAAAAAGTGTTTTTGTGTAGACTGTATTTGCTAGATAGTTTTTTGTTGTGGGTATTTCTAGTGTTCTTTTTGTCAGAATGTCAAAAGAATCCAAAGTTTCTGGATTCAAGAAGTGTGACTCATGCTGTCAGAAAATGTCTCTGACAGATGGGCAAACTTCTTGCGTCTATTGTTTAGGTGCCTGCAGGACTCTTGTTCTATCTGCCATGCATTTAGCCCAGGAGTTCTGTAGGAGCATAAAAATAAGCTTATTCTTAGGGGTCTTTTAAAGTCCCAGGATTCACTGGCCAAGACTCAGCCTGTGAAATCCCCTAAATCTTCCAAGCCGTCGGCTCTAAGTTCGGAGCCGTCCTTGGTTCAGATTACGCCTTCTACTTCGGTTCCGGCCGGTACTGATAAGGCTATCTCCCCGTCGGCTCCATCAGGATCTTCGGAGCCATCTCGGAGCCACAAGAGGCAAAGGTCCCCTTCCTTGGAATCAATTCCTTCAGCTCCACGGTCTCCCCTGCTTCAGAGCGAGCGCAGTCACAGATCTTCTCACTTCTCTCGGTTCTCCAGGCTGTCGGATCACGATGTGGAGAGAGTGGTCAGTAGGTTGCTGAAATTGCAGGCACTTGCCAAGATGTTGTCCAGCCCTCTTCAACAGGTGTCGGCTCCGTCCACTTCTATCGATGTTCCTCCTCCGACTCCATTGAGTTCGGAGCCGGAGTTCGTTGGGGTTCTAGTAGTGGAATCGTCTGCTCCGATAACACTATCTCCTTCGGTTCCGTCGTCGGCTCCAATTCCCTTGATGGTGCCTTCCGTCGAGGGATCTGGGTGCTGGGGCTCCCTCGTTGGCTCCGAGGGGGAGAGTGGCATCGGACCCTTGTCCGACCCCGTTCTCCCTCTCGGAGCTTCGGCGCAGGTGAGCTCAGCTCCTACATCGACCTCAGAGCCGTCTCCCTCTGTGCGTAGAAATATTCTGATTTCTTCGGAACCGGAGCTTTCTCTGCATCGTGGCAGGGATGCCTTTGATGTCATGAGGAGTGTGCTGGCTACTGAGTCAGCTCCACTATCGACCTCACCGGCTCCGTCCCCTGTAGTGCCTGTGCCAACCTCTGCTCCTTCTCCAGACCCCAAGCGTAGGGAACCGGCGCTCCAGGACACCCCATTGGGTATTTCCTCTTCTTCCGAGGCCTCCCCTGATCATTCAGAGGAGCCCCCTTGTAAGAAGAAGTGCAAGAGGAAGCACATTGACTCCCCCGAGACTCCCCCGAGTCTGTCACTTCTGATACAGACTTAGATGATTCGGAAGGGTCCCTGAGATCTCCCTCTGAAGATGTTTCCTTCTCTGACCTCCTAGAAATGCTTAAACAGAGGGAGAACTGGAATCCCCTAGCCCCTATCGAGGATGAGTCTGTATTTCTGGATGCGTTCGGTTCCTGACCTTCCACCTCCTGGGTTTCTCCACCTTTCGATCCACTTATGCAGTGGTGGCTCGAAAGGCTTGGTCTGCTCCGGATACAGTGGAAGTAACTCCAAGGAGACCTGGCAAGTTCATCTCAGCACCTAAGCAGTTCCTTACCAAAGGTGTCCCTGTTGATGCCATGGTGGTAGCAGCAGCCACCAAAAAAGAGTTACCTGAGACCTCTTCGTCTGTCCATCCTCCTAACGAGTCTAGGACTATGGACAGATACGGGAAGCGAATGTTTGCTTCAGCTACCTTCTCTATGAGGTCACTGAACTACTTATGCCATTTTACCCGGCTTCAGAGGGATCTCCTTAAAGAGCTAGGAGATACCCTTCAAGATCCATCAGCTGAGGGGGCTCAAGCTAAAGTAGCTTCCCAGCTGGTGACTTTTAATTCTATAGTCAACTCCTCCATGAGGCTTATTTCTTATGCAGCCAGTGGTGCGAGTAGAGCCACAGGTACGGGTGTAGCCCTTAGGAGGCATGCATGGATGCGGTTGTGCAATTTTGCGGAACCCATTCGAGCATCATTCACCAACACTCCCTTTGATGGTTCCTTTCTTTTTGGACCAAAGGTGAAAGACACTTTGACTAGGTGTGAGCAAGAAGGCAAGACTCTCTCTGCCGCGGGAGTCCGGTTTTCCACTCCTTCTAGACCATATCCCAAAGGTCAGAAGAGTGGAAAAATGTGGTTCCGAAAATCCCAAGGAGCCTTGCCTGACACACGTAGCGATTTTTCCTCCAGGGGCAGAGGGGGAAACAATTACAGACGCCACCCTTGTGGCAGAGGGGGTCCACAGAACCAGGGCAACAGAGAATCCTTCTCTGATAAACCCTTTCAGCATCCCTGAAGGGTTGCCTGGCTGCTCACCTCTGGAGGCAGTTGGGGGAAGACTTTCACTGTACCCAGAAGCCTGGCAAAATTTAATGCAAGACATATGGGTATGGTCCATTATATCCAGAGGTTACAAAAGTCCCTTCTGTCAACCCCTCTTGCAGTCAAGGAAACCCCTTCCAAATGTTCCACCCAATCTGAAGGACCAAGCAGTAAAAGAAGTTTCAAAACTGCTAGAAAAAAAGAGTCATCCAGGAAGTCCCGGCAGACCAGCACGGATCCGGAACTTACTCAAGATTCTTTTTGGTACCAAAAAAGACAGGGAACTGGAGACCAATTCTGGATCTCAGCAGGCTAAACAGGTCTGTACAAAGAACAAAGTTTCGGATGGTCACGCTACAGTCCATTCTACCCTCTCTGGGTCAGGACAATTGGATGTGCTCGATAGATCTTCAGGACGCGTACTACCATATCAAGATGGACAGGCGCTCCAGGAGATTTCTTCGCTTCCGGCTGGGAGCCAGTCATTACCAGTTCAGAGCTCTGCCCTTTGGTCTCACCACAGCCCCCAGGGTGTTCACCAAATGTATGGCAGTGGTCACGGCTCGCCTGAAACGTCAGGGATTCCAGGTGTTTCCATACCTAGACGACTGGCTCCTCACTGCTACTACCAGGCATCAGCTTCTACAGGCCATGGACTACACAATCACAATCTGCTCCCAGCTAGGCATTACAGTAAATTTAAAAGAATCTGCCTTGTTGCCCTGTCAGTTTATCACCTACATAGGAGCAGACTTAAACGCAAGAAACATATTTGCAAGACTACCACTAGACAGGGTGTCTACAATTCGTCAGCAGGTACAAATTCTTATGCAGAGCAAAAGAATCCAAGTGAAGTTCGTCCTTTAAACTCTAGGTTCCATGGCAGCAGACATTATTTTAATCCCACTGGCCTGCTTTCACATGAGGATCCTTCAGTGGCTTCTGTTCACACAGTGGTCTTTCCAACAGCTGCCCATGTCTCACATGATTATGATTACAGAAGCATGCAAAAGGCACCTTTCCTGGTGGATGGTCTCCCCACTAGTGACTCGGGGCAGACCCTTCATTCAGCCCCCTCCAGTAGCCACAGTGACCACAGACACCTCCCTGATAGGGTGTGGGGGGGGCATTATCAGGGCAGGACAGTCCAAGGCACTTGGCAGTCTCACGAGTACCATCTGCACATAAATGTCCTAGAAATGAGAGCCTTGCTCCCTTCAGGAGACTTCCTTCTGGGACCATTGCAATTCAAACAGACAACATGTCAGTGGTGTGGTACATCACCAAGCAGGGCGGAACCAGGTCCTACCCCCTGTGTTGAGAAGCACTCGGACTATGGCAGTGGGCGATTTCCTCCCAATGTTTTCTGATTGCGACGCATATCCCTGGGAGGTCCAACGTCATAGCAGACGGGCTCAGCAGAGCTATTCTCATGCCTCACGAGTGGTCTTTGAATCAGGAGGTTGCGGATCTTATTTTCCACAAATGGGGACAGCCTTGCTGAGATCTTTTTTCCACCCCCTTCGACAGCAAATGCAGCAAATACTTCTCCCTACTTCCGTTTCCAGGTCACTCACCCAGAGACGCTGTAGTCCACGATTGGCCTCAGGGTCTTCTTTATGCCTTTCCTCCGTTTCCCTTGATTCCAAAACTCATACATAAAGCAATATCGTTGGGTTGCAAAATGATCCTCATTGCCCCTTACTGGCCTCGACAGATATGGTTCCCGTTGCTGCACCATTACCTTCTCGATCAGCCCTGGACTCTGGATCCGATTCCAGACCTACTGATTCATCAATCAGGTAGATTGCATCAGTCCCTCCAAACACTGCAGCTCACAGCTTGGTTGCTCCACGTCCAACCTTAGCTGGGCTTCCCAGCATTTCCCTGGCTGTACGTGAGATTGTCTCCTCTCACAGGTCCACAACCAGAAAAACTTATGCTAGTAAATGGAAACGTTTTTTCTTGTTGGGCAGAGGCTAGGAACGTAGATCCCTTTTCAGCCCCAGTCCACGAAATTCTGGAGTTCCTAGCCCAACTTTTTCATTCCGGGTCCGCTTCTTCTACAATCCGGGTTCAATTAGCGGCCATTTCTAACTTTCATGTTGGTTTGTCAAATTCAAACATTATGTCTCATAAGCTCTTTATAGCTTTTTTGAGAGGGACTACTCTCCTTAGGCCTCCAGTGAGAGATCCCCCTCCTCCTTGGGACCTAAACTTGGTACTAACTTCCTTAACTCTGCCCCCCTTTGAACCAGCAGCGTCCTGCTCCATTAAGTTTCTGTCTTGGAAGACGCTCTTTCTGGTAGCTATTACTTCATCCAGACGCATCTCGGAACTTCAGGCAGTATGTGTTCGTCCTCCATACTTGGTTTTTCATAAAGACAGGGTTGCTCTGTGGACTAATCCTTCATTTCTTCCGAATGTCTGCTCAGAAAATAATTTAAGCCAATCTATAGACCTTCCTGTGTTTTTCCCTAACCACACCAACAAGGCAGAGTACAAATTACACCAATTGGACGTTCATAGACAATTGCGTTTTTATCTGCACAGGACTAAGGAAATAAGGAAATCTGACCAACTATTCCTTTCCTATGCTCTAGGCAAACAAGGTCTCCCAGTTTCCAAGGTGACCTTATCCAGGTGGTTGTCTCACACCATTACCTTCATCTGTCAATTAAGAAACAAAGAGTTACCTATTAAATCGAAAGGTCATTCTACTAGGGCCTTGGCCACCTCTGTAGCCTTCCAATCTAGGTTGCCCATGGATTCTATCTGTGCAGCTGCTACGTGGGCAAATCCTCATACCTTTATTTCTCATTACAAGCTAGATATGGTCTCCAGGAGCAGAGCTGACTTTGGTTTCACTGTTCTGAAGAATCTGTTCCAATGAGCCACCCAGGATTGTAGGTGCTAGGGATGCTGTCCCAACCAGCAAGAATGAAGGCGAGATAGTCAACTTAACATAAAGATGTTATGTACCTACCATAATGTTCCATGTTAGTTGTCTTCATCTCGCCTTCTTTCTTGCTTCCCACCCTCTGTCCCCCTGTCCTATTGGACCGAGGGGAGTTCTGGTTTAACTGGCTGAGTGTTCTCTGGTTTGTTTCCTCTACTGACTGAGAGAGCATGACAGGTATTCTCAACCTATTTGTTTGGACAGGTTTATTCTCTGGCTATGTCTGGGGTTAGCTGTTTCAAACGAGATCTGGGTAGCTATCGCTAGGCATCATGGGATAAGGGGTAGCCTCAAGCCAGTAAACAGCTCTCGAGCTATAGAAGATGGCCGAGTCGGAGCCAAGGATCGGCTCCGATCCCAACCAGCAAGAAAGAAGACGAGATGAAGACAACTAACATGGAACGTTATGGTAGGTACATAACTTATTTTTATTTGTCTGTGTATCTATGATTCTATTCCTTTTGACTTTGTCTGACCTGAGGCCATTGTATATTCTGTAAATAGTTCATTCATTTCACTTTTATTTGATCTGTTATATTTACTTTGTATTGTTTTTAAAAATGTTTTCTGAATAAAATTATTTGAACAAAAAAAAAAAAAGAAAATGCATGTTAGCACTTAGCACACACCCTGTTATTTTAGCAAACTTCTAAGTTGATAAGAGCAATATTTAAAATGTGAACCATCCTGCCTTATCTGATTTGTTCCACAATATGTAGAATAAGTGGATATGGGCATGAGAGGAGAGTTACAGATCATGGGACAGCATCCTGTAGGGGTTTTTGGAGACTTTACTGTACTCCAATGTAACTTCGCTAAACAAAGAAGAGGGGGAAAAAATCAGCCAAGTCGACTTACATAACACGCGGGAGTTAAACCACCTGCCAAATACACTTGCAGCCATTTATAATTGTTGCCATTGCACAAATCACCATTCACCCAAGCTAAGCAGGAATCAAGCTGAAAATTGAACAAATTTTTTTTGCTACCTAGTGGTTGGCCGTAGTGTGTGTAGCGTATGCCTGCTGCCATCCTTGCATATAACTGCAACTTCCAATTGCAGTTGCATCTCCCATGCGACTTTCAAAGGGGAAAAAAAGTTTGTTAGTTGAAACAGAAACATTTGCCATTTTGGTGGTACATATTCCAATTTCAGCAAAACTGAGTGAATTTCTGTTTTTATTGTTTTAATGAAGTTCCGAACAGCTTCAAAAGGGGCTGGCGCTCGATGTCTAAATCCGCCACTGCATGTGGCCCCTTCTAACAACCTGCGTTCGTGAGCATCATCTCAAGAGTCCAGTAGAGCATCTTCCTGGTGTTGGAGTCTGGCTGATAATTCCACTGCTTCACACTTCTTCCTCCATCTTGTTAGGTATGCCATGGATGTCCTTCATGGATGCATCTGCAGTCATAACAAATGGGTTGTCCTGTCGTCAGGCAGCCCTTCGGTCGGCCGGATTCCAAAGTCTGGGTCCGGCTTCGGCTGATGTCGCACTTCACCCGACGTCATCTCTGCTGGTCCTCGGGTATAAAGGCATCAGCCGACGCCATTTTCCTCAGTCTTTCTTGCCGCGTGGCGCCCGAAGCAGAAGCTGTTCGCAAGTGCCGGTCGGTCAGATCCAGAGATTACTACTACCGACTACTACTTCGAAGACTTCTAAAAAGCTAAGTACCCCGTTGGGGACTCTTTCTTGCCTCAGCCGATGTCAGAAAAAGTCAATAACTGTTTAACTTGTGGGAAACAAATACCTCATAAAGATTTCCACTCTTACTGTCTGCCTTGCTTAGGCCCAGACCACGACGTAGCAGCCTGTGCTTCCTTCAACCAACGAACGCTTAGGCGTCGGTCGGAGTTTGCTGAACAGTTTTTCGGCTCAGATTTTGTGTACATCATGCCGTCGGATCCTCCGACTACCCAAATTGTTAAAAAACGCAAAGAAAAAGACCGACACTCCCGGTCCGCGGTTTCGGCCGAAACCACGGTTAAGCAAGCCGCGAGTGTCTCGGTTTCGGCCGAAACCGAGAAAACCGGTCAATCTTCAGCCGAATCCATGACTACTACTGAGGCTCCTGCTACCTTAGTTGAATCGGCCTCAGAAATTTTGCCTACAACTGTGGTGCCTAGTGATTTATCAGACACCATCCCTTTGGATGTCTCTACCCCAGCACGTGGTGCTGCTAGGCCTCCTGCAGCCATGTCTATTAAGGCCTTTGCCAGGGCTAAAGCAGCCAAATCTGTTAAATCAGTGCCTGTTAAGCCCCCCTCACACAGGCCCACTTCTAGTTCACAAATGCTTACTCTGGCAGAAGATTTAATATCCTTAATTAGGGGATCCCAATCTCACCCAGACAGGGCCTCTCAGCCCCCAGAAAAGAGACCTAGAGCAGAGCCCCCCGAGCCAGTGTCCTCTGATGATTCTGCGGATGACTCGGACATTACAGACCAGCCAGAGGCTCCTTTTTCTACTTATGAAGACTCCGATGCTGAAGAATCCATTCCTGCTGCCTCTCCACCAGAGGAATTTTCCTTTGGGGAAACCTTACATGCCATGAGAGAACAATTCCAATGGCAGGGACAAGATTTCTCAGATTCAAGAAAAAGGCTTAGGACTTTTCTGCACTTACCACAACATAGGCCCTTAGCTATACCTCCTGTACTGCCTGTTGTGGATGATGCATTTAATGATGTTTGCACTGCTCCTGATTCTTTACCTCCAGCCCCTGCCAAACCAGATAGATTTTACAGGGTGCCAGACACTCATCACCACCTATTCAAGGCCCCACTTGCAGATCCCGAAACTATATCCCAGGGGCCTAAGGCAGTAGCCTCGACCACAGCAAAAAACCCTATTCCTTCTGAAAGGGAATCCAGGTCCTTAGAGAGATGGGGGGAAAAAGTTTACACCTCTGCTACTCTCTCAGCTAGAGCCTTAAACTGTCAGTTTCATATGATCCAATACCAAGAGTTTATGCTTGATCAGTTAACTAAAAAACTGTCCTCTGATGAATCCTTAGATAAGAAATATGTATTAGAAATGGTGAATAATATCCAACAGGTTAGTAACCATTCCTTAAAATGTGGCTATGATGCACTGGAGGCTTCATTTAGATCAGCCATGACTGGCACAGTGATAAGAAGGCATGCATGGTTGAAAGAACAGGTCTTACCGGATCATGTTAAAGCAAAGCTGTTAGATGCTCCTATGGATAAGGCCAGTCTATTTGGTACACCTGCCCAGCAAGTAATGAAGAAAATGGAAGAAAAGGCAAAATCTGTACAAACAGTTAAAGATTTCTTACAGGTTCAGCCCCCAAGGTTTAGCAGGAACTGGCCTGCCAAAAATTGGTCCTTTCCAGACTCCACAAAATCCCAAAGGGGCAGGAATAGACACTCTTGAGGCAGAAATCAATCCAGAGGAGGTGCCTACAGAGGACGACAGTGGCAAGGCAATAACCGAGGCACAGACACAACCACTGCCACTGCAACAGGACAATCACAGTGACTTGGCTCTGACACCGCCTACCAGGGAGCAAATAGCAGCACCTTTAGGCGGAAAGTTAGCCTTATTTTCGAAAAATTGGCACTATATCACAAAAGACAAGTGGATTTTGCAAACCATAGACCAAGGATACCGGTTCCACTTCCACACCTTACCAGTAAAAAGAGGAATGCCAAACCTACCCCAAATCAAAAAATAGAAGCTCTACAGCAGATAGCGAAATTAACAAAGATGAGAGCTGTGGAAAGAGTACCAATAACAGAACAGGGCAAAGGATTCTACTCCAGACTCTTCCTAGTACCAAGAAAAGAGAAAAGTTGGAGACCTATTCTCGACCTGTCCGTCTTAAACACATACATCATTGTCCCAAAATTCAAAATGCTGACCCTACAGCAACTTCTTCCCATGCTGGGCAAGGAGTGTTGGCTGGTAACTCTAGATCTCAAGGAGGCATACCTGCACGTCCCCATTCGACCAAATTGCAGAAGATACCTCAGATTTCTTGCAGGATCAGAGCATTATCAATTCTCAGCATTGCCCTTTGGCTTATCTACTGCCCAGAGTATTCACAAAATGCCTGGCATCAGTAATCGCTCACTGCAGACTACAGGAATCCAAATTTATCCATACCTGGACGACTGCCTGTTACAAGCGGACAACAAAAGCAAGCTGACAACAGATTTACAAAGGGTCATTTACTTGCTACAAGCCCTGGGATACACCGTCAATTTACAAAAGTCAAGACTGATACCATCCCAAACAAGAACATTCTTGGGCGCGGAATTGGACACAGTAAAACAAATGGCATTCCTAACTGCAGAAAAACAAAAAGAACTCCCTCTTTACTTCTTGGCATTAACAAAGCAGAACAAACTAACAGCAAGAAAAGTTCTGCAGGCCTTGGGCTTCATGGCATCATGCATAATCTTGGTCCCACATGCCAGACTGCATATGAGAAAGCTACAGTGGTACCTAAAGAATTTATGGTCTCAGCACAGGCACAGCTTAGAAACAGAAATCCCACTAATCCCATGCCTAAAACAGGAGTTCCTATGGTGGGCTCAAGCATGCCAGTCAAACCCAGGCTTACCCTTCCACAACTTTCGAACAAGCCAAACCATCACAACGGACGCCTCAGACCTAGGATGGGGGGCGCACATGCTGGACAAATGCATACAAGGATTGTGGACTCAAGACCAGTTGCACCTGCACATAAACCAAAAAGAAATGCTGGCAGTAAAACTGGCAATCCAAAAATTCAGACCATTCCTCAAAGAAGGCCATTTGATGATAAGGACAGACAACACCACAGTCATGTGGTACATCAACAAACAGGGAGGCACTCATTCATACCCCCTATGCAGAATGACTTTGGACCTTTGGAATCTGGCCCTCAGCTACAACATCCAGTTACAGGCAATTTTTGTGCCGGGAAAAGAGAACACCCTAGCAGACATGTTAAGCAGAACCACCTCGGATGCTCACGAATGGATGCTACACCCGGACATCTTCAAGGCCATCACAAAGAAATGGGGAATGCCACAAATAGATCTATTCGCATCCCCACTCAATCACCAGCTCAAAAAATTCTGCACAAGGACATTCCACCCACTTGCATGGAAGGTGGACTCTCTATCCTTCAGCTGGAAAGGCCTGACAGCATATGCATTTCCACCTCTTCCCTTGATGCACAAGGTACTACTGAAAATCAAAGAGGAACGTCCAAGGATAATACTGATAGCTCCGAATTGGCCAAGACAACACTGGTACCCATTGCTGAGGAGCATGTCTCGGGAGAGAATGTGGTCAATACCCCTGATGCCTTTGATGTTAACTCAGAACAACTACAACATCATGCATCCAAACCTAAAAACCTTGCAACTGACTGCCTGGAACATCACATAGCAGCAACTAACCCAGACCTTTCCCAAAGGGTTAAAGACATTATCCCTGAAGCCCGCAGACCTTCAACAAGAAGGAACTATGCAGGAAAATGGAAAAGGTTTGTCATTTGGAGTTCTGAAAGAGGAAAAGATGTGTCGAACATAGATATTGCTAACATTCTGGAGTACTTGGCAGAGCTTCTACATACAGGCCTGTCCTATTCCTCCATCAAGATACATGTATCAGCTATTTCAGCAGAATGCAGCTTCGATCCACCTGTCTTTTCGCATCCTCTACTCAGGCAGTTCCTCAGAGGGATCAAGAATGTAAAACCTCCTAGGAAACCACCATTACCAGCATGGGACTTGAACTTTGTGCTAGAAAAGTTGACACTCCCTCCGTTTGAACCAGCAGCAACAGCAGATCTGCAACACCTGTCATGGAAAACTGCCTTCCTACTGGCAATTACCTCAGCAAGGAGGGTTTCGGAACTACAGGCCTTAATGGCAGTGCAACCCTTCCTAATCTTCCATCAAGATAGGGTGTCCATGAGAACTAATCCTACATTTATGCCTAAGGTGGTATCCAGAGTGTCTTTAAACCAGGCAATCCACCTACCTACCTTCTTTCCCAATCCACAGAACAGGGGGGAAAGACTGCTGCATACCTTGGATGTACATAGGCAGTTACGCTACTACCTGGACAGAACCAAAAGTAACAGAAAAACTGACCAGCTTTTAGTAGCCTATGCAACAGGAAGGGAAGGAAAAGCAATTTCCAAACAGACAATCTCCAAATGTATAGGAAATTGCATAAGATTCTGTTACTCCTACCATGGAAAACCAATTCCACAGAACATAAGACCTCATTCTACAAGGGCTACAGCCACTACCACAGCTTTCTTACGAGGAGTGGCAACCAAAGACATTATTGAGGCGGCTACTTGGACCTCCGTGCATACATTTGCCAAGCATTATAATTTACCTCTATACTCTAGATCCCGAGCAGGGTTTGCCACTGCTGTACTGCAAGGGATCCTAACTACACCATAAATTTTCTTCCTCCACCCCTAGTTTGGCTATGGTATTCTACCCATTTGTTATGACTGCAGATGCATCCATGAAGGACATAGTACAGTTTTGTACCTACCATAAATGTAGATGTCCGAACTGGATAGCATCTGCAGTCAGGATTACCCACCCTCCTTCCCCTCTGTGGTACTCCTAGGTATTTACCCTCCTAATAGCTAGCTGGGGAGTCTCTTATGATGTATTTGTTTGTATATATGTACATACATGCTTATTTTTTGTGTTTGCCTTCTACTTTTTTGGAAACATTGGCATTTATCCAAAATTTAGCCTTCCAAGAGGGCAACTGGCATCTGGGGCAAGAAACACTGAGGAAAATGGCGTCGGCTGATGCCTTTATACCCGAGGACCAGCAGAGATGACGTCGGGTGAAGTGCGACATCAGCCGAAGCCGGACCCAGACTTTGGAATCCGGCCGACCGAAGGGCTGCCTGACGACAGGACAACCCATTTGTTATGACTGCAGATGCTATCCAGTTCGGACATCTACATTTATGGTAGGTACAAAACTGTACTTTACTGCTACTCATAGATGCACTGTACAGTCTTCCATTTGAGAATCCAGTATGTGCAGGCTCTCTCACATTCAGGCTGTTGCCCAAAAGTTTCAGCATCTTGTGACAGGACATATGCAGTTCATTTTCCAGTGTATTCCTCCATTGTAAAAGAACCTCTCTGTGTACAGGAAATTGTTCTCACAAAGGGAGGAAACTGTCTCTGGTGTCCTGCTTCTTTTATCCATAGTATGCATTGGTGTAGTCTTAATGAGATTAATAATGTCAAAAACGTAACACAGATTTGCTTTAAGTAGGTGTTATGAATTGTAAAGTTAGTTTTAGTCAAGTATCTGATTATAGAGAGAGCGTTTTTTGAAGTCCAAGCAAGTGATTTTGCATATTTGATACATATGTTTGGACCAAATTCAGAAAATTGACTCAGTAGAAAATCTAACTTCATACAGTTGAGACCGTATAATTGACTTTCCAAAAAGTCGAATGACGGAAAACAAGAAAAAAAATCTACATTTTTGCAGGAGGGCAAGGCCCCCTGCACCCCCCACACCCCCTGCATATTATATATACCACCTTAAAATCACACTTGTTTGTGTTTGCTTGTGTCTTTCGGCTTTTCCCGGTTAGGGGTCACCACAGCGCAACTCTGGTCCGCTAATGTTTGGTAGTGGATTTTTACGTACCGGGTTACCAGCCCTGATGCACAATCTTCAACAAAGGCACACCCCATTCACTTATGCCTCCACACAGAAGACGCTCTAGCTGAGAATCGAACGGGACAACGTCTTGCTATGAGGCAACACCGCTACTGCAGCACCACCACCGCAGTACCTTAAGATCACACTACAGTGGGAAAAAGGGTAAATTTCCCGATCCCCACTGTACCGTGATCGCCATTAAAAAGCTTTGACATTTCAGAAAGTTAGTAATTTGGTCTCTACCATATGTAGTTCAACTTTCTGTTGAGTTGATCTGCTGAATGGGACCTGTATGCTTACAGATGTTACGCATATTCATTAATGCATATTTTTGTGTCTGTGAGTTTATTTACCACATACCAGCCTGGGTTTTACAGTAGGGACATTTTTTATGGGAAGAGATTTAGTGGGTCCAGAATGAAATTGGTATTTTTCCCAATCTTTAAATAGGATGCATTTGGTTCGCATTATTCCAGCAGTATAACATGATTTAGTTGTAGGGACACTGAGTCATAAAATTTTAAGACTTTATTTGAACAGTGATTTCAAGGGCAGTTAACACATCAGACCACTGTCTAGCTGGCAAGTGTAAGAAGTAGTGAATAGGGATCACAATGTAATGTTAAAGTGAGAGACTCAGGGGTTCTCATTAGTGCTTTTAAACACTGCCCAGAGTGGGTGGACAGGCTAAGCTAGGAGATTTATGTTGATGCATACACCTTTATGTTGAGGTTCTTTTTGAGAGACACATTGTACCCAAAGACTAGAGTGGAAGTTCTTCAGAGAAAGACGTTAACTTGCATTTCCTGACATCAGAAAGAAAGTAGCATTAATTTGATGACCCCTGATGTAGAGAAAGTCTGTTCTCCATCCCAAGTTTTTTTTTTTTTGTTAGGCCGATTGCCTCTTTAGTGAAGATCACAGTTTGTTGGGTTGGATTGTCAGATAGTCGGTGCGGGTGTCTGTGAATTGGCAGATAACCCACTTGGCTTTATTTTTGGGAAAATCAGTAGTCTGTGGGTGCTATGTTAGTACCAAGTGTTTGATTTCATGGGGAGAGTTTGTCATAATGGATAAGGTCTTCATCTCATATACACAAAGTACAGGGTTTAATTCTGACCTCAGGTTATTGGCTAAGCTTAAAGTGACCATTTAGGACAGTTAGCCTAATATTCATATATGAACCTATAAGCACTGTGAACCTATAATAATGAAGTTGCAGTGCATCATTTATGAGAGGAGGGGCTGCTCTGTACCCCTGAGATACCATTCTTTATGTGAAGCATTAAAATGGAGGTTTCATTTACCTGAGTCACTGGTACCTTAGGCGGAAGTTAGATTACAAAAATAAATGTTCTGTATACATATTTTGCTTTTTTGTTTGACCTCACCCTGCCGTGAAGAATAGGCTGTGATGGTGGGGGACATTGTTTGGTCACAAGGACATAATCTGACTGCAGAGCTGTATCTGGTGGGGTGAAGGGGACAACTGCCAGTGGTGTGTTTGAACAGTACTGGAATTCATTTAAGAAGCTGCGGGTGATATTGCGGTTTATCTAGCTCGGCGGATCCTGTTTGGGCATTCTGCAGACTACTACAGCACCAGAAACAAGAAGGAGAGAGACTTTTCTGATCTAAGTACCCTTTTGGCTTTCTATTAACTGTTTTAGCTAATTGCATTTTTAAAAAGTCGTTTTTACTGTGGGTTTGCTGTATTTCTGCTGCATTGTACTGTTAAATGATTTTACTGTGTGTGCACTTGATTTATCTGTTTAAAAGTTAAAATTTAAACTGCATTTAGTACTGTAGGCATCACACTCAAGCGTGACAGCCTTTTCTGTGCATTTCTACTGTTTTAAATTGCTTTTTGCTGCCTAATTTCTTAAAAAAATAAAATAAAATACTATCCGTACTGCTCATTTCCCGCCTTTCCGTATAATAGAATAGTCTGGATCCCAGACCTGCTGGTTCAGGACTTCTGTCTGTGTTTCTGAGTTTTCTAGACCTTGTTGTGGTAGGGGGAGATCTTTCTGTTCATCAGTGAGAATGGTAAGCATAGAGCAGCCTATCTGTTTCAAGAGGTGTGGTCTCTAGCTCTGAAACTTACCTTATTTGCCATTTTGGGCTAATTTCTATCCCTTTCAAGTTTCTGAGTTAAAAACCCGTGTTTACGCGAGTTTGCACAGTGCGCAGTGCAGCTTAGCTAGGGTTAAACTATTCCCGGCGCCATAAACTCTACTCTTCAGTTTTTCCCGTAGAACTAGCCAGTTTCTTAATCTTAGCACTTGAATCTGCTTTTCCGTGCTCAGCACTGGTTCAAAACTGTTATAAGCACTAAATAAGCTGCTAATTACTGAAGCACTCAACCTTTCTCATTACCTGGTGGTTAACAGTTTTTGTACTTGACTTCAAGTTACCTCAAGGAAACAGCTCTAGTACTTACTTCCCTCACTTGTGTAGAGGAAAACGTGATTACCCAGGCATGTCCAAGGGACAGCTCCAAGTGTTCTCTCCTGTCTACCTGATGAATCTGGGCATCTTTGGGCAATGTAGCAATTGCCTCATGTACACTGATAACCCTCTCCTCCTACCACCCAACAGAACAACCTGTGAGAGATACATTTATCTAGCCAAACTGGAGGCAAAGCTCTCTCAACCCAAGACTGAACTTGTCAGTCAGGAGGAGAAGGTAAACACTTGCTCCGCACCACATTCATGACATAGTCCCTCTATTCCTACACCACCAAAACCCACACATAAACATTCTTGGAGGCTCTCAGTAAGAATCTGTCCAAGGAAGAGAGACCTCCAAAGCAGCAACGCAAGCAACCTCCACCCGTCATCACTACCCAAAAGACACATAACACACACACTCAGTGTGCCACTCAACCACAGCCCATAAGGCAAAACGATGTACTTAACACATTAGTCATAGGTGACTCTGTAGTCAGGCACACTGATGTTCCACTCACCAGAATAGACAAGGAGAAGGTTACTGTTAGCTGCCTGTCAGGTGCCAGGATCCGCCACATAACCCACGCACTCAGGTCACTCCACAACAAGTACAAATATGTTGGTGTGAATGACCTGAGACATACCTCCCTGGACTACATGAAAAGAGACACGGAGGAGCATTCCAATCTTGTAATCCAGGCAGGTATGACCCTAGCCCTGAGTAGCATCCTACCTTTGCCCAGAATGATACCGCAGTGCAAGGACAAAATGATTGACTTCAATTGACTAAGCTTCTGGTGTCATTCTAAGGGGATCCCGTATCTGTCTGCCTGGAATGACAAAGTTGACAGGCCACGATGCTTTGTCAGAGATGGCCTGCACCTGTTGCCCGTGGGATTCCAGATACTGGCTAAGGCTCTTGCTGCCCCTATAGTGCCTTTTTTAGGCACGGTTCAAATGACAAACCCACCACCATCACAGATACAGGCAAGCAAAAACTGAGGGTAATGCTACTCAATGCTAGAAGTCTAAACCTCAAAATGCACTCATTCGAGGCACTCCTCAAAATGGAGAAAATAGATATCTGTGCAGTGACTGAAACCTGGTTCAAGGCTCCAGAGAGCACCCCTGCATTACCAGGATATAACTGATAATACCATACCTTTCGGCCATCTAACCAGGACCGGAACACCAAGGGCAGAGGTGTGTCCATATTCAGTAAGGATAACCACACCTCCCAGGCTAGTTGCCCAGCATAATGCATCCAAAATTATCCAAGTACAACTAACTCTGGGCAAAACTACAATCCATATTGTAGCTTGCTACAGATCCCCTGCCATGCCCCAGGATTCCCACACCTCTTTTCTTGATATACTAGAAAATATTAGGGTTCAACCAAACACCCTAATAATGGGCGATTTCAACTACCCCACCATTAACTGGGAAAACTACTCCTATACCAACTCCTTCGCTCAATGCTTTCTAGAATTCATAAACTCCAATGCCCTGGATCAACTTATCCACACCCCCACCCAGGGGCAATAATGTCCTTGACCTAATCGTTACCAACATGAGTGACCGGTGTTCCACACCTGAAGTCAACTCCTCATTGGTCAGATCCGACTGTAAACTAATCATCATAGGTATCCACATCCCGCCCCCACCCCCATTAAGGAAACCACTGTAAAAAAAATTTTCCAAAGCCAACTTCATGCTTCTTAAGACAGAAGTGGCCAATTTCATGACACCCATGCAGATGGACAATACAGTTGCGACTGTCGAATCTTCTACAGATGCACTCTATAAGCATTTACATGAGTGCATGGATCGTGCTATCCTCCAAAAAAAAGGAAGCCAATCTGGTAGTCCCCTGCTGTAAACTAACTTTACAACAGAAGGAAGAAACTGTTGCAAAAGAGAGTAAAATCCCATGATTGGAGGAACTCCCTGGTTAGCCTCAGTAAGAAGCTGAGATCCCTCATAAAATCCTCCAAAGTCAGCTACAAAAACAAGATTGCCACTGACTCTAAGGACATCCACAAAGCATTCTATAGCTATGTCAAGAATCTCAGTAACAACACCCAGATCTGCTCTGAGTTACAACAGAATAGCACAAAAATTACGGAACCAACTGATATCGCCAACATCCTGGCTGATAGGTTCAGTGCTAACTTTAGCCCCCCTCACCCCCTAAAGGGCCCATATCCATACTGGAAGGATGCAGTGCCCCTGCAATCACAACTGAGCAGGTAAAAACTGCACTCTCCAAAGCCAAGAACACAGCATCCATGGGACCAGACAACATCCCAGGCTACGTTCTACACGAACTTCAGAATGAACTGGCCTCCCACCTAAGCACCATGTTCAGTCATAGCCTCACAACAAGCTTTGTACCCACTGAATGGCGCACAGCAACAGTTATACCACTCCACAAAGGGCGAGCCACCAGGGACCCCGGGAACTATGGCCTTATTAGTCTGACGAGCCTGGTTTGCAAAGCCATGGAACATATCATCACGGAACTCATAAACAAAGACATTGGTAATCTCCAAACTCTGGACCCCACCCAATTTGGGTTTGTGAAGGGACAATCATGTTTCATGAACCTGATAGACTTCTTTGAAATGGTCACCAAAGCCGTAGACAAGGGTAAGGCAGTTCACACAGCCTATCTTGACCTCGCCAAGGCTTTCAGCACCATCCCCCATTCTGGAATCAGAGATAAACTCACTAAACTACTGGGCATAAATCCATACGTCACAAGATTGGTTGCCAACTGGCTCACTGACAGAACCAACACTGAAAAAGTTGCAGACTCCAAGTCTGACTTCAAACCTGTGATAAGTGGACGTGCAGGGTTCAGTCTTGGGTCCTCTCCTGTTTGGGATCTACTTTTCTGAAGTATGGGCTAACACAGAGGGCCTCTGGCTGACAAAGTTCGCTGATGACTGCAAATTAGGTGCCATAGTTGAGTCCCCAAACGACGTGGACATCCTACAGAAGGGTCTCATTGAGACTGATGCCTGGTGTCAGAGCCATGGCCTCAAGATCAATGCCAAAAAGTGCATTGTCCACATAGACGACAGTCCAATTAGCGCCAGAGGTGTGATAAGAGACCTTGGGACTCAGGTGGACAATTGTCTCTCCTTTGATAATCACATCGCCACAGTAGTCAGGAAATCCTTCAACGTGGCACACCTCACCACAAAAGGGTTTTCATCCAGGAAAAAAGAGGTCATTGTTCCCCTTTACTCTGCTCTCATTAGACCCATTATTGAGTACAACGCCCCTTTTGGAATGTACCTCACAAGACATCTGCAACAGTTGGAAAGGCCACAAAAATACCTCACAAAGAAGATTACGGGACTCAAACATATGCCCTATGCTGAGCGTCTCAAAAAACTCCAGCTTTACTCCGTAGCATATCGCCTACTTCGAGGTGATCTCTGCCTAACATACAAAGCTATGTCAAACCCAGAGCTGTTGGACATGCTACATCTAAAGAAATCCCAGTTCCTCCAAGCTACACACTCTGGAGACCTAAACCTTGTCACCACACTAAACAGAACATGCTGGAGGGATAGATTCCTCTCCCAGAGACTTCCCAGAGTCTGGAACAAGCTACCTATCTATGTCAAGCAGAGTTCCTCATTAGCACTTTTCATGAAAAGTCTTGAGTGAATGGGAAATAGGAAATTCACCCCGGGGATCACTTCTGTGGCCCTGCTCGACAGAGGCACAAGAAAACCTTGTTGTCTAGGCTTACATAGGCCCTTGGGCCGATAGTCTAGTACCTGCTTATGAACCTATGAATACTGATAATGCATTACTGCAATTAAAAAAAAAAAAGTTTTCGTTAGAGATGGCAAGCGCCCATGTATCCCCACCATGCATGTTTAAATATGTTGATGCAGAGACTGCACACACTGCACATCCTTGAGGTACGGAGAAACTTCTGACACACACAGTGCCCTAGTCTCACTGAGGTAGTTGGTTATTCTTTTGAGAAAACATGGGAATCCTTTAAAACAATGGAGTATTTCTGTTTTGCCTTTACACTAGGCGTTATTCACTGTGAATCTTTTTTAAAAGAAATGTGTGACATCTGAGCAGTATTTCCATGCCAGAGATTACTTCAGATACCTAGCACTGAATTCTGATGATTCTTTTCCCCTTAGCTCTTCACTTTGTGTGCTTTCCTCTGTTTTGTTATGGCAACAAGACTGTAAGTTTGTGTTCTGTACTGTTGAATGATCTTTCTTATGAGCAGTTTTTTGTTTGTTTTTTTTTTTTTAATTTGTTTAACTAGATAAGCCCATTGGACTCAAACGCCCATTTTCAGGGGCAGCCTGGGAGTAAGGTTAAGTCAGATGCTCAGAGCTGCATAGTTTGCAACTGGAAATTAAGGGAAACTACCCTGGGACTACAGAGTGGAGCTCATTAGCAATTCCCCGTTTTAACCCTCTGAGCCAGATTGCCAGACCTGTGTCAGGCTTTGAGTGCCATACTTTGGTAGTATACTGAGCATCTTCATACATTTGCTCTGCTGTTGACATCATGTTGATTTTTTTTAAATATTTTCTTATATGTTTTGCTCATTTCTTTTTTCTTCAGATAATGTCATGTGCTGTATCTCTGTAGTAATTTTGCTGCATACCCAATAAACCTTATGGAAATGGATGAAGTGAGTCTCCACATACTTTTTTTTAATTCCCAACATTAGTTTTTTTTTATCCCCTTCCGACAGTATTTTCACACATTTCATTTTGTAAAAGTTTTGTCTTGTTCTTGTTCTAAGATTCTTATTCACATTCTGAGAATCTCGGCAGCTGCGTTCCTTTGCACAAGCTAAAAAAATAAAGTGGCACTTGAGCTTAATTTTTCATCTAAATTTATCCTACTTCATTTGAAGTTAACTAGCAATTTAAATCCATTTTGAGTGGTCCTTGGTTTTTTTTTCCTGCATGTTTATGATGCTTTCTCAGAATATGAAGTTACAGCTATTATTTGAACTTGTTTTACCTAAATATCAGTATGGCTCGAAGTTTTCTATTGGCTGGGCTAAGCAGGTATCCCATGCTGCACTGCTCCATATCCCCAGATCTCGTTTGCCACTCATGTAGCTCGGACGTGGTCTCGCTCTTGGCTGTGGCTAAGTACCCATGTTAAGTTGTCTATCTCGCCTTCATTCTTGCTGGATGGGTTCGGAGCCGACCTCTGCTCCGACTCGGCCACTCTAAAAGCTCGAGAGTTGGTTCCACCGGCTCGAGGCTCCCCTTATATCCCACAATGCTAGGCGAGAGTTACCTCAGATCTCGTTTGCCGCTACAGCTATCGAGGTTGGTTTTCTACCGGTTCTTGGTAAGTGACTTTTTCTTGTGTAATTTAGTCTATTTAAACCCCTTTAATTTTAATATTTTTACTTATTTCCCTTAGTTTAGAGAAATTTTTATCCCCTTCTAAAAAATTCCCGTTTTTTTCCCTCAAGAACTTTAGGTTCTTCCCCTGAGGCCTATTGGCCTTTTTCTCTTTCCCTAGGGAGTGTGTGTATTATTTTTATTTTAAAAACCTAGTTAGTGTTTTTATTATAATTTAAACTTGACAGGGTGTAATTAGTGTGTTTGTGTGTGTGTTTGATTACACCTTTTAAAAATGTCTAAGGAAGCAAAGGTCTCCGGATTCAAGAAGTGTGATGCGTGCTGTCAGAAAATGTCTCTGACAGATGCTCACACTTCTTGTGTCTACTGTCTGGGACCTTTGCACCTGCAGGACTCCTGTGCTGTGTGCCATGGCTTCAGCCCCAGGGTCCTGCAGGAAAGAAAAAATAAATTGATCTTAAGGGGCTTACTCAAGCCAGAGGATTCCCTTTCTGTTTCTACTGGGAAGCCCTCTAAGGCATCTAGGTCTTCGGCTCCGACAACTGAGCCGAGACCTAAGGTTCCTAAACCTCTGCCTACATCGGCTCCGGCTGGAACCGATGAGTCTCAGTCCACAGTTTCTGTGGTTCCCTCGGCTCCGGCCGGAGCCGAGGTATTAGAAGTCCCCGTGTCGGCTCCGACCAGACCTTCGGAGCCGACAACTAGGAAGAGGTCCAGGTCACCATCTCTTGGCTCCGTTCATTCGGCTCCAGGATCTCCCCTGCTGTCTGAACGGAGCCAAAGATCTCACTCCTCTAGGTCATCGAGGCTGTCGGATCATGACCTTCAGAGGGTAGTGAGTCGACTTCTTAAGTCCGAGGCACTGGCCCAGATGCTTCAGAGCCCGACTCATCAGTCGATGCCTGCCCCGGTCCATCAATATATTCCTCCTTCGACTCTCTTGAGCTCGGAGCCGGGTCGCCGGAACCGAGACTGTGATAGCGTCGAGCCGATACAATTGTCTTCGGCTCCGTCCGGCTCCGATTTCTTCCTTGGAAGAATCTCGGCGCCGGACTTCCCTCGTCGGCTCCAAGGGGGTGAGTGGCATCGGACCCTTGTCCGACCCCCCTCTCCCTCTCGGTGCTTCAGCGCTGGTGAGTTCGGCTCCGACATCGGCCTCGGAGCCATCACTGTCGGTGCCGAGGGGGTTCTTAGCTTCGGAGCGGGACCTCTGGCTCTGCCTGACAGGGGTGCATTCGAGGTCATGCGGAGTGTGTTAGAGCCTGGCTCTACTCCACAGTCGGCTCCGTCCGCCCCTCCCTCTACAGTGCTTCAGGTTAAGTCGACTCACTCCCTCATCCCAGACCGCAGAGAGCCAGCTCCTCAGGAACCCCTGTGGGATTTCATCCTCTTCCGAGGCCTCTCCTGATTTGGCAGAAGAGCCCCTCGGAAGAGGAAGTGTAAGAGGAAACACATTGACTCACCTGAGTCCATCACGCCAGACACAGATTTGGATGATTCTGAGGGTTCCCCGTTCCCCTTCTGAAGATGTCTCATTTGCAGACATTCTGGAGATCCTGAAACAGAGGGAAATTGGCCAGCCCTCAACCCTTCAGAGGACGAATCTGTGTATCTTGAGGCGTTGGCTCTCGTCCTTCCACCTCCTGGGTGTCCCCCTTGACCCCTCATGCAGGTGGTTGCTAAGAAGGCATGGACGGCTCCTGATTCAGTGGACCCCACTCCCAGGAGACCCTCCAAGTTCATAACGGCACCAGCAGACAAACAGTTCTTAACAAAAGGAGTTTCTGTGGATGCTATGGTGGTAGCTGCTGCCACTAAGAAGGAGCTAGCTGATCCTTCAGTACCTGTCCATCCACCTAACAAGGAATCTAGGTCCATGGACAGGTACGGGAAGCGGATGTTCTCGTCAGCGACATTTACCATGCGTTCGCTGAACTACCTGTGCCATTTTACTCGTCTTCAAAGGGACTTGATCAAGGAAGCGAGTGAAATGTTAAAGGACCCTACAGCTGCGGGTTTCCAAGATAAGATGAACACGCAGCTGGCTACCATTAACTCCATAACCAACTCCTCCATGCGCCTTCTTTCTTACGCGGCTGATGGAGCGAGCAGAGCCGCAGGGACAGGTGTGGCCTTATAGGCATGCCTGGATGCGGCAATGCAATTTTGCGGACCCCTTCAAGACGTCTTTCACTAACTCCCCGTTTGATGGATCATCCCTCTTTGGTCCTCAAGTGAAAGAAACCTTGACTAGGTGCGAAACTGATGGCAAGACCCTTTCTGCCGTCGGAGTCCGTTTTTCTACTCCTTCTAGGCCTTACCCCAAAGGCCAGAAAGGTGGAAAGATGTGGTTCCGTAAACAATCTCAAGGGACTTCGCCTGACGCACAGAGTCGTTCCGCCAGAGGCAGAGGCGGAATAACAATGGTAGACGCCGCCTAGGGGCAGGGGGTCCGCAGAACCAGGGCAATCGAAGCCTTCCCTGACGAGCCCTTTCAGCATCCCTGAGGTGTTGCCCGACTGCCCATCTTCGAGGCAGTCGGGGAAGATTGTCACTGTACCCAGAAGCCTGGCTATCCCTGACTCAAGACAAATGGGTACAGTCCATCATTTCAAGGCTATTCTATCCCCTTTCTTCGCATTCCAAATCAGTCAAAAATCCCTTCCAGATGTTCCACCCGCTCAAAGGGATCTAGCGGTTTTGGAGATTTCAAAACTGCTTGCAAAAGAGCAATTCAGCCAGTTCCAGCAGACCAGCAAGGATCCGGAATCTACTCAAGGTTCTTTTTAGTTCCAAAGAAAACAGGGACTGGCGACCTATTTTGGATCTCAGTATCTTGAACAGATCAGTCAAGAAAACAAGATTTCGGATGGTCACGCTGCAATCCATCCTTCCCTTTTGGGCAAAGGAAACTGGATGTGCTCTATAGACCTTCAGGATGCGTACCATCACATAAAAATGAACAGACGCTCCAGAAGATTCCTCCGCTTCAGGCTGGGAACCAGTCATTTTCAGTTCAGGGCCCTGCCCTTTGGTCTCACCACTGCCCCCCGGGTGTTTACCAAATGCATGGCAGTGGTAGCTTCTCACCTGAGACGACAAGGATTCCAGGTGTTTCCATATTTAGACGACTGGCTCCTCACAGCTCCCACCAAGCATCTCCTTCTGATGGCCAGGGATTACACTTTTCGCATTTGTCAAAAGCTGGGTATTTCAATAAATTGCGAAAAGTCTGTTTTGTCGCCTTGTCGTACTATTACCTACATAGGCTAAATCTAGATACAGTAAACATGTCTGAGACTAACACATCAGAGAATAACAGACATTCACAAACTGGTATCACTCCTTTTCAACAACAACAGAATCAAAGCCAGGTTAGTTCTGAAAGTGTTGGGAATTATGGCAGCGGCCATACCTCTGCTTCCATTAGCCAGATTCCACATGTGGATCCTTCAATGGATGCTATTTACTCAATGGTCATACCAGCAACTTCCAATGTCTCACACCATTATGATCACGCAAGCGTGCAAAAATCATCTCATGTGGTGGATGTCTTCCCCTCAGCTCTTGTTGGGAAGACCCTTTGTTCCACCCCCTCCGGTTGCTACTCTGACAACGGATGCCTCCCTGATCGGGTGGGGGGGGGCATTATCAGGGCAGGACGGTCCAGGGCACATGGCAACCAAACGAATGCCACTTGCACATAAATGTTCTGGAGATGAGAGCAGTGCTTTTAGCGTTGCAAGCCCTTCAAGACTCTCTTCCCTTGGAAACGATTGCAATCCAAACAGACAATATGTCTGTAGTGTGGTACATCAACAAACAAGGCGGAACCAGGTCATACCCCCTGTGTCGAGAAGCACTCAGACTGTGGCAATGGGCGATTTCTTCTCAGCGGTGTCTGATAGCAACGCACATCCCCGGAAAGTCCAATCAAATTGCGGACAAGTTGAGCAGAGCTATCCTCATGCCTCACGAGTGGTCTCTGAAAGACTCTGTAGTGAGAGAAATTTTTCTCAAGTGGGGTCAGCCTTGCTGCGATCTTTTTGCTACTCCCCAAAACAGCAAGTGCAGAGAATATTTCACTCTATTCCCTTTACCAGGCCAACCCAGCAGAGACGCTCTAGTCCAAGTTTGGCCCCGGGGACTTCTGTATGCATTTCCTCCCTTCCCACTAATCTCTCAAGTGATACAGAAAGCTATCGTTCAGAAGGCCTCGTTGATCCTCATTGCTCCTTACTGGCCTCGACAAGTGTGGTTCCCCTTTCTACATCGTTTTCTTTTGGAGCGACCGTGGAATCTGGACCTAGTTCCAGATCTTTTGATCCATCAGTCGGGTCAGTTTCATCGCCCTCCCTCTCTGAACCTCACTGCTTGGTTCCTCCAGTTCCAACCTTAGCCAGGCTTCCTCAATTATCTCACTCTGTTCGAGATATTTTGATAGCTTCCCATAAATCTTCCACTCGGAAGATTTATTTGAGTAAGTGGAAACGCTTCACATATTGGGCTCAAGGAAAGGACATAGATCCTTTCACTGCTTCCATCCAATTAGTCCTTGATTTTCTAGCTGAACTCTTCCATGCAGGTTCATCTCCCTCTACACTTAAAGTTCAATTGGCAGCTATTTCTAACTTTCATGTGGGTATTTCTGAATCTGCCTTAATGTCCCACAAGCTTTGCAAAGCCTTTTTGAAAGGAGTTTTTCTTCTCAGACCTCCTATAAGAAATCCTCCTTCTCCTTGGGACCTAAATTTAGTTCTTGCTTCTTTGATTCTTCCCCCTTTCGAACCTGCAGTCTCCTGTTCTTTAAAATTATTATCATGGAAGACTCTTTTTCTGGTAGCTATTACATCAGCTAGAAGAGTTTCAGAGCTTCAAGCACTCAGCTGTCGTCCTCCTTATCTTTTGTTTCATAAGGACAGAGTATCCTTAAGAACTAACCCGTCCTTTTTGCCTAAGGTGGTCTCGACGTCAAATCTAAATCAAACCATTGATCTACCTGTCTTTTTTCCAGAATACTCCAATAGGTCTGAACAAAAATTACACTGTCTGGATGTTCACCGTCAATTGAGGTACTACTTGGATAGAACAAAACAATTCAGAAAATCTGATCAGCTGTTTGTCTCCTATGCGGAAAGCAGAAAGGGACTTTCAGTTTCAAAGGTATCATTATCCAGATGGCTAACATCTTTGATTTCCCTGGTTTATGAAATTAGACATCAAAAGCTGCCTAATAAACCTAAGGCCCATTCCACCAGAGCTTTGGCTACTTCTTTAGCCTTCCAAGACAGACTGCCTATTGACACCATTTGTGCAGCGGCTACTTGGGCTACTCCTCACACTTTCATTTCTCATTATAAGTTGGATTTAGCTTCTAGGCATAGAGCTAACTTTGGTTCCACTGTTCTCAGGAGTCTGTTCCGTTAGGCCACCCGGGACAAGGTGCTAGGGATGCGGTCCCATCCAGCAAGAATGAAGGCGAGATAGACAACTTAACATATAGAAGTTATGTTCTTACCATAACGTTCCATGTTAGTTGTCTTCTTCTCGCCTTCTTCTTGCGTCCCACCCTCCTTCCCCCTGGCCTGGACAGACCTAGAGGAGTTGTGATTGTGACCTCTCTTTCTACCACCTCTTTCTTAAGACATATGCTGTTGTGCATATTTCCTGGTTCAGGAGGTAGGTCACCCTTCTTTCTTCCTGTTGTTAGAGGTGGACTCTGTTTACAGTTATACTGTTACTATTATAAGCTGGGGTTAGTTTACAAACGAGATCTGAGGTAACTCTCGCCTAGCATTGTGGGATATAAGGGGAGCCTCGAGCCGGTGGAACCAACTCTCGAGCTTTTAGAGTGGCCGAGTCGGAGCCGAGGTCGGCTCCGAACCCATCCAGCAAGAAGAAGGCGAGAAGAAGACAACTAACATGGAACGTTATGGTAAGAACATAACTTCTATTTTTTTCTTGTTCTGAGAAAAATTGTTACAAACAAAAAGCTATTCTAATAGCTATTTCTAATTGGTGTTGTGTTGGTATTTCTGTAGTGTGATTGTGGTTTGTGGTATCCCACTAGCTGTTCTATCAGGCTAGGCCCGTTTCAGTTAGAGGACCTAATCCTCCCTTCTTGTCCTGTGTTGTTTCGCTTCTAAAAACGTTTGAGTTAGAGGTTTTAGTGTCCGTTTCCCTTCTGTGTACGTGGTCAAAAAAACGTTTTAGCCCTAGTCGTCTCAGTGTGTGTCCCTTCTAAGGATTGTGTGTGTGTGTTGTGTAAAAAATCTTGTTCCCGTGCTTAGTGGTGTTTTGTGTGTCTGTGTCATTTTTCCAGTCAGACAGTGACTTATTCATTGTTGTGGTATTTGTGATTACTTGTTTAAAATATGTCCAAAGATTCCAAGGAGCACAAACCTTCGGGTTTTAAAAAGTGCTCTAAGTGTGGTTACAAGATGTCTATCACCGATGGACATTCTGTTTGCGTTTATTGCCTGGGAGCAATCCATCTGCAGGAGTCCTGCAGCTTCTGCCATGCTTTTAGTCCCAGGGTGCTCCAAGAAAGAAAGAATAAGCTAATTCTAAAGGGACTCTTGAAACCCTCGTTCGAAGAGGCCATGGATTCTGCTTCCAGTTCTAAATCAAAATCTTCAAAGTCAAAAAAGAGATCTCCAGCTCCTTCAGTTTCCTCGGAGCCACTGGAGAAAGTCACAAAACTTGCTTCGACCTCCTCAGCTCCACTGTCCTCAGGGCCACAGGAAGTGTCGGTGTTGATGGAACCGGCGTCGGTTCCAGTTATACTGGAACCTCTTTGGAGCCGATCGCCCAGTGTTAGACCAGTGTCACCTGAGAGGAGATCTCGATCTCCCTCCCTGTCCTCCAAATCCTCCAGGACTCTTTCAGATGTGGATGTCGATAGGGTGGTGCAGAGGCTCCTCCAGTCACCAGTTTTGGAAAAATTGTTTTCGGCTCCGTCCCAGTTGGCTCCGGAGCCCGTCCCGATACCTTCTTCGATTATTCCTCCTCCGAGCGCATCTCTGTCTTCGGAGCCAGAATGTTCCGCTCCATGTGATGTTCCTAGGTCGGTTCCGATGGCCCCTCCGGGCCTAGCAGTACCGACGTCGACTCCGACCCCGTCGGCGCCGTCCACGGGTTTCGGGACTCTGGATTCTTCAGTCGGGCCTGAGGGGGACACCTTGGGACACATTTCGGTTCCTAGTCTCCCACTCAGTGCCTTGGCTCGAGGAACCCCGACTCCTGTCATGGTCTCTGAGGCTGGCCGGTCCTCGGACTTGGGGGGGGGGGAGGCCTGCCTTTGAGGCCATGCGGACTGCGCTGGCCAGATCATCAGCTACATCATGTGGGTCGGTCATTCTGTCCCCTACCACTCTGGTGAGAGCCTCTGATCACCACCTATCTGTAGACAGCGGAGCCCCAAGGCCTAGGGATACCCCCACGAGTGGTCCCCAAGTTTCTGAGGGCCCTTCAGAATTCTTGCCTGAGGAGCCCCCTAGAAAGAAAACGTGCAAGAGGAAGCACATAGACTCCCAGGATGAGTCTCTCACCTCGGATACTGACCTCGAGGAATCGGAGGGGTCCCCCAAGTCATCCTCTGATGAGGTTTCCTTCTCCGACATCCTGGAGATATTGAAACAAAGAGGTGACTGGCTGTCCAAAGCCCCCTCCGAGGAGGAGTCTGTCTTCCTGAAGGCCTTTGGTGCTCAGCCCTCCGCCTCCTGGGTGTCTTCACCCTTCGACGAGCTCCTGGATTTAATTTGTCGGAGGGTGTGGGAGAACCCTGATTCTGTGGAACCCGTACTCAGGAGACCCAATAAATTTCTTTCTTCTCCCCTGGGTAAGGAGTTTTTGTTCAAAGGAGTCCCTGTGGATGCCATGGTGGTGGCGGCGGCAGCCACTCAGAAGGAAGTAACAGAGACTTCTTCCTCCGTCCATCCTCCTAACAAGGAGTCTAGGACCATGGACCGGTACAGGAAGCGTACCCTCTCGTCCGCAACCTTTACCTTACAGTCGCTGAACTACCCGTCTCATTTTACTCTGCTCCAGAGAGATCTCCTCAAGGAGTTAGGAGATACTGTTGCAGGTAACGTGCCTGAGGCGGTGGCCCAGATGGTTAACGCCCAGGTGTCTACCCTCAGTTCCATCATTAACTCCTCCATGCGGCTCATTTCATATGCAGCCGATGGAGTGAGTAGGGCAGCAAGCTCAGGAGTCGCCCGTAGAAGGCAAGCCTGGCTGCGCCTTTGTCATTTCGCAGAGGCCTTCAAGTCTTCTTTCACTGACGCCCCCTTTGATGGTTCTTCTTTGTTCGGAACCAAAGTGAAAGACACCCTCATCAGGTGCGAGCAAGAGGAAAAGACCCTGTCTGCTGTAGGGGTCCATTTTTCCCTTCCCTCTAGGCCTTACCCCAAGGCCCAGCGGGATTGGAAGATGTGGTTCAAAAAATCACAGAGGTTTTTTCCTGGTGCACAAGGTGAGTCCCCCTCCAGATGCAGAGGAGGGGGAGGTTATTCAGGGAGATGCCGCCCTAGAGGCAGAGGGGGCCCCCACAATTCGGGAGACCGCGATTCCTTTCGTGGCTCTCCCTACCTTTGTTCCTGATGGGATGCCCGACTGTGCGTTTCCGGAGCCAGTCGGGGGTCGTATATCGTTATACCCGGAAGCCTGGCAAAGCATCACCCAGGACCGATGGGTATTACGAATAATTTCCGGAGGTTATGTCCTCCCCTTTTCGTCAGACCCCCCCTCCAGTCAGAAAAATCCCGGATGTTCCACCCAGTCAAAGGGATCACGCAGCTTCAGAGGTTTCAAAGCTGCTAGGAAAGGGAGCCATCCAACATGTCCCCTCAGACCAGATCGGATTAGGGACTTACTCAAGGTTCTTTTTGGTGCCGAAAAGAACAGGGGACCTGAGACCCATATTAGATCTCAGCCAACTGAACAACTATGTACAAAAGTCCAAGTTCCGTATGGTCATACTATAATCGATTCTCCCATTGTTGGGAGAAGAAGTATGGATGTGCTCCATCGACCTCAAGGATGCTTACTACCATGTCAGAATGGACAGGGCATCCAGGAGTCACCTACGCTTCCGGCTGGGAGCCAGTCATTTCCAGTTTTGAGCCCTGCCCTTTGGTCTCACCACAGCCCCCAGGGTGTTCACCAAGGGTATGGCGGTGGTGACAGCTCGCTTGAGACGTCTAGGATTCCAAGTGTTTCCGTATGACGACTGGCTCCTTACCGCCCCCACCAGGCATCTACTAATCCAAACCAGGGACGCTACCATCACTCTCTGTCAACAGTTGGGCATAACACTGAACTGGGAAAAATCTGCCTTGTTGCCCTCACAGCATGTCATTTATATAGGTGCAAAGTTAGACACCGTTCAAATGCGAGCCTTTCTACTGCAGGAAAGAATCAGAGTCTTACAGCAACAGGTGTACGCCCTGCTACCCCTGAGGAAAGCGAAGGCAAGATTGGTTTTTCAACTCCTGGGGACTATTGCAGCAACAATTATGTTGGTCCCTCTAGCGAGATTGCACATGATGCTCCTTCAGTGGCTCCTCTTTGCTCAGTGGTCTCTCCAAAAACTTCCACTTTCCCACCCTATTTTGCTCACGGACTGATGCAAACAGGATCTCAGTTGGTGGCTTTGCACCAACAATATGGACAGGGGAAAACCATTTGTTCCACCAACCCCGGTTGACACAGTGACCACGGATGCCTCCCAAATGGGGTGGGGGGCATTATCTCGGCAGGACAGTCCAGTCCAAGGCACGTGGCAAGATCACGAGATACATCTGCATATCAATGTCCTAGAGATGAGAGCGGTGCTACTTGCGTTGCAGGCACTTCAGAGCTTTCTACCTCTAGGGACTATTGCAATACACTCGGACAACATGTCAGTGGTGTGGTATCTGAACAAGCAGGGGGGAACCAGATCATACCCCCTGTGCAGAGAGGCCATGCTAGTGTGGCAGTGGGCATTATCTTCCCAACGGTTTCTGGTGGCAACGCACATTCCGGGGAAGTCCAACGTGATGGCTAAGCAGAGCTATTTTGATGCCTTACGAGTGGTCCCTGAATCGTCTAGTTGCAGAACGAATCTACAGCAGATGGAGTCAGCCTTGCTGCAACCTTTTTGCTAGCCCCCTCAATGCCAAATGCAGCAGCTACTTCACACTGATCCCCCCACAGGGGGAGTCAGCCAGGGACGCTCTAGTTCACGATTGACCCTCTGGTCTGCTTTATGCTTTCCCTCCGTTTCCCTTGCTATCAAAAGTGATTCAGAAAGCGCAATCCTTGGGAAGCAGAATGATTCTGATTGCTCCACACTGGCCTCGTCAAGTCTGGTTCCCCTTTCTCCACCCCTACATTGTGGACACACCTTGGATTCTGGACCCACAACCAGATATACTGACACACATGTTGGGACAGTTCCACCCCTCTCTGCGGACCCTCCGGTTGACAGCCTGGCTACTCCACTTCCGTCGTTAGGCTTCATCACTTTTCACCTGAGGTAGTTCATATTTTATCTTCCTCTCATAATCCCTCTACTAGGAAGATTTATTCTAGCAAATGGAAGAGGTTTTCTATTTGGGCTCATACCCAAGGAATTGACCCTTACACAGCCCCAATTGCTTCAGTCTTGGAGTTTTTGTCTATGCTTTTCCATCAGGGCTCAGCGTCAGCTACCATTAAAGTTCAATTGGGAGCGATTTCTAACTTTCATGTTGCTAATGAGCCTAGTCTGATGGCTCACAGACTCTGTAAGGCTTTCCTGAAGGGCACTCTATTACTCCGTCCTCCGGTCTCAGAACCTATCATGCCCTGGGATCTAAATTTTGTCCTGCAAGCCCTTACTTCACCACCCTCCGAGCCTGCAGCTACCTGCGACTTAAAATTCTTGACCTGGAAAACTGCCTTTTTAATAGCCATCACTTCAGCCAGGCGAGTTTCAGAAATTCAAGCCCTTTCTATCAAACCTCCATACTTGATCTTTCATAAGGACAGGGTTTCTGTTGGACCAAACCCTTCCTTTCTTCCTAAAGTGGTGTCCATATCTAATCTTAATCAATCTATTGAGTTGCCAGTATTTTTTCTCCATTTTTCAAACAAGGCAGAATTTAAATTTCATCAATTGGATGTACACAGACAAGTTATGTTTCTATCTGCACCGAACTAAAGATCTCCGAAAATCTGATCAACTATTTGTCTCCTTTTCGGAAAACAAAATTGGGTCCCCTGTCTCCAAAATCACCCTATCCAGATGGATATCCAGTTGCATCTCTTTCGCTTATTCCGCAGGAGGTAAAGACCTACCGTTTCCGGTCAAGGCTCACTCTACTCTGGCTGTATCTACATCTACAGCCTATCAAGCCAGATTGTCTATGGATGATATTTGTGCGGCAGCTACTTGGGCTTCTCCTCACACATTTGTTACTCATTACAAGTTGGACGTGGTATCTAGGGGCAGGTCTTCCTTTGGTTCCACAGTACTCAGGAGTATCTTCCTATGAGCCTCCCAGGATGTAGGTGCTAGGGACGCTGTCCCACGGGTAAGAATGTAGGCGAGATTGAACTCCATAACATCAAGAAGTTATGTACTCACCATGACATTCGATGTATGTAGTCCATCTCGCCTCACATTCTTACTTACCCTCCCACCTTCCCCCTTCCTGGAGGATCTGGAGGTTAGGTCTGATTTACAGAGCTCCCTTCACTTTAGCTTATTCTTCTTTACCTGGATGTTGGTATGCATGGGGTATGAATGAGTGTTTGCAGCAAACTAGATCTGGGGATATGGAGCAGTGCAGCATGGGATACCTGCTTAGCCCAGCCAATAGAAGACTTCGAGCTAGAAAAGTTTGGCCGAGTCGGAGCCGATATTCGGCTCCGAACCCACGGGTAAGAATGTGAGGCGAGATGGACTACATACATCGAACGTTATGGTGAGTACATAACTTCTTGTTTCTACCCATTCATGTAACTTTTTCTTAAAAACTGTCAATGATTCAGGCTTGTGTATATAAAGAGGTAAAGATAACTTGTATGTATGTTCTGTGTTCTACATGATCTGCATTCTAGTTTTATATTTTTTAACCTTAAACCATACAGTTATGTTTGAGTTTGTGTTTTTGTTTATTTTTAAAATGAATATTGCTTGCAATGTTTCAGTTTTTTATGCATTGTATGCCAAAATAAGTTTACCTCTAAAACAACAATAACGAATTGGAAAAAGACTGTTGACATTTCTTTTCATATCCATATTTTTGTATTTATATGTTTCATTCATTTATTTTTGTGAATTTTCTGTGAACTGATTCTAGTCTGTTTAACTAACTTTTTGTATATGTACAAAAGGCACTATTATATTCCAGAGCAGGTGTTGTGTATGTTTCATATAGCTCTGCCATAGTCTTAAAGAAGTGTTTTTCATTAATAGTCCTAGTCTCATTGCTTTATACACTACGTGATTAGCATGTCTAGAGAATGACCAGCTAGATGTTATAAATATGCTCAAATCTTTGTATGCTAATACTTGTTATTGGAACATCTTGTAATATTAGAGGTTGATTCTATTATCTTTTTACCAATCTACATAATATCACAGTTGTTCAAACTGAATTTAATACCCAAGTTATCCGCCTGTTTTTGGTATTTCTGCCAAGTAATTAATAATGTCGGTAAAATTATTTGCACTGGTAATTGCCGAATCAAGTTTATAGTCATCAGCAAACTTGTTCAGGCAACATTTGTTACATTTCAGAATTGCAGCAAAGACTATGTTAAAGGAGAACCACATCCAAAAACTTATGTTGAAAAAACATATATATATATATATATATATATATATATATATATATATATATTTTTTTTTATCTTGCCCTTTTCTGCATTACTGGTGTTTCTGTGTCAGAGTAAGTGGATATTACATGCATCTGAATGTACCTTACCAGACACGTGCAGCAGCTGGGGAGACCACAGAGGTTTCTCGCCAAGAAAATTTGGGTCCTCTAAAAAAAAAAAATCAAATGGGACAAGAGTCACTAGCTCTAGGGATCTCAACCTAGCCTGTGACATTAGCAGAACATGCTGGAGAGACAGATACATCTTCCAGAGATTGCTGGTACTCTGAAATAAACTCCCAGTTCAAGTGAAGCAGAGCTCCTCAATAACCCTGTTTAGGCGCAACCTAGACAATTGGATGGGAGATCATAAATTCACTCTGGGGGAGTACCTATGTCCCACATGGTCAGGGGCAATCTTTGCTGATCATAGACTCGCTCTGCGAATAACAACCATCTAACCAAGGCCAATTAGGGAACACTGGTATGACATGGCTAGGATTGTAAAGGCCCTAGGGCCATTATCCTAGTAACCTCCTATGAACATGTTGTCTAATTTGTTATAAAGCAAAGTGGCCTTAAAGGCGGCTGCCATGGGTAGCATGACTTTGTTTTACAGTCAATGCTTTCACTTTCCTGATGTCATTTTAGAGGGACATGGAGAAATC
Source organism: Protopterus annectens (assembly GCF_019279795.1). NCBI lineage: Eukaryota > Metazoa > Chordata > Ceratodontiformes > Protopteridae > Protopterus > Protopterus annectens. The sequence goes on from NC_056749.1 coordinate 731,210,945, forward strand.
CGCTTGATAGGATAATTTATTGTGGTTTTCTCTCTCATCATCAGCTTACAGCAGGACTGTGACTGCCTACATTTGACTGTCAACATTAATCCACAGTTTGAATTACTTTGCTTCCTTTGATTTTTCAGTAGTGGCCATCTCTGATGCAAGATTTTAAGAACTCTTATTTTCTGTCAGTATTTGATTTTGCATTTTTTCTATACTATCCATCCATCCTCAACCCTCTTTTCCCATTTTGCACATGGGGTTGGGGTGTCACTTCAGCAGTGGCAATCATCTTGAGCCAAGGGTTACACCACCGGCTGGCTAGCCCTGCCATAGCAGTTCATTCGTACCAGGGCTTGAAAATGTAGTTGAGTTACAGCAGAGTCTCGAATATCCGAAACGTCATTTATCCGAACGCAACCTTCCAAAGTCCTCAGGTGGGAAATATAAAGTTTGAATATGTAAACGTTACACATATTTGCTTGTGCATGTTTTTTGAGCTTGTAGCCCGTTTGTGTGTGGAAAAGTATCCTTTATTGTCCACTGGAATCAGTGAATGGTTAAAATGTGTATTTCCTGCATGCAGGAAAAAAACAAAGATTTTAGAAGTTTTTTATCTGGTTCAATTATATGTTTATCTGAACAGTTTGATTATCCAAAATACCCCAGGTCCCATTAATGACTCTCTACTGTATTTGTTCTTTTCAAAGTAACAACTGTAGTTCACAGTTTGTATGAGAAATCTGACACCTGTGATTAACAGGTGTTATTTGGGCTGAGATGGTTTGCGTGCATTCAGTTTTTAATACAGTAGCTAGAATTTAAAGAGTCTCAACAAAACACTGTATGCAGTGCAAGAATGCTGTAAAAGAAACACCAGAGGAAGCATGCACACTGTAGAAAAAAACTTCTGTGCACAGTCTGCATGTCATCCGTGTGGTCACGTGGGTTTCTTCTGGGTTCTCCCTACATTCCAAGGATATGCAGTAGGTGGAGAGGACACTCTCTAAATTGGCTGTGTGCGCACACGACTGATTGGTACGAATGAACTGCTATGGCAGGGCTAGCCAGCCGGTGGTGTAACCCTTGGCTCAAGATGATTGCCACTGCTGAAGTGACACCCCAACCCCATGTGCAAAATGGGAAAAGGGGGTTGAGGATGGATGGATAGTATAGAAAAAATGCAAAATCAAATACTGACAGAAAATAAGAGTAAGATAGGCAGTCAGAGTTTGATTAAAGGGAAGGACAACTGATTTGTAATAATAAATAAATAAGCCAAGTATAAGTTGTGTTTTCTTATTCATTTGCGTCTGAAAACTAAGCATGAAAGCCTTGCTTTTCTTCAGACTCTAGGCTACACTATTTATCTAAGGTGTGATGCTAGGAATCTGTAACTGATAAGGCACATTAAATGCCATTGTTTTCTTAAAACATGACACTTGGACCAAAAGACCTAACCTAATTACTCTGCTACTCTTAATAGCAGATGTAACAGACAAATGCAAGAAAGCAAGGTAAAAGAAACAAGTTCAGTCCTAAAACAAATAAAAATCATATTTTAATAATTATTCTGTATATGTGATATGTTTTGTGTTTGATTACAGGGAAGAAAATCAGTTTTTGGAAAGAAAAACTTGACATCTGTGTGGAGCTTTCCTTTAAATAATAGTGGACCCAGGACAGATACCTGTGGAACACCTATTACTTGTAATGATGCTGAAGAGTTTTTATTTTATTTTACTTCTCCTTTAAGTGGGTTTGTCCCACTAGGCTAATAGCCTCTTTTGTGGGGATATCAGAGGTGGTATTTTACACTTTGTGTCTTTCAGCTTTTCCCGGTTAGGGGTTGCCACAGTGGAACTCCAGTCCGCTAATGATTGGCAGTAGATTTTTATTTGCCGAGTTGCCACCTCTGACGTACAACCTTCAACGAAGGTACACCCATTCACGCATGTCTCCACACAGAAGACGCTTTAGCTGAGAATCGAACAGGACAACGTCTTAATGTGAGGCGACGCTAACGCAGCACCACCACCGCAGTTAGAGGTGGTATTTTATACTACTAGGGGAAATTTGGCCAGGGCATTGAATTTCCCCTACTAGTTATTGTTGTGAGTGGGACCCATTTTGGAGGAGCACATGATGGCTTGATGAAACAAATGGAGGAGAAAGCAAATATTGAAACCTGAGAATGTGTGCAGAATTCTGAGAAAATGTTTCAAAGAAATCGGTTGATGGAGATGAGTTAGCAAATGATGGATGTATAATTGCAACCCTCCAGTTGAGAGGGTTACTGGATAATTTACTTAAAGATGGTGCAGAGTGAGCCAGAAATTAAAGGAAATATTTCCTAGGGAACATTATGGAGAAAATACAACAGGAGGATATATAGGCAGTCTTGAAGAATAGTGGTGAGATGGAAAATAAAGCATGTGTAGAGAAAGTAAAAGAAGACAAAAGTAGAAAAGAAGGCAAAAGAAAATGAAAATCGGAAGTATGTGGTAAAGATTCAAAGTAAAGAAGGCAAATAAATGGACAGGTACAAAGTGTGGGACAATTTAATAGCTTCATTTGGTGTAAAAGCACATGAGGTAAGATCATTTATTCTTATTAACAGTGAGACATTTTGTGACATTATATTTGAAAGTTTTTTTTAATGGAATATTTTCTTGGAAAAATATGAAAAAAAAAGAAAAACTGTAACCCATGGAATCTTCGTGATAAAAACATTTAAACAAGAAAATTCATGTACATATTCAAACAGAAGTAGAAAGAAGGACTTCAGAAGGGCATTTGAAGACTTTATGTAAAGAAGTACTGGACATTGTAAACATTTTTGACAAAAGGGATTTATGGACTGCTGGCTGGGATTGTAATATTGTGCTGAAAACAAAAAGAGAAAAAATATACATATAGCAAGCATGATAAATATAGAGGGGAATAGTGCTGTCATAAAATACTGGGGACAACCCAAAACATTTTTTTTTTGTGTGTGTGTGGAAAATGACATTTGATAAGTAACTGTGGCAAAATGTAATTTGAAATACTATTTATGTAACAAAAGTGAACATTTATGACTGGATTACAAAAATGAAAATTGTAAGGAAAAAGAGAAGAAATTTCAGTAGTAGCAGAAACAGAAGCAAAATTAGGTGAGAAAAAATAATAAAGAAGACATAGAAGAAAGTTCAGAAGTAAGTGATGCAGAAAGCATAAATTGGGATGTAGTAAAAGAAAAGAATTATATTGGTAAATCTGTGAACAAATTAAAGGGATAAATGCAAAAGAAAAAGAGGGGAAATGGATGAAAAAGAATATATGCAGCTAATGATTGGGGGTTGGTGTAATGGTTAAGGAAGGTGTTTGACTCGCAGACGCAAGGTATGGTTTTTGATTCTCACCTTTGGGAGGGAAATTGGCTAGGCTTAAAATGGCCCATTAAAAAGCTAGCCTAGTAGTTAGCTGTGAACGTATGAAAACATTAATCTAAGGAAAAGGGAAAATGAGAGTTTGAGAGTGCTTTCTCTAAATGTGAATAGTATTAAGAATATGGTAAGAAGATTAAGAACTTTTGGAGTAGTGTAATACTTGTGATGTAGTTGTAGTTATATCAGAAGACAAGATTTTTAACAATTGAGGAAAGATTGCGGAGAAACTATGAGGAGGAAATAGAGTCTGGAATTTAGGAAATGAGTAAGGGGTGCCCTTGAATAGCTATATTTTGTCAAAAACAGCTAAGATGTTCGATGCAGCCTTAGCAAAAATGGGAAGATTAACCATTGGAGATTTAAAATGGAAAGAGCGATTGTATAGAATTATCACACTATATGCTTATACTAATTGTAAAAATGTTAGAAGGTATCAGATGTGTGGTAAGATAAAACTTTGCAACAAAAAATCATGGACTTACAGAAGTGGTATATATAGAACTGAAGTAGATTATTTTATAGTGTCAGAAATTTTAGTTATAGGAGAAAGAGAGGTAGTTGAAACAGGATTTTCTGATCATGTTGCAATATGGCTAGAGATAGAGGTAAACAAGGAATATATGAAAATAAATGGGCAAAGGAATAAAAGGATAAATGATAAAGTTTGAGACGAAGAATGAGAGAGATTAGTAAGACAGTTATGGAAAGATCATATTACCATAAGAACATTGTATAAAAATTGGTCTGAATGGTGGATGATTAAGGAAAATGTATAAAAAGTTGTTTTTTTGTTTTGTTTGTTTTTTTTACAGTGGCAATATTATGTGAGAAAAGTAGTGAAAGAAAAATATAAAAACATATAACCATGCATTGAAAGATTTAGAACACAATGAAGGAAATACTTTGACAAAGAAAAAGGGAAAAAGAAAAAAATGCAAGAATTGTTATATAAGCAAATACATTTCTTTGCAAGGAAAAAGAGTAGTAGTATTAAGTTACTTACGCAGATTAGTAAAGGAAGATGGTGGTGTAATGAGAGAAAAATGTAAAAAGGAGAAATAGAAAGAACTCAGGAAAAGACTATGAATCATGAAGTACAATATGTACAAGAAGCGTTCAGAGGAAAAAACATGGAAAGTAAAAAAGTTAACAGAAAAGAGAATAAAGGGTTGAAAAGGAGATTTCTTTAAATGAGTTAAAGTGTTAGGACAAGTAACTATAGATTTGGCTGCAGGACCAGATGGAATAGAGTATGAAACTTATGAAAATTTAAGGGATTGTCAAAAAAAATGTTGAATTGAATAGTTAAATGAAGATTTCATGCATAAAGAGTTATGTAGTGGAATATTTAAATTCATATGAAAAAGGAAGACAGAAAATGATTAAAACACTGGAGACCAGTAGTATTTTCCGTTCAAATAAACGAATAGTAATACTGAAAGTAAAAAAAAAATAACGTTGACAATGTCGAACCAAATGCGCAACGCATGTGACTCGACATTGTTGTCGAAACCACCAAGTGATAGCCGTATAGGAGCTGATGTAAATCAAACTCCTTTACGACAAATCACGTTTTTGCAGGGGGCAAGCCCCCCCCTGCACCCCCCACACCCCCCTACTTGTATATTCCAACTCCGAGATCACACTACAATGGTGATGTGGATGAATTTCCACTCCCCACTGTACCGCGATCTCTGTGTAGATAGTCTACTTACACTTATGCGAATGCAGTAGTGCATTCGCATAAGTGGAGTCGACTATCTGGTACACAACTGTTTGTGCATTCTACATTCTGATTTTTGGCACATTGCAGCCTACAGAATGTCATTCGCACAAACAATAGTAAACCGAATAATGATGGTTATAATATCTTTATGAAAATAATTTGAAACTAAAATTGGAAATATTTTGGAAGATAGTATATTTAGTACAAAGGGGAAGAGTTGTCAAGAATTATTAATGACAGAGAAGTTTTGGATGATATGAATAGAAAAGAAGCAAAAATCATGATAGGAAGCCTTTAATAAGACATTTGACACAGTTGGACATGTAATCTTATAAGTAATATGAAAGAAAATATAAGTGAGAAAGCTAGGAAATTTACGTATGTATTATAATAATAATAATAATAATAATAAAGTAAAAATACTTATAAATGGCTAGTTAAACCAAGAGGTACATATGAAGAATGATGTAAGACAGGGTTGCCCAATGGGTTGTATAATATTTGCATTAGTTATGAATCTAATATGTGAAATAAATTACAAAATGAAGGTGGGATATATAACACCTGAAGGGCTGAAAATTCTAGTTTTGTTAACATGTGCAGATGACACTGTGATTGCAAAAAAACAAACTTTGTAAAAAAGAAGAACACATTTTCAGAAATGAGTGCCTAGAAGCGATAGGAATGACTTTAAAGAGAAAAGTAAAGGCTTAGGTGATGCAGTAACAATATGAGGTATATATTTTGCAAAAAATGAAATGTCTGTGTTTGGTATAACATTTGGGAATAAAGACGCAAGTAGAATTCAGTGGGGAAAAAGCGATAGAAGAAATAAAACAAACCAGTCTTTTCTGGAGAATGTATACATTATCATTCAAAAAAGCTTATTTGATAAATTCAGTACTGATGAGGAAAATAGCATACTTAGTGTTTTTATGTTACCAACAGTATTTGAAAAAGAAGTATTGCAGATATTTTCATTTATTTGGGATTCTATATTAAACCCAGTAAAAAGAGTTTTGTTTGTAAACAAAGAAGAGGGAAGTTTAGGGTTAATTAACTCTGTGGTTTATGCACAAAATGTTAAAATGGATAAATGTAGATGATAGATAAATTATATAAATATGATAAATTTTGTGGTATGTTAAGAGAGTAAAAGAGACAAGGTGTATTTAAAAGAAGACGTAAAATGTTAACAAGAAAAAAAAATTGTGTAAAATAAAAATTGTTGCTATAGAAAAGTATGGTATAAGAATGTATTGATAAAACATTACTCTGTAAAACCATGGGAAAATCTAACAGATGAAAAAGTAAACAGTTTGCTTGTTATTTGTATAGCTTTAAATCAGACAGTAGAATGTCAGGATTTTTTGTGGAGATTGGTAATAGACAAATTGCCATTAAAAGGTAATACGCCATTTAACAAGAAAAGTGATATGTTTACGTTGTCAAGAAGAAACTACAGAACATTTGTTTTTGAAATGTAAAAGTAAAAAAGTTATGGGGAAACTACAGAATTTTTTGAAGATAAAAGAAGTGGATAAAATAAACATGGTTATGATTACATATGGATATAAGAATAAATGTGATGAATATGTTAAAAGAATAAAGTTATTTTATGTTGTGTGGGCTGTATGGAATGAAAGAATAAATGAAATTATGTTTTATGGTAAATGGTGTTTAGCAACAATATTAAGTAAAGTCAGATGGTTGTTATGGAAGAAGGAGTGGGGGTCTAAGGGATAAAAAGTTAGTATGATTGGAAAGGAAATTCAGAATATGCATAAACAGATGTCTATATCTATATATACATTTGTAAATGTTTGCAAATATATTGTAAGTAGTTCCTTTTGTAAATAAATAAATTCCCCTACTCTTTTTAATAGGTGCCGAGGGATCTTTTAAATCCACCTGAGCTACCATTAACGCAAACAGTTGGAGCCTTGCTTTAACAACTTATATGAAGGATCAGTTGTAATGTTGTCACACTTTGTTTTCTATCAGTTAATCCAGTTTACCAAGTACGAATTATATTTATCTTTAATCTGTATTTCATGTATTCCTTTGTGAGGCAAGATATTAAATGCCTTGGCCAAGTCGAGGAATATTTCTACCTTGAACTAATTTGTGCTGCTAGTACAATTGAGATAAGTTGGTTAAAGTATACTTTCCTTAGGTAAAAACTTGACTAATGTCACATAAGCTTTTCTATTTTGTTATGTTCCATTAGCTCTAGTATGGACCTCTTAAAACATTTTACTCACCAGAGAGTTTGACTTGTGTCTTAGAAGATGTTCATCGTGCATACAGCTGCAGTCATAACAGATGGGTTCTCCTGCCGTCAGACGGGTCCTCGGTCGGCCGAATTCCAAAGTCTAGGTCTGGCGTCGTTTGGCATCGCTTCTTCCCTGACGTCAGTGCGACAGGGGTATAAAGGAACCAGCCGACGCCATTTTCTTCAGTCTTTCTTGCCGCGCGGTGCCCGAAGCAGAAGCAGTTCGCAAGTGCCGGTCGGCCAGCTCCTGAGATTACAAAAATTTGGAAACCGAAGTCTTCTTGAAAGCTAAGTACCCCGTTGGGGAAACTTTTCTTGCCTCAGACCGATGTCAGACAAAGTTAATAATTGTATTTCTTATGGGAAGCAAATACCACATAAGGATTTCCATTCCCTCTGTATACCTTGTTTAGGCCCAGACCACGACGTCTCGGTCTGTCGCTTTTGTGCTACATTCAACAAACGCACCATTAAGCGTCGGGCGGAGTTCGCCCAGCATTATTTTGGGAAAGCATTTAACTATATTATGTCATCGGATACTCCGACTCCAGTTTTGTCTAAAAAACGCAAAGATAAGGACCGACACACGAGGTCCGCGGCCTCTACCGACACCATGCCAAAGCCGACTACACGTGGTCCGGTTCTCAGCGAGGCGCCTACGCAGCCCCTGACTACCGACGACACTTCTTTCGCGGTGTCTCCTGTGCCCGAGGTCGCAGGCTCCTCGGCCCACACCCTGACTACAGATACCGAAGCCACTCTTGGCGTTGAAACTCAGAATGTGGACAGGTCCACCTCCACTCAAGGTGTCTTCATACCTTCCTCTTCTTTCTCCATCAAGGCTTTCACTAAGTCTAAAGCAACCATGCACTCTAAGAGACAAGTTACACAGGGCCCATCTCCAGGCCCCATGCCTAAGAAACAGATGCTTAAAATGGCTGAGGATTTAATTACTCTTATTAGAGGTTCTCAGCCCCCACTGGACAAAAGGCCCAGAGTGGAGGAAGATTCCCCCTCCTCTGATCAGGGCTCCATTATTTCAGAGCACTCTGATGATCAGGAACATTCTTACTCCCCTTTTGAAGACTCTGATGCGGAGGAGTCCATTCCTTCTGTATCCCCCCCTGAGGATTACTCATTTGGGGAAACTTTGCATACCTTAAGGGAACACTTCCACTGGGAAGGCCAAGATTATTCAGATTTCAAGAAAAGGTTTAGGGAATTTCTCTTGCTACCTCAGCACAGGCCTCTGGCTATACCTCCTGTCTTGCACATCCTAGATGATGTTTACTCGGAGGCCTGCCTTAACCTGGACTCTCTACCTCCAGCTCCAGTTAAGCCTGACAGGTACTACAGGGTTCCTGACTCACACCAATTTCTATACAAAAGCCATGCTGCTGACCCAGAAACCATCTCACAGGGCCCCAAGGGAGTTAAGGCCTCCACTGCTAATAATCCATTACCTTCCAAGAGAGATTCCAGATCCTTAGAAAGGTGGGGAAAAAAGGTATATACCTCGGCTACCTTAACCATGAGGGCCTTAAACTGTCAGTTCCATATGCTAAAATACCAACAGTTTTTGTTATCACAATTGAAAAGTAAAATGTCACAACCTGAGCAACCAGACTTGAAGGAGTTACAGGATTTGATGCATAGCGCAGAACAAGTGGGTAAGCATACCTTACAATGTGGTTTTGATGCTCTAGAGGCCTCATGTAGAGCTGCTGTTACAGGATCAGTCATACGTAGGCATGCCTGGCTCAAGGAACAAGCCTTGCCTGATCATGTCAAAGCTAAATTACTAGACGCCCCTCTTCAAAAGGATGTACTATTTGGTGCTAATGCTGAGGAGGTATTAAGGAAAATGGAGGAAAAGGCTAAATCAATGCAAACTGTGAAAGATTTTCTACAGGTACAACCCCCACGTTTTAGTAGAAATTGGCCTTCCAAAAACTGGTCCTTTCCTGCCATGGACAGACCCCAAAGAGGCAGATACAGGCGCCCGAGGGGCAGAGGACAATCCCAAGGATCGTTTAGAGGCAGACAATGGCAAGCTCCTACACAGAGGTGGTGAGGATAACTCGCAATCTTTCAGAAAGCAAACCCAATGACTTTCCCCTTTGCATGCCAAGCAAGTCTCAAATGGCAGCCCCCTTAGGAGGAAAACTGGCATTATTTTCAAAAAATTGGCATATTGTCACAAAGGACAAATGGATCCTGGACATTATAAACAGAAGCTACAAATTCCATTTTCACACCCTTCCAAAAATGAGGCATGCCAAACCTGCCACACAATCAAAGGGCAGAGTCACAAAGGCAAATTACGGATCTCATAAACATGAAAGCTATTCAAGAGGTACCTACGCACGAACAAGGTCAAGGTTTTTATTCCAGGCTATTTCTGGTACCAAGGAAGGGAAAAGATTGGAGACCTATTTTGGACCTATCCATCCTAAACACATTTCTACTCGTACCAAAATTCAAGATGCTCACTCTACAGCAACTTCTTCCCATGCTGGGCAAGGAGTCTTGGCTGGTAACACTGGACCTCAAGGAGGCATACCTGCATGTCCCAATCAGACAAAATCGCAGAGGATACCTCAGATTTCTTGCAGGTTCAACCCATTATCAATTCTCTGCATTGCCCTTTGGCTTATCTACTGCACCCAGAGTATTCACGAAATGCCTGGCATCAGTAATTGCCTACTGCAAACTTCAAGGGATACAAATATACCCCTATTTGTACGACTGCCTGATCCAAGCGGACAGCAAGCACATTCTTCTGAAACATCTGGCTTATGTAATAATGTTGTTGAACTCTCTGGGATACACAGTCAACAAAAAGAAATAAAGGCTAATACCCTCTCGGAAGATAATTTTCCTGGGTGCCAATTTGGACACAAACACCCAGATGGCCTACCTCACACCAGAGAAGCAGGGGCAACTAATTCAATACTTCAGAGCACTAGCAAATTGCACCAGGCTGACTGCAAGGAAAATCCTGCAGGCTCTGGGATTCATGTCATCTTGCATCTTACTAACCCCATGTGCAAAGCTGCATATGAGGAAACTACAGTGGTACCTGAAAAACATATGGTCTCAACATAGCCACAGTTTGGAAACAATAATACCACTAATTCCATGTTTGCAAAAGGAATTTCTGTGGTGGGCTCAAGCATGTCAAACAAACACAGGTCTTCCATTCAGCAAGCCTCAAGCAAATCAAGTCATCACAACAGACGCCTCGGACTACGCCTGGGCGGCGCACATGCCAGATCGGTGCATTCAGGGCAAATGGTCCCAAAAAGAAAAGCACCTTCACATCAATCAAAAGGAAATGCTAGCAGTAATAAATGCTATTATAGCTTTCAAGGACCTTCTACAACCAGGTCAACTATTGATAAGAATGGACAACACCACAGTTATGTGGTACATAAACAAGCAGGGAGGAACACATTCTTACCCCCTATGCAGACTGGCCATGTCACTTTGGAACATGGCCATGGACTTACAAATGGAACTTCAAGCACAGTACTTGCCAGGCAAGGAAAACACGCTGGCAGACAACCTAAGCAGGAATATGACAGATCCACACGAATGGAAATTGCATCCAAAAGTTTTTACAGAAATAATCCAAGAATGGGGAAGGCCAGACATAGATCTCTTTGCCTCCCACAAAAATCACCAATTGACAAAATTCTGCTCAAGGATTTTCCATCCAAAGGCCTGGAGAGTGGACGCTCTCTCTTTCAGTTGGACATCAATGACAGTTTATGCCTTCCCACCTCTTCCTCTGCTGCCCAAAGTTCTATTGAAAACCAGAGCAGACGGACCAAAGATGATTCTCATTGCTCCGGACTGGCCAAAGCAACACTGGTACCCACTCCTGAGGAGCCTGACTCATTCCCCACCATGGACCCTGCCGCTAATGCCTCTTCTTCTGACTCAGCACAGCTTCAAAACTCTTCACAGCCAGCTAAAAACACTCAATCTAGCTGCATGGAAGATTCCTTAGCATCACAACAGGCCCTACTCTCCAAGGAGGTGCAGGATGTCATTTTGGAGGCCAGGAGGCCATCAGCTAGAAAAGCTTACTCCCCAAAATGGAAACGGTTTTGTGTCTGGAATGAGAAAAAGGGCCAGGATCCTGGAAAACTGAATTTACCTCAAATACTACAATATTTGGCTGAGCTGCTAAGCAGTGGACTTTCATTCTCCTCCATCAAAATCCATGCCTCAGCCATTTCTGCAGAATACAACACTGATCCACCTTTATTCTATCACCCTCTCTTAAGACAGTTCCTCAGAGGGGCTAAGAATCTAAGACCTCCAAGGAAACAACCAATACCTACTTGGGATCTTAATTTCATTCTGGAAAAACTGACCTTGCCTCCGTTTGAGCCAGTTGCCTCATCAGATTTGCAATATTTGTCCTGGAAAACAGCTTTCCTTCTGGCTATCACCTCAGCTCGTAGAGTTTCAGAACTACAGGCTCTCATGGCTGTCCAGCCTTTTATCATCTTCCATCAGGACAGAGTTTCCTTACGAACCAACCCGTCCTTTATGCCTAAAGTGGTATCCAGGGTAGCTTTAAATCAGGCCATACATTTACCTACTTTTTATCCTAATCCTCAAAACAAAGGGGAGAGATTACTACATTCCTTGGACATCCACAGACAACTGCATTATTATTTGGACAGAACAAAGCCTTTCAGAAAATCAGAACAGCTCTTTGTGTCCTATGCTGTAGGAGCTCAAGGAAAGCCAATTTCCAAACAGACAATCTCAAAATGGATAGCCCACTGCATACGCTTTTGCTATTCCTTTCATGGCAAAACTGTACCTACAGGCATTAGAACTCATTCCACCAGGGCCACAGCCACCTCTGCAGCTTTCCTCAGAGGAGTTCCTACCAAGGATATTTTGGAAGCAGCCACCTGGAGTTCTGTGCATACCTTCTCCAAGCACTACAACCTACCATTATACTCCAAATCTAGAGCAGGCTTTGCCACTGCAGTCTTGCAGGGCATTTTGGCTCCTCCTAGTTCCACCTAGTGCCTACCACCCCTTTTTAGCTTTGGGATTCTACCCATCTGTTATGACTGCAGCTGTATGCACGATGAACATAGTACAGTTTTGTACCTACCATAAATGTAGATGTTCGAGTGCTAATACAGCTGCAGTCCAGGTTTCCTCCCTCATTCCCTCTTGGGACAGGCCTATAGGCTAACACATCCTCATACAACCTGATTGGGGTATTCATTTATGATGTATTTGCTTGCAACTACTGTATTTTGATTATATTGCACTGTATTATTACACAAATTTATGTATTGCCTTCCTTCTGGGGGCACCTGACATCTGGGGCAAGAAAAACTGAAGAAAATGGCGTCGGCTGGTTCCTTTATACCCCTGTCGCACTGACGTCAGGGAAGAAGCGACGACAACCGACGCCGGACCTAGACTTTGGAATTTGGCCGACCGAGGACCCGCCTGACGGCAGGAGAACCCATCTGTTATGACTGCAGCTGTATTAGCACTCGAACATCTACATTTATGGTAGGTACAAAACTGTACTTTATTCACCTGTGTTGTTTTGTCTTTTTTATGTATCAGTGTTATGCTCAGTTTTTTTCCTTAAGAACTTGGGACTATACAGGTTTTCAGTAAAAATTAAAATATATTTGTCAATTTATTTTTAATTCTTTTAAGCATATTAATAAAACAGGAATTTTATCTGCCCCTTCAAGTGCATTTTGCAGTAACCTTTTTAACACTACACTCTCTTGAGATGGTGGTGCAGTGGTTAGCATTGTCGCCTCACAGCAAGAGGTTCTCCAGTTCGATCCTCGGCTGGGGTGCCTTCTCTGCAAAGTCTGCATGTCCTCCCTGTGGTCGCGTGGGTTTCCTCCGGGTGCTCCGGTTTCCTCCCACATCCCAAAGACATGCTGTAGGTGGATTGGACACTCCAACTTGGCCCTAGGTATGAGTGTGTGCATGTATGTGCCTTCAGTGGAAGGTTGGGCGCCGGGCTGGCAACTCGACACCATAAAACTCCACTGCCAATCATGAACGGACAGGTGATCCGCTGTGGCGACCCCTAACCGGGAAAAGCCGAAAGAAGAAGAAGAAGACTCTCTTGAGATGTGCTGGAGATGTATGTTGAGCTATATCTAATTTAGGCATGTAATTAAAATTCTCTCCATTGCTTACTATAGTGATGAAATATTACATTTATTTGCTATTATTCTACAGTAAAGTATGATATCTCGTTTTGTTTCAGTGGTCCTAACTGCATTACTGATTTTCTTTTCGGAATTTGTATTACTTAAATAAACCTTTATATTCTGCTTGGTTCATAGGCTTATAGATGTATACTACGCTGATGATCACTGAGGCCTTTATAAGTCTAGCTGAGCATAACAAATGTATGTCACAAGTTTATGAGCCTTAGAAGTTATTTTTGCCCTCATCCATTGCCTTGGTGATCTTCTTAAAGAAGTCCACCAGGTTGAGCAAGCATGGTCAGCCCTTGACGAAAACAAACTGGCTGTGATCCAGTGTTTGAAGTTTCTCTATGTCCTTATTAATTATTTCCATGATACTTCTTTCCTTGGCTTTGCGTGTGAGACCAGTCAGTCTTAAGGGTCTATAGTTCTCTGGGGTTTGTTAATGGCCTGCTCTTGTGAAGAGGGTGACTTCTGCAGTTCTGCATTCGCATGGTGCAAAACCTGTCTGGAGGCTGTGGTTAAACAGTGACTCCAGTAGTCCTGTAGTCCCAATAGGTTATTTTTCAGGCTATTAAGATGGCATCCCGAGATATTATCAGGCCCATCAATGCAGTGTTTTTGACCTTGGAGAGTGCATCTAGGACATGCTGTCTAGTGATAGTTGGGGGGGGGGGCACATTTGATGGTATTTCCTGTGAGGTGGCTTGGGGGGAGGCGTAAAAATGGAGCCAACATTTTTGCTATATCTTCTGTCTCTGCTTAGGTGGCTTTGTTTACATTCAGCTCTGCATACTGCTGTATGCTGCCTTTGATGTTTCGGACATAGCTAAAGAAAGCCTCCAAGGCAAAGGACAAACACAAAGCTATTTTTATCTCAATTTGGCTTTAGTAGACTTAATTTGCCCTCCTAGTTGTTTATTTCGATTGATGAGAATGTTTTATCATGCTGGGCATAGCTCTTTCTAATCATGGCTATGAGTGTTGTACAGCTTGTTTGTTTGGATTCCACCAGGGTAGTTTGTTTTTTGAGTTAGTTCTGGGCTTATTTCTGGTAGACACAGCTGTCTCACAGAACCAAGACACTCTCCTCCAAAAAAAGGAAGCCAATCTGGTGGTCCCCTGCCATAAACAAACTCTACAACAGAAGGAGGAAACTGATGCGGAATAAGGTGAAATCCCAAGAGTGGAAAAACTCCCTTATCACCCTCAACAAAAAGTTGAGATCCCTCATGAAATCCTCTAAAGCTAGCTATGAAAACAGAATTGCAGCAGATAGTAAAGACAAACACAAGGCCTTCTGTAGTTATGTAAAGAATCTCAACGGCAATACCCAGATCTGCTCTGTGTTACTGCACAGTGGTACCTGCTATACCAAGCCAACAGATATTACCAATATCCTGGCCGTCAGATTCAGTGCCAACTTTACCCCCCCCATGGGACCAGTCACAATACCAGTAGATTGCCAGGCACCCAGTATTACTTCTGCACAGGTTAAAACAGCACTGTCCAGGGCCAAGAATACAGATTTTCTGGGACATGACAATATCCCTAGCTGTGTTCTACATGAACTACTGAGTGAACTGGCACCTCACCTGTGTGCCCTGTTCAATGACAGCCTCACCTTGGGCTTTGTCCCTATCAAATGGTACACTGCTACAGTCATCTCTCTCCACAAAGGAGGAGCAACTACAGACCCTGGGAACTATCGCCCCATTAGCCTGACGAGTCTGATATGTAAAGCTATGAATGCATCATCGTGGACCTAATAAACTAGGATATACGGAATCTCCAAACTCTGGATCCCACACAGTTTGGTTTTGTGAAGGGTAGATCATGCCTGGTCAACTTCTTTGAGTCAGTCACCAGAGCTGTGGATGAAAGCAAGGTGGTTCATACAGCCTACCTTGATCTGGCCAAGGCCTTTGATACCATTCCCCACTCAGGAATCATAGAAAAACTCACTAAGCTAGGCATCGACCCCTATATCACTAGGTGGTTTACAAACTGGCTCACAGGTAGAACCCACAGTGTAAAAGTAGCTGACTTCAAGTCAGACTGCCGACCAGTCATGAGTGGAGTCCCACAGGGTTCGGTCCTGGGTCCTCTCCTCTTTTTGGTATCCACTTCTCTGAAGACCAGTCCAACACGAAGGGACTCTGGCTGACAAAGTTCACAGACTATTGCATGTTGTGAGCCATTATTAACTCCCCGAGTGATATTGACATCCTACAGAAAGGCCTCGCTGAG
Source organism: Protopterus annectens (assembly GCF_019279795.1). Classification (NCBI taxonomy): domain Eukaryota; kingdom Metazoa; phylum Chordata; order Ceratodontiformes; family Protopteridae; genus Protopterus; species Protopterus annectens. Next base: position 731,226,839 of record NC_056749.1, read on the forward strand.
ACCAATGACTGGTGTCAGAACCATGGCCTTAAGCTCGGTGCCAAAAAATCTGTCATCATCTCCTTTGGGAAAAACCCAGTTTCCATGAATTACCACGTTGATGGTAGTCCACTGAACACAGAAGGCATTATAAGAAATCTGGGAACACAGGTTGACAGCAACCTCTCTTTTGACCACTACATTGCCACTGTGGTCAGAAAGTCCTTCTATGTGGCACATCTCATTACTAAGGGTTTTGCATCCAGGAAGAAAGAGGTCATAGTCTCACTTTATTCTTCCCTCATTAGGCCAGCCATCGAGTACAATGCCCCATTTGGCATGTACCTCACTAAACACACAACTGGAGAGGCCACAAAAGTACCTCACAAAGAGGATCTTAGGCCTTAAACATTTGTCCTTTATGGACAGACTAAAAAAACTCCCAACTATTCTCTGTCTCATATCGCCTACATAGAGGCAATCACTGCTTGACTTACAAAGCCATGTCTGACCCAGCCCTGTTACAAGTGCTACATCTAAAGAAATCCCAATCCCTCTGCACTACACGCTCCAGAGACTTGAACCTCATTACCACAATCAGCAGGACATGCTGGAGGGACAGTTTCATAACCCCGTGACTGGCCATGCTATGGAATAGACTTCCTGTACATGTCAAGCAGAGCACCTCACTGGTAGTCTTGAAAAGAAATCTTGATAAGTAGATGGGAAATAGAAAATTCTCCCCAGGGATCACTCCAGTGGCTTTACTCGACAGAGGCACTGGGAACTAAGGTCGGGTGGCACATTGCCGGGGTAATCCTATGGGCTAGGCTTGTAAAGGCCCCAGAGCCATTAGTCTAGTACACACCTATGAACCTATTTATTGGTATGATCGTATATTGTTTCCTGAACAATTAAATACAAACAGATGTGTTCTCCAGGTTTAGGTTGGCTTGAAATTTTGACAGGTTATCACTTTAGAAGTTTGCCTTAGAATAGTTCTTAAGTGTTATGAGGCTAGGCTAGGTCATAGTTGATTTTTATTATGAACGAGTCAGCTTTGTGGTTTCTTCTTACCAAAGAGGGCAGTATACTGGGAAGCAGGGGAAGGGGCTACAGTGTTCTTCCATGATGTTCATCGTGCATACAGCTGCAGTCATAACAGATGGGTTCTCCTGCCGTCAGGTGGGTCCTCGGTCGGCCGAATTCCAAAGTCTAGGTCCGGCGTCGGTTGTCGTCGCCTCTTCCCTGACGTCAGTGCGACAGGGGTATAAAAGAACCAGCCGACGCCATTTTCTTCAGTCTTTCTTGCCGCGCGGTGCCCGAAGCAGAAGCAGTTCGCAAGTGCCGGTCGGCCAGCTCCTGAGATTACGAAAATTTGGAAACTGAAGTCTTCTTAAAAGCTAAGTACCCCATTGGGGAAACTTTCCTTGCCTCAGACCGATGTCAGACAAAGTTAATAATTGTATTTCTTGTGGGAAGCAAATACCGCATAAGGATTTCCATTCCCTCTGTATGCCTTGTTTAGGCCCAGACCACGACGTCTCGGTCTGTCGCTTTTGTGCTACATTCAACAAATGCACTATTAAGCGTCGGGCGGAGTTCGCCCAGCATTATTTTGGGAAAGCATTTAACTATACTATGTCGTCGGATACTCCGACTCTGGTTTTGTCTAAAAAACGTAAAGACAAGGACCGACCCACGAGGTCCACGGCCTCTACCGACACCATGCCAAAGCCGACTACACGTGGTCCGGTTTTCAGCGAGGCACCTACGCAGCCCCTGACTACCGACGACCTGTCTGACGGTGTCTCCTGTGCCCGAGGTCGCAGGCTCCTCGGCCCACACCCCGACTACAGATACCGAAGCCACTCTTGGCGTTGAAACTCAGAATGTGGACAGGTCCACCTCCACTCAAGGTGTCTTCAGACCTTCCTCTTCTTTCTCCATCAAGGCTTTCACTAAGTCTAAAGCAACCATGCACTCAGAGACCAGCTACTCGGGGCCCATCTCCAGGCCCCATGCCTAAGAAACAGATGCTTAAAATGGCTGAAGATTTAATTACCCTTATCAGAGGTTCTCAGCCCCCTCCGGACAAAAGGCCTAGAGTGGAGGAAGATTCTCCCTCCTCTGATCAGGGCTCCATTATTTCAGAGCACTCTGATGATCAGGAACATTCTTACTCCCCTTTTGAAGACTCTGATGCGGAGGAGTCCATCCCTTCTGTATCCCCCCGTGAGGATTACTCATTTGGGGAAACTTTGCATACCTTAAGGGAACACTTCCACTGGGAAGGCCAGGATTATTCAGATTCCAAGAAAAGGCTCAGGGAATTTCTCTTGCTTCCTCAGCACAGGCCTCTGGCTATACCTCCTGTCTTGGACATCCTAGATGATGTTTACTCGGAGGCCTGCCTTAACCCGGACTCTCTACCTCCAGCTCCAGTTAAGCCTGACAGATACTACAGGGTCCCTGACTCACACCAATTTCTATACAAGAGCCATGCTGCTGACCCAGAAACCATCTCACTGGGCCCCAAGGGAGTCAAGGCCTCCATTGCTAAAAATCCATTGCCTTCCGAGAGAGATTCCAGATCCTTAGTAAGGTGGGGAAAAAAGGTATATACCTCAGCTACCTTATCCATGAGGGCCTTAAACTGTCAGTTTCATGTGCTAAAATACCAACAGTTTTTGTTATCACAATTGAAAAGTAAAATGTCACAACCTGAACAACCAGACTTGAAGGAGTTGCAGGATTTGATGCATAGTGCAGAACAAGTGGGTAAGCATACCTTACAATGTGGTTTTGATGCTCTAGAGGCCTCATGTAGAGCTGCTGTTACAGGATCAGTCATACGTAGGCATGCCTGGCTCAAGGAACAAGCCTTGCCTGATCACGTCAAAGCTAAATTACTAGACGCCCCTCTTCAAAAGGATGTACTATTTGGTGCTAATGCTGAGGAGGTATTAAGGAAAATGGAAGAAAAGGCTAAATCAATGCAAACTGTGAAAGAATTTCTACAGGTTCAACCCCCACGTTTTAGTAGAAATTGGCCTTCCAAAAACTGGTCCTTTCCTGCCACAGACCCCAAAGAGGCAGATACAGGCGCCCGAGGGGCAGAGGACAATCCCAAGGATCGTATAGAGGCAGACAATGGCAAGCTCCTACACAAAGAGGTGGTGAGGACAACTCACAATCTTTCAGAAAGCAAACCCAATGACTTTCCCCTTTGCATGCCAACCAGGTCTCAAATGGCAGCCCCCTTAGGAGGAAAGCTGGCATTATTTTCAAAAAATTGGCATATTGTCACAAAGGACAAACGGATCCTGGACATTATAAACAGAGGCTACAAATTCCATTTTCACACCCTTCCAAAAATGAGAGGCATGCCAAACCTGCCACACAATCAAAGGGCAGAGGCACAAAGGCAAATTACAGAGCTCATAAACATGAAAGCTATTCAAGAGGTACCTACGCACAAGCAATGTCAAGGTTTTTATTCCAGGCTATTTCTGGTGCCAAGGAAGGGAAAAGATTGGAGACCTATTTTGGATCTATCCATCCTAAACACATTTCTACTCGTACCAAAATTCAAGATGCTCACTCTACAGCAACTTCTTCCCATGCTGGGCAAGGAGTCTTGGCTGGTAACATTGGACCTCAAGGAGGCATACCTGCATGTCCCAATCAGACAAAATTGCAGAAGGTACCTCAGATTTCTTGCAGGTTCAACTCATTATCAATTCTCTGCATTGCCCTTTGGCTTATCTACTGCACCCAGAGTATTCACAAAATGCCTGGCATCAGTAATTGCCTACTGCAGACTTCAAGGGATACAACTATATCCCTATTTGGACGACTGCCTGATCCAAGCGGACAGCAAGCACATTCTTCTGAAACATCTGGCTCATGTAATAATGTTATTGAACTCTCTGGGATACACAGTCAACAAAAAGAAATCAAGGCTAATACCCTCTCGGAAGATAATTTTCCTGGGTGCCAATTTGGACACAAACACCCAGATGGCCTACCTCACGCCAGAAAAACAGGGGCAACTAATTCAATACTTCAGAGCTCTAGCAAATTGCACCAGGCTGACTGCAAGGAAAATCCTGCAGGCTCTGGGATTCATGGCTTCTTGCATCTTACTAATCCCATGTGCAAAACTGCATATGAGGAAACTACAGTAGTACCTGAAAAACATATGGTCTCAACACAGCCACAGTTTGGAAACAATAATACCACTAATTCCATGTTTGCAAAAGGAATTTCTGTGGTGGGCTCAAGCATGTCAAACAAACACAGGTCTTCCATTCAGCAAGCCTCAAGCAAATCAAGTCATCACAACAGACGCCTCGGACTACGCCTGGGGGGCGCACATGCCAGATCGGTGCATTCAGGGCAAATGGTCCCAAAAAGAAAAGCACCTTCACATCAATCAAAAAGAAATGCTAGCAGTAATAAATGCTATTATAGCTTTCAAGGACCTTCTACAACCAGGTCAACTATTGATAAGAATGGACAACACCACAGTTATGTGGTACATAAACAAGCAGGGAGGAACACATTCTTACCCTCTATGCAGACTGGCCATGTCACTTTGGAACATGGCCATGGACTTACAAATGGAACTACAAGCACAGTACTTGCCAGGCAAGGAAAACACGCTGGCAGACAACCTAAGCAGGAATATGACAGATCCACACGAATGGAAGTTGCATCCAAAAGTTTTTACAGAAATAATCCAAGAATGGGGAAGGCCAGACATAGATCTCTTTGCCTCCCACAAAAATCATCAATTGACAAAATTCTGCTCAAGGATCTTCCATCCAAAGGCCTGGAGAGTGGACGCTCTCTCTTTCAGTTGGACATCAGTGACAGTTTATGCCTTCCCACCTCTTCCTCTGCTGCCCAAAGTTCTATTGAAGACAAGAGCAGACAGACCAAAGATGATCCTCATTGCTCCGGACTGGCCAAGGCAACACTGGTACCCACTCCTGAGGAGCTTGATGCATTCCCCACCATGGACCCTGCCTCTAATGCCTCTTCTTCTGACTCAGCACAACTTCAAAACTCTTCACAGTCAGCTAAAAACACTCAATCTAGCCGCATGGAAGATTCCTTAGCATCACAGCAGGCCCTACTCTCCAAGGAGGTGCAGGATGTCATTTTGGAGGCCAGAAGGCCATCAACTAGAAAAGCTTACTCCGCAAAATGGAAACGTTTTTGTGTCTGGAATGAGAAAAAGGGCCAGGACCCTGGAAAACTGAATTTACCTCAGATACTACAATATCTGGCTGAACTGCTAAGCAGTGGACTTTCTTTCTCCTCCATCAAAATCCATGCCTCAGCCATTTCTGCAGAATACAATACTGATCCACCTTTATTCTCTCACCCCCTCTTAAGACAGTTCCTCAGAGGGGCTAAGAATTTAAGACCTCCAAGGAAGCAACCAATACCTGCTTGGGATCTTAATTTCATTCTGGAAAAACTGACCTTGCCTCCTTTTGAGCCAGCTGCCTCATCAGATTTGCAATATCTGTCCTGGAAAACAGCTTTCCTTCTGGCTATCACCTCAGCTCGCAGAGTTTCAGAACTACAGGCTCTCATGGCTGTCCAGCCTTTTATCATCTTCCATCAGGACAGAGTTTCCCTACGAACCAACCCGTCCTTTATGCCTAAAGTGGTATCCAGGGTAGCTTTAAATCAGGCCATACATTTACCTACCTTCTATCCTAATCCTCAAAACAAAGGGGAGAGATTACTACATTCCTTGGACATCCACAGACAACTGCGTTATTATTTGGACAGAACAAAGCATTTCAGAAAATCAGAACAGCTCTTTGTGGCCTAAGCGGTAGGAGCTCAAGGAAAGCCAATTTCCAAACAGACAATCTCAAAATGGATAGCCCATTGCATACGCTTTTGCTATTCCTTTCATGGCAAAACTGTGCCTACAGGCATAAGAACTCATTCCACCAGGGCCACAGCCACCTCTGCAGCCTTTCTCAGAGGAGTTCCTACCAAGGATATTTTGGAAGCAGCCACCTGGAGTTCTGTGCATACCTTCTCCAAACACTACAACCTACCGTTATACTCCAAATCTAGAGCAGGCTTTGCCACTGCAGTCCTGCAGGGCATTTTGGCTCCTCCTAGTTCCACCTAGTGCCTACCACCCCTTTCTTAGCTTTGGGATTCTATCCATCTGTTATGACTGCAGCTGTATGCACGATGAACATAGTACAGTTTTGTACCTACCATAAATGTAGATGTTCGAGTGCTAATACAGCTGCTGTCCAGGTTTCCCTCCCTCCTTCCCCTCTAGGGGTATTCTTTTTATGGTGTATTTGCTTGCAACTACTGTTTTTTGATTATATTGCATTGCTTTATTACATAATTTTATGTATTGCCTTCCTTCTGTGGGCACCTGACATCTGGGGCAAGAAAAACTGAAGAAAATGGCGTCGGCTGGTTCTTTTATACCCCTGTCGCACTGACGTCAGGGAAGAGGCGACGAAAACCGACGCCGGACCTAGACTTTGGAATTCGGCCGACCGAGGACCCGCCTGATGGCAGGAGAACCCATCTGTTATGACTGCAGCTGTATTAGCACTCGAACATCTACATTTATGGTAGGTACAAAACTGCACTTTTGTGAGTACCGGTTTGAGTATGATTGCACCCCTAGTAGGTGTGTAGACAATTTAGTGCAAGGTGCAAAACAACAAAGATGTAGTTCAATATTTATTCTCTAGCGCCGCGGCCACAATAAGCCTTCAAGGAGTACTCCTTGAAGGCTTATTGTGGCCGAGGCGCTAGAGAATAAATATTGAACTACATCTTTGGACTGGCTTTGTTGTTTTGCACTGTGGTATAGTTAATTTTTTTTTACTTTGTTGTCGTTTGCCAATTTAGTGCAAGGTGTTTGTGTTTAAAAAGTCCAGGAATGTCTGGGTCTGTCAGTTTGGTTTGTGTAATGGGGAAGTTGAAGTCACCCATGGATATGTTATTAGTTTGAATGGTGAGACCCTTCCAAAAGTCTGAGTACAAGCTATGGGTTTCTTGAGTCCTACATAATGACCTGTAACTTGCAAGGATATGGGACTTTGCTTCTGGGAATATGGACATGGAGAGGCTCAAATGTGTTGCCCTGCTTGACTAGTCTTGAGATTTGTTTTTTGTTGTTGGTATATATTGAAACACCTCTTCCTTTGTTCCCTGCTTGTTCATGATGTCAGTTGTGTGCTTCATGTCATACTTTAGTTTTTCCTGTGCAATTGTTGGCTTAAGTTCTCTGCCCATAATAAACCCTAGGTCATAGCTGTTACACCCACCCCCTCCAAAAAAAAAAAAAAAAACACAACAAAATATACTCCTGTCTTATCTCTGTAATATCTCAGTGTGGTGATATCCACCCTGACCCTGGCCCAACTGCTAATCATCTCTACAGAACACCCCATAAAAAATTAAAATTTCTGACCCTCAGTATCAGAAATTAGGCAACAAAATATCCGCTTTGCATGCCTGGATAGATCAGTACAATCCTAACATACTTGCCCTTACTGAAACCTGGCTAAAGCTTAACATAACCGGACTCTGAACTCATACCTCCCAACTACAGCATACTACGGTCTGATACCACTCATAAGAAATTGGAGGCATAGCATTACTCTGTCCTGACAACCTTAAATGATATTCCTACTTTTTCCTCAGCAGAACTGCTAATATCCTTCCTAAACCTTAATGATAAAAAATTAATCTGTGTAATTGTTCTTCACATTCCTCCAGGTCATAACACCCGATTCTTGATGACATACTTTCTTGGATCACTCAAACACTTCAACATGAAGCCATTATTTTAGCAGACATTAACATAGATTGGCAAAGTATCACATCCCAACTAACCCACTATCAGCATCAATCTGTATGTTTTTTTTTTTTCAGTTAATCTTCTGCTGTGCTAGATACAACAAATAATACACTCAACATTCTACCTTAGACTGGATCCTAGTAATACACTCTTCTAATTTTACCAATGCTGATACGTATCCGAACTCCCGTAGTGACTGTCTACCTGCTTTTACCATTCAGAGAAACTCTAACCCTCCAAAAACTCACTCCCTAAAAACAGTTCGTAATCTCACTAACTTCTCTAAAGACAGGTTTAATGATTTATTTCGTAAAATAAACTGGTCACCTCTAAAAGTACTGCCTTTAGATGGAGTACACTACTTTAATAACTGCTTCCTAAAATTATTAGATACTTTAGCTCCAGTTTGCACCAAAAGAAGCAAAAACAAACCCATGCCCTGGCTAACTAAGGAATGTAAAAACCTAATAAAAAAAGGGATGCGGCCTGTGCCCTCTGGAAGCAAAGCAACAAAGAACAAGATTTAATTACTTTAAAGCAGCAATGTAACCAAGCAAAAAAAGAAACAAGTTACCAAAGATAAACAGCAATACTATAGTCCCCCACAGCAAAAACATAAAACCAATCCAAAAAAATTCTGGTCCACCATTACAAATTTACTGTACCCCGGAACTAAAAAGGAATCCATGGTTTCACTAAATGCCCCTCCCTCTCAAATTGTCAAAGATTTTAATATCCACATCATAAAATCTATAACAGAAACCTCCAACACCTGCCTCTGTTCCTCCTTAGCTACCCCGAATACTTCCCATTCTAGGCTCAGACCCTGCTTACTCTCATTTCACAGAACGCCCTACTGAGAACATTCCCACTTTCTCTCTGCAGCCAATACCTACAAGTCTTATAAATAGATTACTGCACAAACTCAAAGCTTGTTCTACCTCCGCTGATAACCTTCCACCTACATACCTAAAATTAGCAGCTGATGCTATAGCATACCCAGTCAGCATCCTGATCAGTCGATCCATATCCAAGTCCAAAGTACCTCGTATATGGAAATATCCCATATCATCCCCATTCACAAAGAAGGTAACTCCACTGAACTTACAAACTTTCGATCCATAGCAGTACTTTCTCCTGTCTCTAAAATGTAAAAATGTATTCATCTTCAGTTAACAAAATACTTGGAGAATAACAACCTACTTACAAACACACAGCATGGCTTTTGTCCCTGCCATAGCACAACTACAGCCCTCATAGCCTTCACTGACTTTGTAAACAGAGCTAGAGACGCAGGTTGCCTTGTATCTGCTATATTTCTTGACCTCTCAAAGGCATTCGATACTGTCACACTGTTTACTCTTGAAGAAGCTGTCTGACCTAGGAATTACCCCACCTGCACTAAACTGGTTCCACAGTTAATTATATAATCACAAACCAGCAAGTAAAGTGGTCAAATGTTATCTCCCCCTTTCTAGCAAATCCCACCGGAGTCCCATAAGGATCCATTTTAGGACCCCTGCTTTTAATATTTTTTACTAATGATCTATGTACTGCATCTAGTAGTGGAAGACTCATACAATATGCTGATGATTCCACAGTAATCTGTACTCTGATACTCAGCAAAATTTCTCTGCTGTTGAATCCTGGTTTACTAGCTGCCAGCCATTCCTTAACCCAAAAAAGTTAATTGCTTCTTTTCTAGCCAAAGAACTGTAATTTTAATATTCTAAATTCTCTCTGCTGATAACACCACCATTGAAATTATCCACCACACAAAGCTACTAGGTGAAATTATAGACGATCACCTATGGTTTGTTCTCCATATTCAACAAAACATAAAAAAATAAACACCAGAAACTTGGCACAGTATATAGAAGTAAACATACCCTAACTTCTTTTTTCAAAACCACCCTCGCCAAATAGACGATCACCTATGGTTTGTTCTCCATATTCAACAAAACATAAAAAAATAAACACCAGAAACTTGGCACAGTATATAGAAGTAAACATACCCTAACTTCTTTTTTCAAAACCACCCTCGCCAAAACTTTCCTTCTGCCCTCCTTGCTTTATGGTGCTTCAATACTTAATTTACAGAGCCCCTCTAGAGCCAAACTGGAACAGTGCTATAACAAAGTGGCCAAGTTTGCTACCAACTCAAAAACTAGACCTCACCATTGTTTGTCTCTGAAGAAACTAAACTGGCTAGAATTCCTCAACTACCCATTATATACCCAATTACCAACACTCCACAACATGGTCTACAAACCCCTAGCCTGCCCACAACCCAAATAGAACACTTAGGTCTACAAGTAAAGAGCTTCTGTTTGTATACACACCCTCTAAAACAGCTGGACAAAGCCTCTACTCCCTCTGTGTTGCTAAGCATGGAACTCTGTTTCACTTACAGTAAGAACTACTACTAACCTAGTTGCCTTTACATCCGTATTGGAGCAACACTTGATTGACTCTTGGCTGTGCCCTTGCTCTGATCAGGCTAATCTCTTTCCCAACTTAGTCAAGATCGAATCTCTCTGTCACACTCTGTCCATCTGTACTGTTCTACTTGTACATCTGTAATATTGTGTCATCTTCAAATACTAATGTCTAGTTTCCATCTGCCTCATATCATTGTACTTGATTACTCATAACTTGTGTATTTTTATGTTATTTGCATAAAGTTTTTACATTCTTTGTAATTTTTTATGTTATTTGTTTAACAGTTTTGTACACATTATGTATGTAACTTTTATGTCATCTGTATAAAGTTGGTACACTTTGTCAATGTAACTGGAGCTTTTCTGCCTGGCGCTCCGCTAAAAATGGGTTCTTTCTGACCCAGTCAGAATATCCTGGTAAACAAATATTAAGTGAACAAATAATTTTATTAAAATTAATTTTATTAGTTGTTTGTGTATATCTTAAAGTGTGATGTAGTCTCATATTCTCTCTATAGAATTTAGAGAGGTTGGAGGTTGGCGTAATGGTTAGGGTGTTTACCTTACAAACACAAGGTGCAGAGTTTGATTCTCACATGGGGTAGTTGGCTAGGCTTAAAATGGCCCACAAGGGCAGTTAGCCTAGTATGCTAACCTATGAGAGCCCTTTACACCACCTGTAAGGAAATGTATTACATTTGTGTTTGTTCTTGGCTACAGATAATTGCATGCCTTTGCATAATATTCCTTCTAAAAGTAGCGCATGAAGTCAGAAGCCTCTTTTGTTGTCTCCTTGAGTCAGGATGCCAGGGTGAGCAGTACAGTTCTTCTCTGGAGTACATTTTCCTGCCATTGGTAGCAGTTTTACTGGCTCTAGCATTTTCCTTTTTGCAGTTTGAACAGAATCCTGATTTTCCAGTCCCACATTACTTTTAGGCCTGTTAGAGATGTGTGCAAACAGTTCATTCCACAGCAGTCTCCTTCCATGCCTGAATCTAGAGAACATCCCAGGTCCTCTGTCTCTTTACACATAACAAAGCAAAAAAAAAAAAATGTTTTGAATTCTTCAGACTCTGAACAGCTTGACAAAAGGGCATTATTAATTATTGTTAAATCTAGTTACCTGAACCTCCTTTGAACCCTTCCATAGAGAGCCTTTGTAATGAGTAGAGGAAGGACGGTCTCCCTCCTTCCCCTTTATGACTGTACATTGTGAGAATATTTGTAAATTATGGGGCTGAGAGAGGCTGGCCCTTGACCACATTCCTTCTCCCCACCTGTGATTTCAGCAGGCCTACTACTTCCCCCACCAAATCCCTTTAGTGTTCCCCCCTTTAAGGGATATTTTGAGAGATGTAACCAGAGTAGTGTGGGAAACCTGCACAGATCAGTCTCTCCATTTAAGAAGGCCAGAGTAGTGTGAGAATACCTCAAAACAGGTACAGTGCCTGCATCTAAGAAGGATGGACTGTTTTTCCATCTTACATGAGAGTTCATGGTTTAGGCAGAGACTCCCAAACCAAGGACATCTTTGTTCTGAGTGGTATTTTTCAGTGTAAGTGTGTTGTCCGAGGTTTGTTATGTGTGATGTCAGAGATATAGGAACCCTGTTTGTATGCCTTAATGCTGCGAAATGTGGAATAGTGTGTGTGTTCGCGTGTATATGCACATGGTATTGTGTGTGTCCACACAGGCATGCAGTGAGTGAGAATCTCAGTGGTTATGCTAGTTGATGAGTGTGCTTAGTCGATTCTCCCCCCTAGTAAATAGCTCTTTTCTAGTCTAGCCTTGAGATTTAAAACCATTTCCTAAAGTCCTTTTCTCTCCACTCCTGTTCCTGCTTTCTGTTTTTGTCAATGAACATCCCACCCCATAAAGAAAAGCAGCAAAGACAGAGGTTTATCACCTGTTGCATGAAAGTTGTCCAGGAGGTTCTGTCATTCCATTGAAGATTAGGTTTTAACTGCGGGTTCTTTTTGGTGCCCCAGAAAGGAGATACCTCAGGCCTAGTCTAAATCTAAGTGAGATAAGTACCTTAAGGGTGTTTCATGCTGACATCCCGCAGAGAAATAAACAGAAAACCAAGTATATTTCCCCTGTAGTTAAGGATCCTCAATGTGAATGGCAAGACTTTAGTCCAGGGTTATTTAATGCTTTAATGGCATTGATGCCTCCTCAGGGGTGTCTGTGCCTGCACCTCCCTGGTCTTCCACTCCTCTTAAAAGACCCAGAGAACTAGTTTCTTCAGATGAGGATCTGGATTCTGGGAAAGAGTTTGTGGCTTACTCTTCTCAAATCCCTTTCTCCTTGGACTGTGGTTCAGAGGACGAGGATTCTATTTATCAAGATTCCATTGGGGATACTGTTGCCTGCATGAATGAATTTAAGTGGGATTGTCTCTGACATTCAGAAAATGTATTATGAGCTCCTCCGGATGGAGTCTCCTAAGCCATGAGCTGTTTCCCCCTGTTCTGGCTGCCCTCCTTGATACCTTTACAGCAGCTTCTGTGGCCCCTGATTCTCAACCCCCTGCTTCCAAGAAACTTGATAGATTTTACAAGTTGTCTGATGAATGTAAATTTATTTTTAAATGCCCTTCTGCTGAGCCTTCTATAGTGTCCGTCTCTTCTGACAAACCCTCCAAGCTGTTGTCCTCTACCAAGCTGCTTCCTTCAGACAAGGATAGAAGGGCCATGGAGAGTTTGGGCAGGAAAGTTTACACTGCTGCCACTGTGTCCTTTTGGGCATCAGCTACCAGACTCCTATAACCAGGTGTGTTTTGGTTCCTTTCTCACATTTCCAAAGTGGATTCTGATCTTCCTGACTGTTAAGGGGAAGGCGTCTGCCCTTTTCCTTTTGGGCTCTACCTGTCAAGCTGCTCGACACTTTATCAAATGCAGCTGTGATGCAGTTAATGCTTCCTGCAGGGCTGCTGCCTCTGGTTCTGTTATGAGGCATTGCTGTTGGCTTTGCCTGATGACATTAAGGCCAAACTGTTGTATGCTCCTTTGGGTAATAAAAAATCTTTTTGCTGCTGCTGAACTTTCCAAGTCTCTCCAGGATAAGGGTAAAGCCTTGCAGGAGTTGAAACATATTTTTGTTTCTCCTTTTCCTAGGTTTCAGAGGAATTACTCCCTCCAAATCCACTTTTGTTCGCAAGCAGTCTCACCCTGCTCCTAAGGGAAAAAAGGGTTCGGGTTCTAGATGTGTGCCTCCTGCTAAGTCTACTCAAACCCATACCTCCCAGAAACCTGATTTTTAGGATAAGTCTGGTTCCATTTAACAGTTTGCTTCCCCTTTCCCTTGGCCAGATTCCCTTATTCCTCCATCTTTCCCTGTCTCTTCCAAATTGGTTAACGATCACAACAGACTCTTGGGTTCTGTCCATTATCAGCCAGGGATATTTCATGATTACCTTCCTCCCTTTTGGGCATCTGTTAATCTACTTGAGAACAGCTTCCTCTTTTTCCAGAGGTGCACCATTCTATTTTGGTCCAGGGCATCATTCAAACTGTGCCTCCTGCCCAAGTAGGGATAGGTTTTTATTTTAGAATGTTTTTGATTTTCAGAAAAGAGGGCACTTAATGATCAAATCTGGACCTTTCCCAGCTCAACACTTTTCTCAAGTTTCCTTTCTTTCGATTGTCTCTTCAGACTTTTTTCCCCATTCTTGTACCCCAGCCCTTTCTGGTCTCTCTGGATCTCAGGGATGCCTACCTTCATATCCCCATCCATCCTATCTTCAGTAATTTTTATTTCTCTGTTTCTTCCTTGTATTTTCCATTTTTTGATTTGTCCTTTGGCCTCTCTACTACTCTTGACATTACCTTTTGCAGGATGAGAGGAGTTCAGATCTTTCCCTGTCTGGATCATTTGCTCATTCAAGATTCTTCCCCCAATGCTGTGCTTAAGGATCTCAAGTTAACTGATGTTCTTCGTGTTTCATTGTTACAGTCATCACATTTGGTTTATCTGCTTGCAGTAGCCCTCAGTCGGCCTGATTATCAAAGTCTTGGGTCCTGCGTCAGTTGCTGTCTCATCTTCCATGACATCAGGTAGTCAGGGGTATAAAGCACGCAGCCGACGCCATTACATCAGTCTTTCTTGCCGTGCGGTGCGTGAAGCAGAAGTAGTTCGCAAGTGCCGGTCGGCCGACTCCTGAAATTTTCTTTTTCTAGTTTCAGATCCGAAGTCTTCAGCTAAGCTAAGTACCCCATTGGGAATCCTTTCTCTTGCTCTAAACCAATGTCAGTAAAAGTTAGCAATTGTATTTCTTGTGGAAAGCAAATACTTACATAAAGATTTTCATTCGTACTACATTCCTTGTTTAGGCCCAGACCATGATGTACCTTGCTGTCGGTTTTGTGCCTTATTCAAACCTTGTGCTATTCATCATCGGTTCATTTATACATCCAAATATTTCAGTTCTCGGTTCAATTATCCAGAAATGGCTTCTGTAAGCCACCCGACTACTGACATTCTGAAAAACGCAAAGATATAGACAGAGACTGCATAGGTCCAAAGCTGCCGACGACGGTTCTCCTAAGCTAGTCGGCAGTTTGCCGGTACTCAGTGAGGCGCTTTCATAGCCCCTGATACCCGCTACTTCAGATTTGCAGGCCTCTCTTGAGATCCATTCGGAGTCCAGTATGCCGCGAGATGCTTCTTCTACTGTGGAACCTGGGGATGTCTCTACCTTGGATGGGTTTGGAGCCGCTGTGCCTCCACCGGCTTCTGAGGGTGTATTCAGGCCTACTGACTTGCATATTAAACTGATGCCATCTTCTTATTCAAGGCCTAAACCTCGATGTATGCCTAAAAAAAACGACACCCAGACAGCATGGTCAGGCCGCTGTTCCTAAAAAAACAAATGATAAGAATGGCTGAAGACCTTATTGCTTTAATCATGGGAAGCCACCCTTCCCCCTCTAAGAGACCTAGGACTGATTTTTCTTCTGATTCTTCTGATCAGGATTCTGAAATTTCTGTTTTCTCTGATGACTGGGATTTGCCCTTATCTTCCTGTGAGGATTCTGATGCAGAGGACTCCATTCCCTCTACTTCCCCATAAAGAGGATTTCTCTTTTGGTGAAACCTTATATACTCTTAGGGAGCATTTCCACTGGGGAAGCCAGGATTACTCTGACTCCAAAAAGAGGCTTAGGGAAGTCTTACTCCTGCCTCAACACAGGTCTTTAGCTATCCCTTCTGTACTGGACATTGTAGATGATGCCTTCTTGGAATCTAGCCTGGCTCCTGACACTTTACCTCCTGCTCCCAGAAAACCTGATAGGTATTAGAGTACCTGACTAAGAAGTTCCTCTTTAAAAATCCTGCTGCGGATCCTGAGACCATTTCACAGGGACCCAAGGGCATTAAGGCTACTACTGCCAAAAATCCTACCCCCCCTGATAGAGATTCTAGGGCGCTGGATAGATGGGGTAAGAAGGTATACACTTCTGCAATTTTGGCCATTAGGGCTTTAAACTGCTAGTTTCATATGTTAAAGTATCAGCATCATATTATTGGATTGCTTAAACAGAAAATTATGTTGATTCCTGACTGTGCTTTAAGTAAAGAATTACAGGATTTAATGCATTCTGCTGAACAAGTTGGAAAACATACTTTGCATTGTGGTTTTGATTTATTAGAGGCATCTTGCAGAGCTGCTGTCACTGGGTCTGTACTTAGAAGGCATGCTTGGCTTAAGGAGCAATCTTTGCCAGGTCATGTTAAAGCTAAATTACTAGATAATAAAACCAAAAGTGGGAAATGCAACCAAACTGAAACGGAGTCAAAAGGCAACCACGAAACGAAACAATCGCCACCAGGAAGTCAGCCAAAGCTCTTTATTCCAAAACCAAGCAGACAAGGCTGTCACCAGCCACGAAAAAACATGTAAATGCCTTTCCTCTGATAACGGACGGTATGCGTTTTAGATTCTCGACTTCTTCAGACAATCAGTAAATTCAATTAACGCAGTATATATAACGTTGACCATCAATTGATTAATTGAAATTTCAATTAATCAATTGATGGTCAACGTTATATATACTGCGTTAATTGAATTTACTGATTGTCTGAAGAAGTCGAGAATCTGACGAAAACGCATACTGTCCGTTATCAGAGGATTAAGGCGTTTACATGTTTTTTCGTGGCTGGTGACAGCCTTGTCTGCTTGGTTTTGGAATAAAGAGCTTTGGCTGACTTCCTGGTGGCGATTGTTTCGTTTCGTGGTTGCCTTTTGACTCCGTTTTAAATTACTAGATAACCAAGACCGCCTGTTTGGCAACAAAGCAGAAGAAGTATTTAAAAAGATGGAGGAAAAAGCTAAATCTATGCAAACTTTTAAAGATTTCCTGCAAGTACAACCTCCCAGATTTAGTAGGCACTGGCCTTCTTAGAATCGGTCCTTTCCTGCCTCTTCTAGGACTTCTCAGTCCAAACCCAGAACCAGCAGTCCACCCAGGCTTCAGTCTCAAGGTACTCACAGGCTTAAGCAGTGGGGGGCTCCCACTTCCAAAGCTGGAAGTAGTAAGACATCCCCCTATGGTAAACTGTCACAATAACTTAACTTTAAACCTTCCAAGCCCTGCTCAACTGACTGTTCATTTAGGGGGAAAGATTACCCAAGACAAATGGGTTTTAAATATAGTTTCCCAAGGATGCAGATTCCACTTTTACTCCTTACCACCCCCAAATCAGTGGGCAGAGGCTCAAAAACAGGTTCTCTCTCTTCTAAGCATCAGGGCTATTCAGCTTGTCCCAGAAGAGGAATGGGGGGGCTAGGTTTTTACTCAAGACTTTTCCTGGTACCCAGCAAAGACAGTTCCTGGTGTCCTATCCTGGGCCTGTCTATCCTAAACACTTTTTTGGTAATCCCAAAATTCAAAATGCTAACTCTTCATCAGCTGCTTCCCATGCTAGGCAAAAATGCCTGGTTGGCAACACTGGATTTAAAGGAAGCCTACCTGCACATCCCAGTAAGGGAATCTTACAGAAGATACCTACGCTTCAGAGCAGGCTACATGCACTATCAGTTCTCTGCACTGCCCTTTGGCTTATCTACTGCGCCCAGGGTATTCACAAAGTACCTAGCTCCAGTCATTGCATTTTGCAGGCAAAGAAATATTCAAATATACCCATACCTGGACGATTGTCTAATTCAGGCAGAAAGCCAGGACATACTATTAAATCATCTGGCATTTGTAAAGAAATTACTAACTTCTCTGGGGTACACCATAAACTAAAAGAAATCACATCTAGTACTCTGCCAACAAATTGTATTCCTGGGAGCAAGCTTGAATACAACTTCCCAGGTGGCCTTCCTCATGCCAGAGAAACAAGTTCATTTGACAGCTTACTTGAAACTACTGACCACAAAGACCCAGCTATCTGCAAGGAAAATACTGCAAACCCTGGGGTCCATGGCCTCTTGCATTCTACTAATTCCATATGCGGGATTGCATATGAGGAAACTACAATGGTGTGTAAAAAAGTCTATGGTGGCCTGCCACCACAACAAGGGGCTGCCATTCACTCTACCCCCTGCCGCCCAAACCTTAACAACAGACGCATCAGACTGTGCATGGGGGGCTCACTTGGCAGAGCAGTGCATCCAGGGCAAATGGAACCCGAGTCAAATGCACCTGCGTATCAATCAAAAAGAAATGTTAGCTGTACAGAATGCTCTGAAAGCCTTCAAGGACCACATTCTTCCAGGACAATTGTTGGTAAAGATGGACAACACCACTGTTATGTCATACATAAACAAGCAGGGGGGAACCCACTCATACCCTCTCTGCAGACTAGCCATGGCTCTGTGGAACACAGCCTTGAGCTACCAAGTGCACCTACAAGCTCAATTCCTGCCAGACAAGCTAAATACACTGGCAGATGACCTAAGCAGAAATCTCATGGGCCCACACAAGTGGAAACTGGAGCCGAAGATATTCAATATTTTGAGAAACAAATGGGGAGCCCAGGGATAGACCCGTTTGCCTCCCCTCAGAACTACCAGTTGGACAAATTCTGCACAAGGACTCCCCACAGACAAGCTTGGAAAGTGGCTGCCATGTCCTTCACCTGGAAAACCTATCAGTTTATGCCTTTCCCCCTCTGCTTCTCCTCTCCAAGGTGTTACTAAAGATCAAACAGGACAAACCTAGGGCAATATTTACTGCACCAGACTGGCCATGCCAACACTGGTACCCCCTCCCTGCACAGTGTGTCACTTCTGGAACCATGGCACCTGCCTCAGACCCCTGCCCTGCTGTCCTAGCAGGAGGACAAGATTCGGCACCCACAGCTTCAAACCCTGAACCTTGCAGGCTGGCTAATTACATGATCTCTTAGTTACCATCCCTCAGTAAGCAAGTGATGGATGTCATTCTGGAGGCAAGGAGGCCTAGTACTAGAATATCCTATGCTGAAAAATGGAAAAGATTCTGTTCGTGGAGCCAAACTCCGGAGATGGACACAACAGTGCCCAGTTTACCACACATTCTTCAATACTTAACTGAGATGCTTCACAAGGACGTTTCCTTTTCTTTCATCAAAATTCATGCCTAGGCCATTTCATCTCATTATAATACAGAGCCACCCCTTATCTCTCATCCACTGCTGAAGCAATTCCACAGAGGGGCCAAAACCTTGAGACCACCCAGGAGAGCCCCTACTCCAGCCTGGGACCTTAACTTTGTATTGGAAAAGCTCACTCTACCTCCCTTTTAGCCAGCTGCAAATGCAGAGTTGAAATTCCTTTCTTGGAAACAGCCTTCCTGCTAGCCATCACTTCAGCAAAAAGGGTGTCTGAATTACAGGCCCTCATGGCAGTAGAGCCTTTCATCATCTTTCATGCGGACAGGGTATCCCTCAGGACCAATCCCTCCTGTATGCCCAAGGGGGTATCCAGTGTGACACTTAATCAGTCCATTCATTTGCCAACCTTCTTTTCTAATCCACAGAACAAAGGGGAATGAATACTGTACTCCTTGGACATGCACAAAAAAACTTAGATTTTACTTGGACAGGACTAAGTAACTCAGGAAATCTGAACAGCTGCTGGTTGCATTTGCTGCAGGGGCAGAGAAGAAGGCCATTTCAAAGCAAACCATTTCTAAGTGGATAGGCCACTGCATTCATTTCTGCTATAAGCACCATGGAAAACCTACCCCACAGGGAATAAGACCACATTCCACCAGGGCCGCATCTACCTCTACAGCCTTTCTCAGAGGTGTCCCTACCAGGGGCATCCTAGAAGCTGCTACCTGGAGTTCTGTACATACCTTCACCAAGCATTACCACTTGCCAATTTTTTCAAAATCCAGAGCTGGTTTTGCCACTGCAGTCTTGCAGGGCCTTATTAGCTGGTCCTAATGCTATTTAATTGCCTTCTCCCTTCCTTAGCTTTGGGAGACTACCCAAATGTAATGACTGCAACAGTGAAACACGAAGAACATAGTACAGTTGTGTACGCCTACCATAAATGTAGATGTTAGAGTGTATTCACTGTTGCAGTCCTGGTTACCCTCCCTCCAGTTCCCTGACTTCTATTGACTATACCTCTATTCTTGTTTACTATGCTTAAAGCTTTCTGGTGTATTTGCTTTTTGTTGGAGGTGTAACCTTGTATATAATTGCTTCCCATTATGGGGGCATCTGACATCTGGGGCAAGAAAAACTGATGTAGTGGCGTCTGCTGCATGCTTTCATCTTCCATGACATCAGGTAGTCAGGGGTATAGACAGCAACCAACGCAGGACCCAAGACTTTGATAATCAGGCTGACTGAGGGCTACCTGCAAGCAGCTAACTCAAATGTAATGACTGTAACAGTGAATACACTCGGACATCTACATTTATGGTAAGCATACACAACTGTACTTTTGGGGTTCACCGTAAACAGAAATCTGCTCTGACACCTTCTCAAGATCATATTTTCCTCAGTTGCAGGCTTTAGACCATCCCCATGCTCGCATCTCTTCTTGCTCTCAAAACCCTGTCTCACTGCCTTTTTCCTGTCTCATCTTCCTCTGACCTCCATCACGACCAGGTAATTTCTCAGGATTCTTGGGTTCATGGGCTCCACCATTCCCATGCTCCCTCTGGCCAGGCTCCAAATGAGAAAACTTTAGTGGTACTTCAAGTCAGTATAGTTCCAACATTGCCACCCTCTGGACTTCCAAGTACCCTTCGTTCCCTGTCCGTAGCTCGGGCTTCAGCAGTGGATTCATTAACCTTCTCTCAAACCAGGGCTTTCTTTCCAAGGTCCAGACCTGACTCAAGAGCATTTTGCAGACACCTGAGACAGGGGATTGGGGGTGGCCTCCTTCGGCTTTCTCAAGGTTCATGGTCTCTGCCTTTAGGCTGACCACATCAGCTCTGCCTTTAGCTCTTCAGGTTTTTCATTCCTTTTTCTCTCCCAGGCCCCTCAAAATTCTCATAGACAACACCACAGTGATGTGGTATGTCAGCAAGCAGGGAGGTATGAGGTGCTATCTTCTTTGAGGACTAGCTATTTAGGTTTGGGATCTAGCTTTCCAGTATCAAGTGACTCTTCAAGCTGTTTACATCCCCTCATAACACAGTTTGGTGGCAGACGTTTTGAGCAGGTCCTGCACACAAGAACATGAATGGATGCTTCAAAGTGGTGTTTTCCTGGGCATTGTCAGATGTTGGGGGTTATTCCTCAGGTAGATCTTTTTGCCTCCCATCTGAACAGACAACTTCTCTTCTGTTCCAGAGTCTGAACTCCACTGGCTTGGAAAGTGGATGGCCCGGTCTTTTCCTTGGAAGGGGACATTTCTGTACGCTTTCCCTCCCCTTTCTCTGTTACTGGGAGTCTTACACAGGATTAGACAGGACTCCCAAAATCTTTCAAGTGTCTTCCTTTTGGCCCAGACAGCATTAGTTCTCACTTGGCTAGGGGCAATCACCACAAGTTACCTCACCGAATGGATCTTCTTCCACAAGACAAGGGATCTGGTATCCTTCCTCACTTGTCCACTCTTCAACTGATGCTGTGGGTGATAGCCTAAAAGGGATCAAAACCCTGTCTTTTTCTGAGAACATGTTTCAGGTCCTGCAGGAGACCAGGAAACTCACTTCCAGGAAACTATATATGTCCAACTGGAAAATAGTTTCTGTCTGTTGTCTGTCTCGCCATCAAGATTCCCTTCCCTGTCTGTGGAGATTTCTCTGGTTCTCTGTTATTTTTGTGGTCTGCTCCATGCTGAGTTAGCAGTTAGTATATTCTTCAGTTAAGGCTCACCTGTCAGCAATTTCACCTTGTCTGCCCTTGGATCCTCCTCTGGTCTCTAGATTTGAGGTCAAGCAATTTCGTTAAAGATTCATAGATTGTTATTAGGCTAATGACCTGGGGACCTTTCTAAGCCAAGTCAAATTTTCCCAAAAGAATAGTGACTTCTTGTATCCAAATAAAACATTGAATGCTAGGTATTTATAAGCTACCTCTGTCCATAAGGGACATGGGTGCCAGGCCTGGTGTAAATTTCATATTCCCCATCCACTGGCCTTTGTTGTGCTTAAATTGGATAGACAAACTCAGCTTCACATGGATGGGGAAGCCTGTTCTATAGGATGGCCAGTCTCTGGGGCACACACACATTTGTCTCTCCAGTGTGTTCTGCTTAAGTCGCAGACAAAATTCAGGTCCCTGGACCTTGTATTTCTGGTACTGTTTGTCTTACGAATATGCAGGAGATTCAAAATTGTGGGGTTTGTGGATGCCTTATAAGCCTGGCATAGATCCCCCCTCAGCAGT
The DNA here is from genome assembly GCF_019279795.1 of Protopterus annectens. NCBI lineage: Eukaryota > Metazoa > Chordata > Ceratodontiformes > Protopteridae > Protopterus > Protopterus annectens. The sequence goes on from NC_056749.1 coordinate 731,248,913, forward strand.
ATACAGGAGAATGGATAGAGGGAAAGGGCTTTAAGGCGCTCTGCATAAGGCAAGTTTGTTACGTCTTGTATCCTTTTTGTAAGGAACCTCTGAGGTTGCTCTAGTAGCTGTTTATGCCTGGTTAGGTACACACCGAAAGGAACATTGTACTCTGGTCTGACAATGGCAGAGTACAGTGGGCTAATGACCTCTTTGGACCTAGTTGCAATGCTTGTACTTATAAGTTGTGCAGCATAAAAAGATTTCTGTACCACTGTGGCCATGTGTTGGTCGATGGTAAGGCTATTGTCTACGTGTGTACCCCTATTCCTGACCACTGGGTCAAACTGTTAGGGCATATTATCAACATGGTAATTAGCTGGGATGGTTGACTTCCCAAAGGGTACAGTTATGCATTTCTTAACATTGAGTTTGAGACCATGGCATTGGCACCATTTGTTAATCACAGATGGGCCTTTGTGAAGTGTGCTATTGTCTGCAGGGGAGTTGATGATGGCCTCCAGCTTCCAATCATCTGTAAACTTAAGTCAGCCGTAAACCTTCAGCAGTTGTTTCCATTTCAGAGAAATGGGCGCCAAAAAGGACTGGGCCCAGTAATGAGCCTTAAATTCCTATTATGCCTTCCCGGGACATCCAATTTTGTACTTGAAAATATGACTCGAGTCCTTTTGAACCTGATTCTTCGACTTCCTTACAACATTGTACTTGGAAGACTGATGTTCATCGTGTTACACTGCTGCAGTCATTACACTTGGGTTATCCTGCCGTCAGGCAGTTCCCAAGTCTTGGTCCGGCGTCGGTTGCTGTCGCCTCCTCCCTGACGTCAGTGTGACAGGGGTATATAAGATGCAGCCGATGTCATTTTCTTTAGTCTTTCTTGCCACGTGGTGCCCGAAGCAAAAGCAGTTCGCAAGTGCCGGTCGGCCAACTCCTGAGATTTTCATTCCGAATCCAGAACCGAAGTTTTCTACAAAGCTAAGTACCCCGTTGGGGAAACTTTTTCTTGCCTCAGACCAATGTCAGTAAAAGTTAATAACTGTATTTCTTGTGGGAAGCAAATACCTTATAAGGATTTCCATTCCTATTGTATCCCATGCCTAGGCCCAGACCACAACGTCACTGGTTGTCGGTTTTGTGCTAGATTTAACAAGCGCACTATTAAACGTCGGTTTGATTTTGCCCGACATTATTTTGGCAGAAAATTCAATTTACACCATGCCTTCGGAACTTCCGACGACCGGAATACATAAAAAGCGCAAAGAGAAGGACAGGCATCCGAGGCCCAAAACTGACGACGAGGCCTTTTCTAGGCCGGTCGCCGGTTCTCCGGTTTTCAGCGAGGTGCCTTTGCAGCCCCTGATGACCGCTTCTGCAGAACCACAGGCCACCTCCGACTCCCACGTGGAGCTGGCTGGGCCTTCGGACACACAAGTTTTTCAGCCTACCGAAACTAACCCTTCAGAGGGAACCGAACTAGCTGAGCCACAGCTTCAGAGGGTGTTTTCAGACTTACTCAGTTAAGCATTAAATCCTCTGCTAAGGCTAAGCCTCCTTTAAAAACAAAGAAAAAAATACAGCATTCTCCAGGACAGGCCTCCATGCCTAAGAAACAAATGCTGAAAATGGCCGAAGACCTAATCACTCTGATCAGGGGGTCCCATCCCCCTCCTGATAAAAGGCCCAGACAGGATGCAGACTATGACTCATCCGACCAGGTGTCCATTTCTTCCGATTCATCCTCAGACCTAGGATATTCTTTACCCCCTTATGAGGTTTCTGATGCTGAGGAATCAATTCCATCAGCCTCTCCGCCTGAGGACTACTCCTTTGGGGAAACCTTACATACCATGAGGGAGCATTTCCATTGGGAAAGCCAGGATTACTCAGAATCCAAGAAAAGGCTCAGAGACTTCATTTTATTACCTCAACACAGACCCCTTGCTATTCCGCCAGTGTTAGATATTGTGGATGATGTGTACACTGAATCCAGCTTAAACCCTGACTCCTTACCTCCAGCCCCAGTTAAACCTGACAGATATTACAGAGTCCTTGACTCACACAAATTTCTGTATAAAAGCCCTGTTGCTGACCCTGAAACTATTTCTCATGGAACCAAATGGATTAAGGCCTCACCAGCAAAAAACCCAGTTCCCTCTGACAGAGATTCCAGAGCATTAGATAGATGGGGAAAGAAAGTATATACGTCTGCAACTTTAGCAATGAGAGCCTTAAATTGCCAGTTTCACATGCTAAAATATCAGCAATTTTTGATGTCTCAGTTGAAACAAAAAATGCTTCCAGATTCAGATCCTCCTAATTTTAAAGAACTGCAGGATTTATTGCATGCAGCTGAACAAGTGGGAAAACATACTTTGCAATGTGGTTTTGATTCTTTAGAGGCCTTCTGTAGAGCAGCAGTTACAGGCTCTGTCATTAGAAGACATGCTTGGTTAAAAGAACATACGATGTTCATCGTGCATACAGCTGCAGTCATCACACTTGGGTTTTCCCGCCGTCAGGCGGGTCCTCGGTCGGCCAAATTCCAAAGTCTAGGTCTGGCGTCTGTTGTCGTTGCTTCTTCCCTGACGTCAGTGCGGCAGGGGTATAAAAGAGGCAGCCAACACCATTTTCTTCAGTCTTTCTTGCCGCGTGGTGCCCGAAGCAGAAGCAGTTCGTAAGTGCCGGTCGGCCAGCTCCTGAGATTTACGAAAAGTATTTCAGCCGAAGTCTTCTTTAAAGCTAAGTACCCCGTTGGGGAAACTTTTCTTGCCTCAGACCGATGTCAGACAAAGTTTAATAATTGCATTTCTTGTGGGAAGCAAATACCGCATAAGGATTTTCACTCTTACTGTATACCTTGCTTAGGGCCAGACCACGACATCTCAGCCTGCCGTTTTTGTGCCAGGTTTAACAAGCGCACTATTAAGCGCCGGGCGGAATTCGCCCTTCAATATTTTGGCAAAAAATTTAATTATATCATGTCATCGGATACACCGATGCCAGTTTTAGGCAAAAAACGCAAGGATAAAGACAGACATCCGAGGCCTTCACCGAGTACTGAGATCACGCTAAGGCCGACTACTGGTTCTCCGGTTCTCAGCGAGGCGCCTACGCAGCCCCTGACTACCGATGAAATTATTTTACCGGCGACTTCAGTACTCGCAGGTTCCTCGGTCTCCATTCCAACTGCAGATACCGACGCCACTCTTGGCGGAGAAACGGAACGTTTAGCGAGGCCTGCCATTTCTGAAGGCGTTTTCAAGCCTACCACCTTCTCTATTAAATCGTTCACTAAATCTAAAGCTCCAATGAAAATTAAAAAGCAGAGTCCTCAGACCCCCTCTCAAGGCCCCATGCCTAAAAAACAGATGCTTAAAATGGCTGAGGATTTGATTACACTCATCAGGGGTTCTCAGCCCCCCTCAGACAAAAGACCCAGGTTGGAGGAAGACCACCCTTCCTCAGACCAGGCTTCTATTACCTCAGACCTTTCTGAGGACCAGGATTACGCCTATTTCCCATTTGAAGACTCTGATGCTGAGGAGTCTATTCCCTCGGTCTCCCCCCCTGAGGACTACTCTTTTGGGGAAACCCTACATACATTGAGAGAGCACTTCCACTGGGAAGGCCAAGATTACTCAGATTCCAAGAAAAGGCTCAGGGAATTTCTGCTGCTTCCCCAGCATAAGCCCCTGGCTATTCCTCCTGTCTTAGATATTTTGGATGATGTGTACGCAGAAGCCAGTCTTAATCCAGACTCTTTACCTCCTGCCCCTGTTAAACCAGACAGATATTACCGGGTTCCTGATTCTCACCAGTTCCTTTATAAAAGCCCTTCTGCTGACCCAGAAACTATTTCCCAGGGTCCCGAGGGGATTAAGGCCTCTACTGCTAAAAATCCTTTACCTTCAGAGAGAGATTCCAGAGCATTAGAAAGGTGGGGGAAAAGGTGTATACATCAGCCACTTTAACCATGAGGGCATTAAACTGTCAATTTCATATGTTAAAGTACCAGCAGTTCTTGCCATCTCAGCTGAAAAGCAAAATGACACAAACAGAACAACCAGATTTGAAAGAGTTGCAGGATTTGTTACATGGAGCAGAACAAGTGGGGAAACATACCTTACAGTGTGGTTTTGATGCTTTAGAGGCCTCATGTAGAGCTGCTGTCATGGGGTCTGTCATACGTAGACACGCTTGGCTCAAAGAGCAAACCTTACCAGATCATGTCAAAGCAAAGTTATTAGATGCACCACTACAAAAAGATGTATTGTTCGGTGTTAAAGCTGAGGAGGTGCTAAAGAAAATGGAGGAAAAAGCAAAATCTATGCAAACAGTTAAAGATTTCTTGCAGGTGCAGCCTCCACGGTTCAGCAGAAACTGGCCTTCAAAAAATTGGGCCTTTCCAGCCACGGACAAACCCCAAAGGGGTAGATACAGATGCCCAAGGGTTAGAGGACAACCTCAAGGATCTTACAGAGCTAGGCAGTGGCAAGCACCAGCCCCAAGAGGTGGAGAAGATAGGCCACAGTCATTTAGAAAACAGACGCAATGACTTTTCCCCTATGCCTGCCAAACAAAACTATAATGGCAGCACCTTTCGGCGGAAAACTGGCCTTATTTTCAAAAAACTGGCACATTGTTACAAAGGACAAATGGATTCTGGATATTATAGACAGAGGCTACAGGTTCCACTTTCACACCCTTCCAAAAATGAGAGGCATGCCAAACCTGCCACAAAATCAATGGGCAGAGGCACAAAAACAAATTTCCGCTCTCGTGGATGTGAAAGCAATTCAAGAGGTACCTGCAAAAGAACAAGGTCAAGGTTTTTATTCAAGACTGTTTCTGGTACCAAGGAAGGACAAAGATTGGAGACCCATCTTAGACCTATCTATTCTAAACACATATCTAGAGGTACCAAAATTCAAGATGCTCACATTACAGCAGCTTCTTCCCATGCTGGGCAAGGAGTCTTGGCTGCTAACGTTGGACCTGAAGGAGGCATACCTGCATGTCCCTATCAGACAAGATTGCAGAAGATACCTCAAATTTCTTGCAGGTTCAACCCATTATCAATTCTCTGCATTGCCCTTTGGCTTATCTACTGCGCCCAGAGTGTTCACGAAATGCCTGGCATCAGTAATTGCTTTCTGCAGACAACGAGAAATACAAATCTGCCCATATCTGGAAGACTGCCTGATCCAAGCGGACAGCAAGGACTTTCTATTGCAGCATCTGGCGTTTGTAATAAAACTGTTAAACTGCCTTGGGTACACCAGTGAACAAAAAGAAATCAAAACTAATACCCTCTCAACAGATAATTTTCCTGGGTGCCAGCTTAAATACAAAGGCCCAGATGGCTTACCTCACGCCAGACAAACAAGGGCAACTGTCTCAATACTTCAACAAAATGGCCACTTCAACCAGGCTAACTGCAAGGAAAATCCTGCAGGCTCTGGGATTCATGGCATCTTGCATCCTACTAATACCCTTTGCAAAGCTGCATATGAGGAAACTACAATGGTACCTCAAAAACTTATGGTCTCAACACAGCCACAGCTTGGAAACAATTTTACCACTCATTCCATGCCTTCAAAAGGAATTTTTGTGGTGGGCTCAAGCATGCCAAAGAAACACGGGTCTCCCTTTCTGTATACCACAAGCAAGTCAAATCATCACAACAGACGCCTCAGACTACGCCTGGGGAGCACACATGGCAGATCAGTGCATCCAGGGAAAATGGTCCCAAAAACAGATGCACCTACACATCAACCAAAAGGAGATGCTAGCTGTGCAAAATGCTCTTATGACCTTCTAGGACCTACTGCATCCAGGCCAGCTATTAATAAGGACAGACAACACCACAGTCATGTGGTACATAAACAAACAGGAAGGGACACATTCATACCCCCTGTGCAGGCAAGCTATGACCCTGTGGAACACAGCATTGGAATTACAACTTCAACTACAGGCACAATTCCTGCCAGGGAAGGAAAACACACTGGCAGACAACTTAAGCAGAAATATGACAGACCCACACGAATGGAAGTTGCATCCTCAAGTCTTCTCAAAGATAACTCAAGCATGGGGACAGCCAGACATAGACCTATTTGCTACCCACAGAAATTACCAGTTGGAAAAATTCTGCTCAAGGGCCTATCATCCACAGGCCTGGAAAGTGGACGCACTCTCTTTCAGTTGGACAGCATTGACAGTCTATGCCTTCCCGCCTCTACCTCTGTTGTCCAAAGTTCGAATAAAAACCAGAGCAGAGAGGCCACAAATGATTCTCATTGCTCCAGATTGGCCACGACAGCACTGGTATCCTCTCCTAAAGAGCCTGTCGCACTCACCACCATGGATCCTACCTCAAGTTCCTCTTCTGTTGTCCCAGCACAACTACAAGACCCTTCACAGCCAGCTCAGAACTCTAAATCTAGCTGCATGGAAAATACCTTAATTTGCCAACAGACTCTCCTCTCCAAGGATGTACAGGATGTCATCTTGGAGGCCAGGAGACCCTCTACTAGAAAAACCTACTCCGCCAAATGGAAACGATTTTGTTCCTGGAATCAAGCAAAGGGGCAGAATCCTTGGGTAATAAATATACCTCAGATTTTACAGTACCTAGCTGAGATGTTAAACAGTGGCCTTTCCTTCTCTTCCATCAAGATCCACGCTTCAGCCATTTCAGCACAATACAATACGGATCCTCCTTTATTCTCACATCCTCTATTAAGGCAGTTCCTCAGAGGGGCAAAAAACATAAAACCCCCACGGAAACCACCAGCTCCAGCTTGGGACCTCAACCAGATTGGAGAAGCTGACACTGCCTCCTTTTGAACCGGCTTCTTCAGCAGAACTACAATACTTGTCGTGGAAAACAGCCTTGCTTCTGGCTATTACCTCAGCACGCAGGGTTTCGGAGCTACAGGCCCTCATGGCTGTGCAACCATTCATCATTTTCCATCAGGACAGGGTTTCCTTACGAAACAACCCTACCTTCATGCCAAAGGTAATATCCAGTGTGGCTTTGAATCAGACTATTCTTTTACCTACCTTTTATCCAAATCCACAGAACAAAGGGGAGAGGCTACTACACTCCTTGGACATTCACAGGCAACTTCGTTATTACTTGGACAGAACAAAGTCATTCAGGAAATCTGAGCAACTCTTTGTGTCCTATGCTACAGGTGCTCAAGGAAAGGCTATTTCCAAACAGACTATTTCAAAATGGATAGCCCACTGCATACGCTTTTGTTATTCATTTCATGGAAAATCAGTGCCTGGATACATCAGATCCCACTCCACCAGGGCTACAGCTACCTCAACAGCTTTCCTCAGGGCGGTCCCTACCAAGGACATTTTGGAAGCAGCTACTTGGAGTTCAGTGCACACTTTCACCAAGCGCTACCACCTGCCACTATACTCAAAATCTAGAGCGGGCTTTGCCACAGCAGTCTTGCAGGGCATTCTAGCCCCTCCAAATTCCGCTTAGTAGAAGCCACCCTTACTTAGCTTTGGGATTCTAACCAAGTGTGATGACTGCAGCTGTATGCACGATGAACATAGTACAGTTTTGTACCTACCATAAATGTAGATGTTCGAGTGCACATACAGCTGCAGTCCAGGTTACCCTCCCTCCATCCCCTCTTAGAAAAGGGCTTATGTTAAACACCCTTAACATATAACCTATTTGGGGTATTCCTTTATGGTGTATTTGCTTGCAACTACTGTTTTGATTTATCTACTTATGTATGTTTGCATAACATCATGTATTGCCTTCCTTTCTGGGGGCACCTGACATCTGGGGCAAGAAAAACTGAAGAAAATGGCGTCGGCTGCCTCTTTTATACCTCTGCTGCACTGACGTCAGGGAAGAAGCGACGACAACCGACGCCGGGCCTAGACTTTGGAATTCGGCCGACCGAGGACCCGCCTGACAGCAGGATAACCCAAGTGTGATGACTGCAGCTGTATGTGCACTGGAACATCTACATTTATGGTAGGTACAAAACTCTACTTTACCAGATCATGTTAAAACAAAATTATTGGATGCACCTTTGCAGCGGGATGTGTTATTTGGAGTTAAGGCAGAAGAGGTATTAAAAAAGATGGAGGATAAGGCAAAATCTATGCAAACGGTGAAGGATTTCTTACAGGTTCAGCCTCCTCGATTTAGCAGAAATTGGCCAACAAAGAATTGATCCTTTCCAGTCACAGACAGACCTCAGAGTCAGATACAGACGTAAAAGAGGTAGAGGTAAACCACAAGGACCTTACAGGCCTCAACACTAGGGTGCAGCAGGCCAGAAAGAAGTGGAAGACAGGCCCCAACTATATAAAAAGCAGCCTCAATGTCTTCCCACTACAGCTGCCAAACAGCTCTCTCTTGGCAGCCCCCTTAGGAGGAAAACTGGCACTTTTCTATCACAATTGGCATTGGATCACCAAAGACAAATGGGTTCTCAACATTGTATCTCAAGGTTACAGGTTCCACTTCCACACTCTGCCAAGGTTAAAAGGAATGCCAAATCTGCCACCAAATCAATGGGCAGAGGCTCATAAACAAATTACAGCACTCATGGACATGAAAGCTATTCAAAAGGTACCACCACAGCAGCAAGGACAAGGATTTTACTCGACTCTTTCTGGTTCCCAGAAAGGACAAAGCCTGGAGGCCCATTCTCTATCTTTCTTCTCTAAACACTTACCTGGATGTTCCGAAATTCAAAATGTTGACACTACAGCAGCTTCTTCCCATGCTGGGAAAGAAAACTTGGCTAGTGACCTTGGACCTCAAGGAGGCATAGCTGCATGTCCCTTTCAGACAAAACTGCAGAAGATACCTCAGATTCATAGCTGGTTCATTGCACTATCAATTCTCTGCACTGCCCTTTGGCTTATCTACTGCGCCCAGGGTCTTCACAAAGTGCCTGGCACCAGTAATTGCATTTTGCAGACAGAAAGGAATTCAGATTTATCCGTACCTGGACGACTGCCTGATTCAAGCAGAGAGCAAGGGCATGCTTCTAAAGCATCTCACATTCGTAAAAAAGTTATTAAGTTGCCTGGGGTACACAGTAAATGAAAAGAAATCAAAACTAGTGTCCTCACAAGAGATAATATTCCTGGGTGCCAGCTTGAACACAATGGCCCAGATGGCTTATCTCACGCCAGACAAACAAGGACAACTGAATCAATACTTTCAATTGATGGCAACAAAGACCCAACTCCCTGCAAGAAAAATTCTGTAGGCCTTGGGTTACATGGCATCTTGCATACTACTAATTCCATATGCCAGACTGCATATGTGGAAACTACAATGGTACCTAAAGAGTGTATGGTCTCAACACTGTCACAGTTTGGAAACAGTTACGCCACTAATTCCTTGCCTTTAACAGGAGTTTCGATGGTGGGCTCAAGCTTGTCACCTCAACAAGGGACAGCCTTTTACTCAACCCACAGCCAGGCAAACACTGACAACAGATGCATCGGATTACACCTGGGGAGCACACATGGCAGGAAAGTGTATTCAGGGTGAGTGGCCCGCAGAACAAAGATATCTTCACTTCAGTCAAAAAGAGATGCTAGCCGTACAAAATGCCCTTACAGCTTTCAAGGACCTGCTGCATCCAGGACAACTATTACTAAAGACAGACAACACCACAGTTATGTGGTACATAAACAAGCGAGGGGGCACACACTCCTACCCCCTCTGCAGACGAGCCATGACCTTGTGGAACACAGCTCTAGACTACCAAGTTCATCTGCAAGCACAGTTCCTGCCAGGAGAGAAAAACACACTGGCAGACGACTTAAGCAGAAACATCATGGATCCCCGTGAATGGGAATTGAATCCACAAATATTCAGAATGATAACACAGAAATGGTGGAGCCCGGATATAGATCTGTTTGCATCCCCAATGAACTGCCAGCTACAGAAATTCTGCACAAGGAGTTACCATCCACAAGCATGGAAAGTGGATGCCCTCTCATTCAGCTGGAAAAACCTACAAGTATACGCTTTCCCACCTCTACCTCTCCTTCCAAAGGTACTCATAAAAGCCAGGCAAGAAGAGCCAAAGATGATCCTGATTGCACCAGACTGGCCATGCCAGCACTGGTACCCAGTCTTAAAGAACTTAGCACAAGAACCACCCTGGATTTTGCCTCAAATCCCACATCTGCTGACCCAGCACAGCAATCAGATACTTCACAGCCAGCTAAAGACCTTAAACCTAGCTGCATGGAAAATTCCTTAGTCAAGCAAGCAATGCCTCTCTCCAAAGCTGTTATGGATGTTATTCTGGAGGCCAGAAGGCCTAGTACCAGGAAAGCCTATTCGGATAAATGGAAGAGATTATGTGCCGGGAACCAGGCTCACAGCCTTGACACTCTTGTCCCAAACATTCCTCAGATACTACAGTATTTAACTGAGATGCTGGACAAGGGCCTCTCCTTTTCATCCATCAAGATCCACGCCTCTGCCATTTCTGCTCATTACAACACGGATCCACCAATTTTCTCTAATCCTTTGCTAAAACAGTACCTCAGAGGGGCTAAAAACATAAGACCACCCCGTAGAGCACCTACTCCAACTTGGGGCCGCAACTTTGTTTTGGAAAAATTAACTTTACCTCCTTTTGAGCCAGCTAACACAGCAGAATTAAAATATATCTCTTGGAAAACTGCTCTGCTACTGGCAATAACATCAGCACGAAGAGTTTCAGAATTACAGGCACTAATGGCAGTGGAACCTTTCCTCATTTTCCACCAGGACAGGGTGTCTTAAAGAACTAACCCTACGTTTATGCCAAAGGTGGTATCAAGTGTGGCTCTAAACCAAACTATTCACTTGCCAACTTTTTATCCAAAACCACAAATAAAGGGGAGAGACTACTGCATTCTTTGGACATTCACAGGCAGTTACGCTTCTACTTGGACAAAACCAAAGCTTTCAGAAAATCTGAGCAATTATTGGTAGCATATGCTGCAGGAGCACAGGGAAAAGCCATTTCAAAACAGACTATTTCAAAATGGATAGGACATTGTATACGTTTCTGCTATACACACCATGGGAAACCTGTACCTAGCAGCATTAGATCTCACTCCACCAGGGCAACAGCCACTTCAACTGCCTACCTCAGAGGAGTACCTACCAAGGATATTTTGGAAGCGGCAACGTGGAGTTCTGTGCATACCTTCACCAAGCATTACCATTTGCCTTTATACTCCAAATCCAGAGCTGGCTTTGCCACTGCTGTGCTGCAGGGCCTTATAGCCACCCCTAATGCCCTATAGAACCAGCCACCCTACCTCAGCTTTGAGATTCCACTCAAGTGTAATGACTGCAGCAGTGTAACACGATGAACATAGTACAGTTTTGTACCTACCATAAATGTAGATGTTCGAGTGTAAACACTGCTGCAGTCCAGGTTACCCTCCCTCCTTCCCCTCTTACTTGCTGGTACGTACCTATGTCTTCTACCCTTTACTACCTATGAGGAGTATTTGCTGGTAACTGAAAGTTGTTGTTTGCTTTTCTTATGTATTCTTTACTAGCAATTTGAATTGCCTGCCTATTTGGGGGCACCTGACATCTGGGACAAGAAAAACTGAAGAAAATGGCGTCAGCTGCATCTTATATACCCCTGTCGCACTGACATCAGGGAGGAGGCGACAGCAACCGACGCCGTACCAAGACTTTGGAACTCAGGCCGACTGGGGAACCACCTGACGGCAAGATAACCCAAGTGTAATGACTGCAGCACTCGAACATCTACATTTATGGTAGGTACAAAACTGTACTTTCTTTTGTCAATCACTTCAGCCAAGCAAGTGTCTGAACTTCAGGCTCTCATGGCTGTTGCTTCTTAGTTTTTCACAGAGTCAGGGTGTCTTTGTACTAACCCTTCTTTTATGCCAAAGTGGTCATTGAGTTGTCCCTTAATCTGTCTAGTCATCTGCCTGCCTTTTTTCCTTCTCCTCAGCCTGCCAGTGAGAAGTCTCTGTGGATTTCCGTAGACAACTCTGATATTATTTGAATAAAACTAAAAATGTTATGTAGTCCAATCTCGCCTACATTCTTACTCACGGGTTCGGAGCCAAATATCGGCTCCGACTCTGCCAACTTTTATTTTCTAGCACAAAGTCTCTTATTGGCTGGGCTAAACAGGTATCCCATGTTGCACTGCTCCATAGCCCCTGATCTCGTTTTCCGCTCGTGTAGCTAGGACGTGGTCTCGCTTGGCTGTGGCTAAGTACCTCTAATTTTCTATTTCTCTTCAGAAAATTGTTGCTATTCAAACAAAAGCTATTTTTATAGCTATTTCTTCTTCTTTATTGTTTAAGTATTGTCTGTGAGTGAGTTGGTATCCCTAACTGTTCCGGTGGGCTAGGCCTGTTTAAATTAGAGGACCTAGTCCTCCTTTTTGTGTAGTGTTTTTACTTTGCTCTTATTGGCGTCCTGATTTGTAGTAGTGTGTATTTTTTTCCCTGGTTGAGTTTGTGTTGTAAGGTTTTCAAAGAACCGTTTTACTTAGAGGTTCTTTGGGGTTTGTGTGTAGTGATAGTTTCCCGCCTTTGCTGTTTTTCTGGCTAGGTCATCTCTTTGGTCTTGGTGTTTAGAATTCTAGTTGAGATGTCTAAGGATTAAAAGGAACATAAACCTTCGGGTTTTAAGAAATGTTCCAAATGTAACTATAAGATGTCCATTACGGATGGACATTCTGTATGTGTGTATTGCCTAGGAGCATCCTGTAGCTTCTGCCACGCCTTCAGTCCGAGGGTGCTACAGGAAAGGAAAAATAAACTTATATTGAAGGGACTCCTAAAACCTTCGTTTGAGGAGTCTTTAGACTCGACTTCTAGTACTCAGTCCAAGTCTAAAGCTTCGAAGGCGAAGGAAAGATCTCCAGCTCCGTCTGTCTCCTCGAAGCCACCAGAGAAAACTTCTAAACTGGACTCTACCTCCTCGGCTCCTCTGTCCTCGGGGCCGCAGGAGGTATCTGTTGTGCTGGAATCGACCTCGGCTCCAATTTTAATGGAACCCATTCGGAGCTGGTCTCCCAGTGTTAGGCATGGTTTTCCTGATAGGAGATCCCAATCCCCCTCTCTGTCCTCCAAATCCTCCAGGCTTTCTGATTTGGATGTCGATAGGGTGGTTCAGAGCCTTCTGCAGTCGCCGGTGTTGGCATAATAATTTTCGGCTCCGACCCAGTCTGCTCCGGAGCCCGTCCCGATGCTTGTGTTGATGGTTCCTCCTCCGAGCACTTCCTTGTCTTCGGAGCCGGAGTGCTCCGCTCAGAGTGATGTTCTTGTGCCGGCTCTGATACTCCTCAAGGGTTTATCGGCGCCGACGTCGGCTCCAACCATGTTGGCTCCGTCCACAGGTTTCAGTACTCTGGTTTCCTCTGTCGGGCCCGAGGGGGATACTTCGGGACATCTGTCGGTTCCGAGCCTCCCCCTCGGCACATTGGCTTGGGGAACCCCGACCATGGTCATGGCTTCGGAGGACGGTCGGTCCTCGGATTCGGGGGGACCCGCCTTCGAGGCCATGAGGAGTGCACTGGCCAGATCTTCAGTTACATCACCCGGATCGGTCATTCCGTCCCCTTCCACCCCGGCTAGAGCTTCTGATGTCCCCCTATCCATAGATGGTGGAGCCCAAAGGTCTGGGGATACCCCCATGAGCAGTCCCCAACTTTCTGAGGGTCCCTCAGAGTCCGTGCCTGAGGAGCCCCCCCAGAAAGAAGTTGTGCAAGAGGAAGCACATAGACTCCCAGGACGAGTCTCTCACTTTTGATACCGACCTCGAGGAGTCCGAGGGGTCCCCCAAGTTGTCCTCCGATGACGTCTCTTTCTCCGACATCCTGGAGATATTGAGACAGAGAGGCGACTGGCCACCCAAAACCCCCTCTGAGGAGGAGTCGGTATTTCTCAAGGCTTTTGGTGCTCAACCCTCCGCCTCTTGGGTGTCTCCACCCTTTCGACGAGCTCCTGGATTTAATTTGTCGAAGGGTGTGGGAGAATCCTGATTTGGTGGAACCTGTGCCCAGAAGGCCCAATAAATTTCTTTCTGCCCCCCCCCCCCGGGAAAGAGTTCTTGTCCAAAGGGGTTTCTGTAGATGCCATGGTGGTGGCAGCGGCCACACAGCAGGAAGTAGCCGTGTCTTCTTCCTCCGTCCATCCTCCTAACAAGGAGTCCAGGAGCATGGACCGGTACGGGAAGCGTACCCTCTCATCAGCGACCTTCACCCTGCGGTCGCTGAACTACCTTTGTCATTTTACTCGGCTCCAGAGAGATCTCCTCAAGGCGTTAGGAGATACTCTAGCGGGTAACGTACCTGAGGCATTAGTGCACATGGTTAACGCCCAGGTGTCTACCCTTGATTCGATTGTCAACTCGTCCATGAGGCTCATTTCGTATGCAACCGAGGGGGCGAATAGGGCAGCTAGTTCGGGAGTAGCCCTCAGGAGGCAAGCCTGGATGCGCCTGTGTCATTTCGCGGAGGCCTTCAAGTCTTCCTTCACTGACGCCCCCTTTGATGGGTCCTCACTTTTTGGAACCAAAATGAAAGACACCCTCACCAGATGTGAGCAAGAGGGAAAGACCCTGTCTGCCCTAGGGGTCCGTTTTTCCCTTCCCTCTAGGCCTTACCCCAAGGCTCGGAGAGGAGAGAAGATGTGGTTCAAGAAATCACAGAAGTGTTTCCCTGCCGCACAAGGCGAGTCCCCCTCCAGAGGCAGAGGAGGGGGAGGTTATTCTGGAAGATGCCGCCCTAGAGACAGAGAAGGCCCCCGCAAATCGGGAGACCGTGATTCCTTTTGCGGTTCCTCTTAACATCGTTCCTGATGTGTTGCCCGACTGTGCTATTCCGGAGCCAATTGGGGGCTGCATTTAGTTGTACCCGGAAGCCTGGGAAAGCATCAACCAGGATCGATGGTTGCTACGAATAGTTTCCAGAGGTTATACCATTCTCTTTTTGTCAGATCCCCCTCCAGTCAGGAGAATCCTGGACATTCCACCCAGTCAAAGGGATCACGCAGCATTAGAAGTGTCAAAGCTGCTAAAGAAAGGAGTCATCCAACCTGTCCCCTCAGACCAAGTCGGATTAGGGACTTACTCAAGACTCTTTTTGGTGCCGAAAAGAACAGGGGACCTGAGACCCATTCTAGATCTCAGCCAATTAAACCACTACGTTCTGAAGTCCAAGTTCTGAATGGTCACCCTTCAGTCCATTTCCCGTTGCTGGGAAAAGAAGTGTGGATGTGCTCCATCTACCTCAAGGATGCTTACTACCATATCGAAATGGACAGGGCATCCAGGAGTCACTTACGCTTCCGGCTGGGAGCCAGTCATTTTCAGTTTCGTGCCCTGCCGTTTGGTCTCACCACAGCCCCCAGGGTGTTCACCAAGTGCTTGGCGGTGGTGACAGCTCACTCGAGACGTCAAGGATTCCAAGTGTTTCCATACCTGGACGACTGGCTCCTCACCGCCCCCACCAGGCATCTTCTCATCCGGGCCAGGGACGCTACCATTACCCTCTGTCCAACAACTAGGAATTACCTTGAACTGGGGAAAAGCTGCCTTGCTGCCCTCACAGCGTGTCACATTTATAGGCGCAGAGCTAGACACCGTCCAAATGCGGGCCTTCCTGCCCCAAGAAAGGATCGGAGTGTTGCAGAATCAGGTTCACGCTTTATTACCCCTCAGGAAAGTACAAGCGAGATGGGTGCTTCAGCTTCTGGGATCCATGGCAGCTACCATTATGTTAGTGCCTCTAGCGAGATTACACATGAGGCTTCTTCAGTGGCTTCTCTTTGCCCACTGGTCTTTCCAGAAACTCCCCTTTCCCACCAGATCCTACTCACGGACCGATGCAAGCAGAATCTCTGTTGGTGGCTATATTCCACCAATCTGGACGAGGGAAAACCGTTTGTTCCTTCGTCACCTGTCGCCACAGTGACCACGGACACCTCCCAGATGGGTGGGGGGGCATTATCTTGGCAGGACGGTCCAAGGCACGTGGCAAGATCACGAGGTACATCTGCACATCAATGTTTTAGAGATGAGAGCGGTGTTGTTGGCGTTGCGGGCATTTCAGATCTCTCTTCCTCTGGGAACGATTGCAATTCACTCGGACAACATGTCCGTTGTGTGGTACCTAAACAAGCAAGGAGGAACCAGATCTTACCCCCTGTGCAGAGAGGCCATGCGAGTGTGGCAGTGGGCAGTGTCTTCCCAACAGTTTCTAGTGGCAACGCACATTCCTGGGAAGGCCAATGTGATAGCAGACAGGCTGAGCAGAGCTATTCTGATGCCTTACGAGTGGTCCCTGAACCTTCTGGTTGCAGAACAGATTTTCAGCAGATGGAGTCAGCCTTGCTGCAATCTTTTTGCCAATCCCCTCAATACCAAATGCAGCAGCTACTTCACCCTGATCTCCCCACAGGGGGAGTCACCCAGGGATGCTCTAGTCCAGGATTGGCCCTCCGGTCTGCTCTATGCTTTCCCTCCGTTTCCTCTTTTACCAAGAGTGATTCAGAAAGCCATATCCTCTGGAAGCAAGATGATTCCAATTGCCCCACACTGGCCTCGCCAAGTCTGGTTCTCCTTTCTTCATCAATTCACAGTGGACAGTCCTTGGATTCTGGACCCAGTACCAGACCTACTGACGTACATGTCAGGGCAGTTCCATCCCTCCCTGCGGACCCTCAGGTTGACAGCCTGGCTACTCCACTTCCGTCGTTAGTCAGACTTCATCGTTTTTCACCTGAGGTGTTGCACATTTTATCCTCTTCTCATAAATCTTCCACCAGGAAGATTTATTCCAGCAAATGGAAGAGATTTTCCATTTGGGCTCATGCCCAAGGACTTGACCCTTACACAGCCCCAATTCCTGCTGTTTTGGATTTTTTGTCCATGCTCTTTCGGCAGGGTTTTGCTCCTGCTACCATTAAAGTGCAGCTGGCTGCTAGTTCTAATTTTCATATCTCCTACGAGCCTTCCCTTATGGCCCATAAATTCTGTAAGGCCTTTCTGAAGGGCGCCTTGTTACTCCGGCCTCCTGTGTCAGAACCTATCATGCCCTGGGATTTAAACTTTGTTTTGCAAGCCCTGACTTCCCCACCTTTCGAACCGGCTGCCTCCTGTGAATTTAAGTTTCTGTCTTGGAAGACTGCTTTCCTAGTAGCCATCACATCAGCCAGACGGGTGTCGGAGATTCAAGCTCTGTCCATCAAACCCCCATATTTAATCTTCCATAAGGACAGGGTTTCTCTTAGACCTAATCCGTTTTTTCTTCCTAAAGTAACATCTACTGTTAATCTCAATCAGTCCATTGAGCTGCCAGTTTTCTTCCCTCAATTCTCGAACAAAGCAGAGTTTAGATTTCATCAATTGGACGTGCACAGGCAATTACGATTCTACTTACACAGGACAAAACAACTACGAAAAGCTGACCAATTGTTTGTGTCTTTTTCAGAAAGTAGAGCAGGATCCTCTATTTCTAAGGTTACAATCTCCAGATGGATTTCAAGTTGTATTTCCTTTATTTATTCCTCAGCGGGCAGAAATCTACCGTTCCCTGTCAAGGCTTACTCTACTAGGGCTGTTTCTGCGTTGATAGCTTACCATGCCAGGCTATCTTTGGATGATATTTGTGCTGCAGCCACGTGGGCTTCCCCACACACCTTTATTACTCATTACAAACTGAATGTGGCTTCTAGGGGCCGGGCTTCCTTTGGTTCCACAGTCCTCAGGAGAATCTTCCTTTGAGCCTCCCAGGATAGAGGTGCTGGGGACGCTGTCCCATGAGTAAGAATGTAGGCGAGATTGGACTACATAACACCAAGAAGTTATGTACTCACCATAACGTTCGATGTATGTAGTCCATCTCGCCTCACATTCTTATGTACCCTCCCACCTGCCCCCTTCCTGGAGGATTTGGAGGCTGGAATTGGTGTTTGAGTACCCTTCAATGGTAGTTGTTTTTTCTTATTCCCCTTGATAGTGCTCTACTGTAGTGGGTTGTTGTTATGCATGAGGTGTGATTGTGGGTTCGCAGCAAACTAGATCTGGGGCTCTGGAGCAGTGCAACATGGGATACCTGTTTAGCCCAGCCAATAAGAGACTTTGTGCTAGAAAATAAAAGTTGGCAGAGTCGGAGACGATATTCGGCTCCGAACCCGTGAGTTAAGAATGTGAGGCGAGATGGACTACATACATTGAACGTTATGGTGAGTACATAACTTCTTGTTATTCACAAATCTGGGCAGTGTTTTGTTTCCTTTCATCCCAGATCATTGAGTTTTGCTGTTTCTAAGCAAACCATCCTGGATTTTTATGGCCATTTGTTTTTTTTGTCATGGTAAATGTCTTTATTTGTCAGTGAAGGCCCATTCTACAACAGCTTTTGCCGCCTGTGTGCTTTTGTTTTCCCCCCAAAGGGCTGGATACCAATTCCATCCTTGAGGCTGCTATTTGGTCCTTGTTCAGACTTTCACTAAGCATTACAAGTTGGATGTTATTTTCAAGACCAGTACTGGCTTTGCCAGGGCTATTCTGCATGGGGTTCTGAATGGCTTTTCCATGCCGTTCTCCTCCCAGGCTTCATCTTGAGCTTTTGTACTCTCCCTTAGGTTATGGACTTCATTAACTCAAATGCCTTGGACCAGATAGTTGGCACCCTCACAAGGGGCCCAAACATTTTAGATTTGGTACTCACCAACATGGAAGAATGGTGCATCGCCACAAGTGTGCAGGCCTCCCTGGTGAATCTGATCATAAATCAGTCTCTTCTGAAGTAACGATAGCATCAATATCCCCCCCCCCCTTAGGAGAAATTAGGCTAAAAAACTTCTCCAAAGCAAACTACAGCCTCTTACAAGAAGGCATTAATAGCTTCAAAGCTTCTGCCCACACTGACAGCAAGGACACCTGTACTGGGATATACACCAATATATTGTATACACATCTATACAGTTATACTGATTCAGCTGTTCCAGATGGGACAAAAGCAGGATGTTCAAGAAAAAACAAGCTTGCCTGGTGGACATCTGCCATAAATAGGTTATATAATAAGAGGAAGAAATTGTCGTCTAAGAGCAAGACGAACGATCTCAGAATTGGAAGAATGCCCTTCTCGGCTTGAACAAACAAGAAATTTTGTAAGGTCCTCTAAAGTTAACTATGAATCTAGATTAGCATCCCTAGCTAAGGATCACTATAAGGCATTCTTTAGCTACATCCGAAACCTTAAAGGAAAAGCCTGGATTTGCACTGAACTGGTAGTGAATGATACCACATGTACTGAACCAGTGGAAATAGCCAACCTGTTAGCGGACAGGTTCAGTGAAAAGTTCTCTCCCCTGTCCCCTGCCACATGTACCCCAAAACATTCCTACCACCTACTATCCACCTAGTATCTGTAAAAATCAGGTCTTAACCGCTCTCTTCAAGGCCAAAAACGCAGCTTCTACTAGACCTGATAACATCCCAGGCTGCGTTCTCAAGGATTTAAAACAGGAGTTAGTAGCACCATTGAGTGCGCTTTTTCAGTCAAGCCTAAGCACTGGTTTTCTCCCTGATGAATGCAAAACAGCAACTGTCCATCCCTTTGCACAAGGGGATGCATCCACTAACCTTGGGAGATATAGACCCATTAGCCTAACCAGCCTTATCTGGATGGCCATGGAGAGAATCATCATGCACCTTATCAACAAGGATAAAGGAGACCTTCAGGCACTTGACCTGTTTTTTTTTTTTTTTTTTTTAAAGGGAGATCCTGCCTATTGAACCTGGTGGAATTCAAGACTGTCACCAAAGCCCTGGACGAAGGCATATCTGTGCATATGGCCTACCTAGACTTGGCCAAGGCCTTTGACACAATCACCCACTCAGACATCCTTAAAAAAATCACCAAGCTGGGGGTCAACCCATATACTGTCAGGTGGGTTGCAAACTGGCTCACCAATACACATACAGTCAAAATAGGAGACTCCACCTCCACCAGCAGACTCCTTACCGGTGGTGTTCCACATGGATCACTGCTGGGGCCCTTGTTGTTTGGTCTTTACTTCTCAGAAGTACAGGCAAAAACAAAAGGTCTGCGACTGTTTGCTGATGACTGCAACTTGGGAGCAGTTATTGAGTCCCCAAATTATGTCAGCATTCTACAAGAAGGACTTACACAAACCAATGATTGGTGCCAAAGTCATGGTCTTAAACTTAATGCAAAAAATACATTATTTTCCCCTTTGGTAAAGTCGATGTCCCTGCAGATTACCATATTAATAACACTGTAAGTCAGTGGTGAGAGACTTGAGTAGGCAGGTTGACAGCAACCTTACTTTTGATCACCATGTCTCCACAGTGGTAAGGAAGGCCTTCTACATTACACGCGTCATAAGCAAAGACATAGCTTCCAGAACAAAAGAGGATATAACCACCCTGTACTCTTCCATCATCAGGCCAATAGTAAAGTACAATTCTCTGTTTGGCATGTACCTGAACACGCACCTGCAACAATTGGAGAGACCTCAAAGGTTCCTCACAAAGAAAATTCAGGGTCTACAGCACATGTCTTGCTTGGGCAGACTGAAATCACTGTCACTATACTCTATATCATATGGACTACTCAGAGGCAACCTGCACCTTGCATAAAGAGCAACCTCTGATCCTGCCTTAATGGAAATGCTGCACTTTTGTAAGTCAAATGATACATGATTCACTCACTCTAGGGACCTTAACCTAGCATGTGACATCACCAGGTGAGTCTCCCGGAGGTTGCCTGTCTTCTGGAACAAACTTCCAGTACAGGTTGTACAGAGTCCCTTGTTAACCCTCTTTAAGTGTAAGTTGGTCGATTGGATGGGGATTCATCCCAGGGGTTTCACCTGTGTCCCTCTTGGATAGGGGCAGTCAGTACTGATTTACATCTGCTTATGACATCGACCATATCTCTAGACCCTTAAGGGGACAAAAATTGTATTTAGCTAGGCTTGTAAGGGCCCTAGGGCCATTAGCCTAGTAACCTCCTATGGACCTATGAATGCTACAACAGTGATATGGAAGGACATAGTACAGTTGTGTAAAATCTTGCCATAACAGTAGATGTCCTTCTCTTCACTGTTGTAGTATTCGCTCCCTCCCTCTTGTCCCCTCTGCTCTAGTCTGTTCTTACTTGCCCTCCTGACCAAGGGGCTCTGCTCTTTCTCCTTCTGGATGCTCATGTTTTTGACTGTCCCAAGTGGCATTCTGTTTTTCCTGGGTCTTTTTCAGGTCTGAGTATAGGCATCTGTACGTCACTTTTATGCCCTAAGTCTTGCCCAGGGAGCATATGTGTAATGTACGATGCCTATAAGTACTAAAGGCTTTGGTATAATGGCTGGATGTTGGGCTATCCTTGGCAGGCGTTTCCTTAGGATGTTCATCGTGTTTCACTGTTGCAGTCATTACTCTTGGGTTATCCTACTGGCAGGCTACCCGCAGTCGGCCAGAATTCCAAAGTCTAAGTCCGGCATCGGTTGCTGTCGCCTCTTCCCTGACGTCAGTGCACCAGGGGTATAAAAGATGCAGCCGACACCATTTTCTTAAGGCTTTCTTGCCGTGCGGTGCCCGAAACAAAATCAGTTCGGAAGTGCCAGTCGGCCGACTCCTGAGATTTTCAAATCTGAATTTCAGAACCGAAGTCTTCATTAAAGCTAAGTACCCCGTTGGGGAAACTTTTTTTCTTGCTCCAGACCAATGTCAGAAAAAGTTAACAATTGTATTTCTTGTGGGAAGCAAATACCTCATAAGGATTTTCCCTCTTACTGTATTCCTTGCCTAGGCCCTGATCACAACGTTGCTAGCTATCAGTTTTGTGCTAGATTTAACCAACGCACTATCAAGCGTCTGTTCGATTTTGCATTTCATTACTTTGGCCGAAGATTTAATTATATAATGCCGGCGGAACAGCCGACAACCAGAGGTTACAAAAAACACAAGGACAAGGATAGGCATCCGAGGTCCAAAACCGACGACAAAACCTCTTCTAGGCCAGTCACCAGTTCGCCGGCTCTCAGTGAGGCGCTTTTGCAGCCCCTGGCCCCCGCTACCTCAGAGCCACAGGCCACTACCGACTCCCACGTGGAGCCGACGGGGCCTCTGGAAACTCAAGGTATTGGACACTCGGAAATCACTCCCTCAGATGGGTCCGGAGCCGCCGAGCAGGCATCGGCTTCTGAGGGTGTCTTCAGACCTACACAACTATATGTTAAACCATCTTCAGCTTCAAAGACAAAGACTAAAGCAGCTCTAAAGACACAGAAACAAGTACATCATTCTCCTACTCCGACTTCCATGCCTAAAAACAGATGCTCAAAATGGCCGAAGACCTAATTACTTTGATCAGGGGCTCCCATCCCCCTCCTGATAAGAGGCCTAGGCAAGAGACCGAGTATGATTCTTCTGATCAGGTATCTATTTCCTCTGATTCCTCTTCTGAACAGGATTACTCCATGCTTCCCTATGAGGATTCTGATGCTGAAGAATCCATTCCTTCAGCCTCTTCTCCTGAGGACTATTCTTTTGGGGAAACACTGCATACTATGAGGGAGCATTTCCATTGGGAGAGCCAAGATTATTCTGAATCTAAGAAAAGGCTCAGAGACTTTCTGCTTCTTCCTCAGCACAGACCCCTTGCTATTCCAACTGTCCTAGACATTGTAGATGATGTATTTTCAGAGTCCGGACTGTCCCCTTACTCTTTACCCCCTGCACCTGCTAAGCCAGACAGACACTACAGGGTCTCGGATTCTCATAAATTCCTATATAAAAACCCCGCTGCTGACCCAGAAACTATATCTCAGGGTCCCAAGGGGGTTAAAGCTTCCACTGCAAAAAACCCTGTCCCCTCCGATAGGGATTCTAGGGCTCTAGACAGATGGGGGAAAAAAGTTTACACTTCTGCCACCCTGGCTGTAAGGGCTTTAAATTGTCAATTTCATATGCGTAAATATCAGCGATATTTAATGTCTCTACTTAAACAGAAAATGTTGACAAATACTGAATGTTCAGAGAACAAGGAATTGCAGGATTTATTGCATGCAACTGAATAAGTGGGAAAGCATACATTGCAATGTGGTTATGATTCACTGGAGGCCTCTTGCAGGGCTGCTGTTACAGGATGTTCATCGTGCATACAGCTGCAGTAATCACAGATGGGTTCTCTGCCGTCAGGCGGTCCCTCGGTCGGCCGAATTCCAAAGTCTTGGTCCGGCGTCGGTTGTCGTCGCTTTCTCTTCTGACGTCAGTGAGGCCAGAGTATATAAGACACAGCTGACGCCATGTTCTTCAGTCTTTTTTGCCGCGCCGTGCCCGAAGCAGAAGCAGTTCGCAAGTGCCGGTCGGCCAGCTCCTGAATTACGAAAATTTTGGAAACCGAAGTCTTCATTAAAGCTAAGTACCCCATTGGGGAAACTTTTCTTGCCTCAGACCGATGTCAGAAAAAGTTAATAATTGTATTTCTTGTGGGAAGCAAATACCGCATAAGGATTTCCATTCCCTCTGCATACCTTGCTTAGGCCCAGACCACGACGTCTCGGCTGTCGCTTTGCGCTACCTTCAATAAGCACTATTAAGCGTCGGGCGGAGTTCGCCCAACACTATTTCGGTAAAGCTTTTGATTATAAAATGTCGTCGGACACTCCGACTACCGTTTTGTCCAAAAAACGCAAGAAAAAGGACCGACACGCGAGGCCCGCGGTCCCCGCCGACACCACGCCAAAACAGGCTACACGTGGTCCGGTTCTCAGCGAGACGCCTTTGCAGTCCCTGACTACCGACGACACTCCTTTGGCGGTGTCCTCTGTACCCGAGACCGCTGGGACCTCGGCCCTTTCCCAGACTACAACCACCGAAGCCTCTGCTAATGTTGAGCCTACTAATGTGGACAGGTCCACTTCCACCCATGGTGTCTTCAGACCCTCATCTTTTTTTTCCATTAAGGCCTTTACTAAATCCAAAACAGCCAGGCACCCCAAAAGGCCTGTTGCACAGGGCCCATCTCCAGGTCCCATGCCTAAAAAACAAATGCTTAAAATGGCTGAGGATTTAATTACTCTTATCAGAGGTTCTCAACCCCCTCCAGACAAGAGACCCAGAGTGGAGGAAGGTTCTCCCTCTTCTGATCAGGGATCCATTTTATCAGAACATTCTGATGCAGAGGAACACTCTTACTCCCCTTTTGAGGATTCGGATGCAGAACAGTCCATCCCTTCTGTATCTCCTCCTGAGGATTTTTCCTTTGGGGAAACCTTGCACACCTTGAGGGAACACTTCCATTGGGAAGGCCAAGACCTTTCAGATTCTAAGAAAAGGCTTAGGGAATTTCTTTTGTTACCTCAACACAGACCTGGCGATACCCCCTGTTTTGGACATACTTGATGATGTTTATTCGGAGGCTTGCCTTAACCCGGATTCTCTGCCTCCTGCACCATTCAAACCTGATAGGTATTACAGAGTACCCATCTCTCACCAATTTCTCTTCAAAAGTCATAATGCTGACCCTGAAACCATTTCACAAGGCCCCAAGTGATTGAAGGCCTCCACTGCCAAGAATCCACTTCCAGCAGAAAGGGAGTCAAGGTCTTTAGAAAGGTGGGGTAAAAAGGTATATACCTCGGCCACCCTAGCCATGAGGGCCTTAAATTGTCAGTTTCATATGCTTAAATATCAACAGTTCCTGTTATCACAATTAAGGGATAAAATGTCTCAACCTGAACAACCAGATTTAAAGGAGTTACAGGATATGATGCATAGTGCAGAACAAGTGGGTAAACACACTTTACAATGTGGTTATGATGCACTAGAGGCTTCAAGTAGAGCGGCTGCTACAGGATCAGTCATTCGCAGACATGCCTGGCTTAGAGAACAAAACTTGCCTGATCATGTCAAAGCTAAACTTCTAGATGCTCCTTTACAAAGGGATGTGCTGTTTGGTACTAATGCTGAGGAGATACTACGGAAAATGAAAGAAAAATCCAAATCTATGCAAACTGTCAGAGCCTTTTTACAGGTCCAACCACCACGTTTTAGCAGAAATTGGCCTTCAAAAAACTGGTCCTTTCCAGCCACTGACAAGCCCCAAAGAGGTAGATACAGACGCACAAGGGGGCAGAGGGCAATCACAAGGATCATATAGAGGAAGACAGTGGCAAACTCCAGCACCAAGAGGTGGCGAGGACAGTGCACAACAATACAGGAAGCAAACCCAATGACTCCCTCATTTTCATGCCAAACACGTCCCAGCTGGCAGCACCTTTGGGAGGAAAGCTAGCATTATTTGCAGCCAATTGGCATATTGTCACAACAGACAAATGGATCCTGGACATTATAAACAGAGGCTACAAATTTCACACTCTTCCAAAAATGAGAGGCATGCCAAACCTGCCACAGAATCAAAGGGCAGAGGCACAACTACAAATTTCAAAGCTCGTAAGCATGAGAGCTATTCAAGAGGTACCTACTCACGAACAAGGTCAAGGTTTTTATTCAAGGCTTTTTCTGGTACCAAGGAAAGGAACCGACTGGAGACCCATTTTGGACTTATCCATCCTAAACACATTTCTACTCGTACCAAAATTCAAGATGCTCACATTACAGCAGCTTCTTCCCATGCTGGGCAAGGAGTTTTGGCTGGTAACATTGGACCTCAAGGAGGCATACCTGCATGTCCCAATCAGACAAAGCTGCAGAAGATACCTCAGATTTCTTGCAGGTTCAATCCACTATCAATTCTCTGCATTGCCCTTTGGCTTATCTACTGCGCCCAGAGTATTCACAAAGTGCCTGGCATCAGTGATTGCCTACTGCAGACTTCAAGGGATACAAATTTACCCTTATTTGGACAACTGCCTGATCCAAGCGGACAGCAAACACATACTTCTGGAACATCTGGCATATGTGACACGGCTACTGCATTCTCTGGGATACACAATCAACAAAGAGAAATCAAGACTAACACCATCTCAGAAAATAACTTTCCTGGGTGCCAATTTGGACACAAACACCCAGATGGCCTATCTTACGCCAGAAAAACAGGGGCAACTATCTCATTACTTCAAAATACTAGCAAAAAGTACCAGGCTTACTGCAAGGAAAATCCTGCAGGCTCTGGGATTCATGGCATCTTGCATTCTTTTAATCCCATGTGCAAAGCTGCATATGAGGAAACTTCAATGGTACCTAAAAAACCTATGGTCTCAACACAGTCACAGTTTGGAAACAATAATACCAATAATCCCATGTTTGCAAAAGGAATTTCTATGGTGGGCCCAAGCATGTCAAGCAAACACAGGCCTCCCATTCTGCAAGCCTCAAGCAAAGCAAGTCATCACAACAGACGCCTCAGATTACGATGGGGCGCACATGACGGACAGGTGCATCCATGGCATATGGTCCCAAAAAGAAAAGCACCTTCACATCAATCAAAAAGAAATGCTAGCAGTAATAAATGCAATTACAGCTTTCAAGGACTTCCTGCATCCAGGGCAATTACTGATAAGAACAGACAACACCACAGTAATGTGGTACATAAACAAACAAGGAGGAACACATTCATACCCCTTGTGCAGACTAGCCATGACTCTTTGGAACTTGGCTCTGGAATGGCAAATCGAACTTCAAGCCCAGTACCTGCCAGGATTGGAAAACACACTGGCAGACAATTTAAGCAGAAATATGACAGATCCACATGAATGGAAGTTACATCCTCAGGTGTTTACAGAAATAACCCAAGTGTGGGGGAGGCCAGACATAGATCTTTTTGCCTCCCAGAGGAATCATCAATTGGAAACGTTTTGTTCAAGGACCTTTCATCCAAAGGCCTGGAGAGTGGACGCACTTTCATTCAGTTGGACAGCATGGACAGTTTACGCATTCCCACCTCTGCCTCTTCTTCCCAAGGTACTTTTGAAAGCAAGAGCAGACAGACCGAAGATGATACTGATTGCTCCAGATTGGCCACGGCAACACTGGTATCCACTGCTGAGGATCCTAACACATACTCCTCCCTGGTCCCTGCCTCTAATGCCTCTTCTGCTGACTCAGCACAGCTACAAAACTCTCCACAGTCAGCTGAAAACACTCAATCTTGCTGCATGGAAAATTCCTTAACACCACAAAAGACCCTACTCTCCAAGGAGGTGCAGGATGTCATTTTGGAGGCCAGAAGGCCATCTACTAGAAAAGCTTACTCCAAAATGGAAGCGGTTTTGTTCTTGGAATGAGAAATAGGCCAGGACCCTAGAAAACTGAACTTGCCTCAGGTATTACAGTATCTAGCTGAGCTGCTGAACAGTGGACTTTCATTTTCTTCCATAAAATCCATGCCTCAGCCATTTCTGCAGAATACAACACGGATCCTCCTTTATTTTCTCACCCACTCTTACGCCAGTTCCTCAGAGGGGCTAAGAATATTAGACCACCAAGGAAACAACCAATACCAGCCTGGGATCTTAATTACATACTAGAAAAATTAACATTGCCTCCTTTTGAACCAGCTACCTCAACAGATTTGCAATATTTGTCCTGGAAAACTGCCTTCCTTCTGGCTATCACTTCAGCTCGTAGAGTTTCGGAACTACAGGCCCTCATGGCAGTGCAGCCCTTTCTCATTTTCCATCAGGACAGGGTTTCCCTTCATACCAATCCATCATTTATGCCTAAAGTGGTGCCCAGGGTAGCTTTAAATCAAGCCATACACCTTCCTACCTTTTACCCCAATCCTCAAAATAAAGGGGAAAGGCTGCTACATTCTTTAGACATCCATAGGCAGCTACGTTACTACTTGGATAGAACAAAGCCGTTCAGGAAATCAGAACAACTCTTTGTGTCCTATGCTGTAGGGGCTCAAGGGAAGCCAGTTTCCAAGCAGACTATTTCAAAGTGGATAGGCCACTGCATACGGTTTTGTTATTCCTATCATGGGAAATCTGTTCCTACAGGTATCAGATCACACTCCACCAGGGCCACAGCTACCTCTACAGCCTTCCTCAGAGGAGTTCCTACCAAAGCTATTCTGGAGGCAGCCACTTGGAGTTCTGTACATACCTTCACAAAACACTACCACCTGCCTTTATATTCCAGAACCAGAGCAGGCTTTGCCATTGCTGTTTTGCAGGGCATTCTGGCTCATCCCAGTTCCTCCTAGTACCTACCACCCTGTGCGTAGCTTTGGGACTCTACCCATCTGTGATTACTGCAGCTGTATGCACGATGAACATAGTACAGTTTTGTACCTACCATAAATGTAGATGTTCGAGTGCTAATACAGCTGCAGTACAGGTTTCCCTCCCTCCTTCCCCACTTGGTACAGGCATGGGGCCTAATAACCTCTTCATACAACCTGACTGGGTTATCCTTCTATGGTTTATTTGCTTGCAACCACTGTTTTTGGATTATATTGCATTGCATGTATACACATATAAGCATAATTTATGTATTGCCTTCCTTCTGGGGGCACCTGACATCTGGGGCAAGAAAGACTGAAGAACATGGCGTCGGCTGTGTCTTATATACTCTGGCCTCACTGACGTCAGAAGAGAAAGCGACGACAACCGACGCCGGACCAAGACTTTGGAATTCGGCCGACCGAGGGACCTCCTGACGGCAGAGAACCCATCTGTGATTACTGCAGCTGTATTAGCACTCGAACATCTACATTTATGGTAGGTACAAAACTGTACTTTCTGTTAGAAGGCATGCTTGGTTAAAGGAACAGAATCTGCCTGATCATGTTAAAGCAAAATTATTAGATGCACCATTGCAGCATGATACTTTGTTTGGTACTAAAGCAGAAGAGGTGCTGAAAAAAATGGAGGATAAAGCAAAATCCATGCAGACAGTCAAGGATTTCTCACAGGTACAGCCACCCAGGTTTAGCAGGAAGTGGTCTTGTAAAAATTGGTCCTTTCCAGTCTCAGACAGACCACAAAGAGGCAGATACAGGCGTCACAGAGGCAGATCTCAGCCCCAAGGCTCATACAGGCCTAAACAATGGGGTGCTCCTACCTCCAAAAGCGGAGAAGTCCAATCACAACCTTACAGGAAACAGTCCCAGTGACTTTCTTCTACCAGTTCCAAACAGTTTTCTTTTGACAGCCCCCTTAGGGGGAAAGCTAGCACTTTATTCATCAATTTGGCAAATAGTTACCCAAGACAAATGGGTCCTGAACATAGAGTCCCAAGGCTACAGGTTCCATTTTCACACTCTACCAAGGTCAAAGGGCATGCCAGACCTGCCACACAATCAATGTGCAGAAATTACAGCCCTCATGGGCATGAGGGCCATTCAGCAAGTACTATAACAAGAGCAGGGGCAAGGATTTTATTCCAGACTTTTCCTAGTACCCAGGAAGGACAAAACCTGGAGACCAATTCTGGACCGGTCTGTACTAAATACGTTTCTGGAAGTTCCAAAATTCAAAATGTTGACTCTTCAGCAGCTACTGCCCATGCTGGGCAGGAGGGCTTGTCTCATAACTTTGGACCTAAAGGAGGCATACCTGCATGTCCCAATCAGACAATTTTGCAGAAGATACCTCAGATTCATAGCTGGCTCAATGCATTACCAATTCTCTGCACTGCCCTTTGGCTTATGTACTGCTCCCAGGGTCTTTACAAAATGCCTGCCACCAGTAATTGCATTTTGCAGACAAAAAGGAATTCAACTATACCCCTACTTGGACGACTGCCTAATTCAAGCAGAGAACAAAGACATTCTTCTAACGCATCTGGTGTTTGTAAAAAGATTACTAATTGGCCTAGGGTACACAGTAAACGAAAAGAAATCAAAACTAGTGCCCTCTCAAGAGAATAATACTCCTGGGTGCAAGCTTAAATACAACTGCCCAGATGGCATATCTCACGCCAGACAAGCAAAAACAACTGACTACTTACTTCAAGAAATTGGCAACAAAAACCCACTTATCTGCAAGGAAAATCCTGCAGGCCTTGGGTTTCATGGCATCCTGCATTCTTCTAATTCCATATGCCAGACTGCATATGAGGAAACTACAATGGTATCTGAAAAGTGTTTGGACTCAGCATTGCCACAGCCTGGAGACAGTAATTGCACTCATTCCCTGCCTACAACAGGAGGTTCGATGGTGGGCAGAAGCCTGTCACCACAACAAGGGTCTGCCATTCAGTTTACCCACAGCCAGACAGACACTGACAACGGATGCATCAGATTTTGCCTGGGGGGCCCATATGGCAGGAAAATGTATTCAGGGCACATGGCCTGCAAACCAAAGGCATCTTCACATCAATCAAAAAGAGATGCTAGCTGTACAAAATGCCCTGACAGCTTTCAAGGACCTGCTTCATCCAGGACAGTTACTGATAAAGACAGACAACACTACTGTCATGTAGTACATAAACAAGCAGGGAGGTACACATTCCTACCCCCTCTGCAGACAAGCAGTGACCTTATGGGACATAGCATTGGCTTTTCAAGTTCACCTGCAAGCACAATTCCTGCCAGGAAAAACAAATACTCTGGCAGACGAACTAAGCAGAAACTTCATTGATCCCCACGAATGGAAACTGGATCCACAAGTCTTCAACATGATAATAAGGAAATTGGGATGCCCAGACATAGATCTATTTGCCTCCCCTCACAACTGTCAATTGCAGAAATTTTGCACAAGGATTTACACAAGCAAGCATGGAAAGTGGACGCTCTATCATTCAGCTGGAAAAATCTAACAGTACATGCTTTTCCACCACTGCCTCTCCTTCCCAGAGTACTCCTAAAGGTCAGACAAGAGAAGCCAAAAATGATTCTGATTGCACCAGACTGGCCACGCCAGCACTGGTACCCAATCCTAAAGAGCTTGTCTCAAGGTCCAGCATGGATATTGCCTCAAACTTCTCACTTGCTGACCTAACAAAACAATCAGATCCTGCACAGCCAACTCAGGACCTTAAACCTGGCAGCATGGCGGATAATGTAGCCATTCAGAACACTACTCTTTCAAAAGCTGTTATGGATGTTATCTTGGAGGCCAGGAGGCCCAGTACCAGAAAATCTTATGCAGAAAAATGGAAGAGATTCTGTGCTTGGAACCAGGAACAAGGCATTGACACGTCTGTACCAAACATTCCTCAGATTTTACAATACCTAACTGAGATGCTGAACAAAGGCCTTTCTTTCTCATCAATTAAGATTCATGCCTCTGCCATTTCTGCACATTACAATACGGAACCACCTAGCTTTTCTCATCCTTTAATAAGGCAGTACCTCAGAGGGGCCAAAGACATTAGGCCTCCAAGGAGAGCACCAATTCCAGCCTGGGACCTCAATTATGTTTTGGAAAAACTTACACTGCCTCCTTTTGAGCCAGCATCAACAGCAGATTGGAAAACAGCTCTGCTCCTAGCCATAACCTCTGCAAGGCGAGTCTCGGAGTTACAAGCACTCATGGCTGTGGAAACTTTCATCATTTTTTATCCAGGCAGGGTTTCTCTGAGGACAAACACTACATTTATGCCTAAGGTGGTGTCCAGTGTGGCCCTCAACCAAACCATTCACTTGCCTACCTTTTACCCAAATCCACAGAACAAACCCTACATTTATACCTAAGGTAGTGTCCAGTGTGGCCCTCAACCAAACCATTCACTTGCCTACTTTTTACCCAAATCCACAGAACAAGGGTGAGAAAATTCTGCATTCTTTGGACATACACAGGCAGATGTCCTTCATGGATGCATCTGCAGTCATAACAAATGGGTTGTCCTGTCGTCAGGCAGCCCTTCGGTCGGCCGGATTCCAAAGTCTGGGTCCGGCTTCGGCTGATGTCGCACTTCACCCGACGTCATCTCTGCTGGTCTTCGGGTATAAAGGCATCAGCCGACGCCATTTTCCTCAGTCTTTCTTGCCGTGGCGCCAAGCAGAAGCTGTTCGCAAGTGCCGCGGTCAGATCCAGAGATTACTTCTACCGAATACTACTTGAAGACTTCTAAAAGCTAAGTACCCGTTGGGACTCTTTCTTGCCTCAGCCGATGTCAGAAAAAGTCAATAACTGTTTAACTTGTGGGAAACAAATACCTCATAAAGATTTCCACTCTTACTGTCTGCCTTGCTTAGGCCCAGACCACGACGTAGCAGCCTGTTCGGCCTGTGCTTCCTTCAACCGAACGCTTAGGCGTCGGTCGGAGTTTGCTGAACAGTTTTTCGGCTCAGATTTTGCGTACATTATGCCGTCGGATCCTCCGACTACCCAAATTGTTAAAAAACGCAAAGAAAAAGGCCGACACTCGCGGTCCGCGGTTTCGGCCGAAACCACGGTTAAGCAAGCCGCGAGTGTCTCGGTTTCGGCCGAAACCGAGAAAACCGGTCAATCTTCAGCCGAATCCATGACTACTACTGAGGTTCCTGCTATCTTAGTTGAATCGGCCTCAGAAATTTTGCTTACAACTGTGATTCCTAGTGATTTATCAGTCACCATCCCTTTGGATGTCTCTACTCCAGCACGTGGTGCTGCTAGGCCTCCTGCAGCCATGCCGGGCTAAAGCAGCCAAATCTGCTAAATCAGTGCCTGTTAAGCTCCCTTCACACAGGCCCACTTCAAGTTCACAAATGCTTACTCTGGCAGAAGATTTAATATCCTTAATTAGGGGATCCCAATCTCACCCAGACAGGGCCTCTCAGCCCCCAGAAAAGAGACCTAGAGCAGAGCCCCCCGAGCCAGTGTCCTCTGATGATTCTGCGGATGACTCAGACATTACAGACCAGCCAGAGGCTCCTTTTTCTACTTATGAAGATTCCGATGCTGAAGAATCCATTCCAGCTGCCTCTCCACCAGAGGAATTTTCCTTTGGGGAAACCTTACATGCCATGAGAGAACAATTCCAATGGCAGGGACAAGATTTCTCAGATTCAAGAAAAAGGCTTAGGACTTTTCTGCACTTACCACAACATAGGCCCTTAGCTATACCTCCTGTACTGCCTGTTGTGGATGATGCATTTAATGATGTTTGCACTGCTCCTGATTCTTTACCTCCAGCCCCTGCCAAACCAGATAGATTTTACAGGGTGCCAGACACTCATCACGACTTATACAAGGCCCCACTTGCAGATCCCGAAACTATATCCCAGGGGCCTAAGGCAGTAGCCTCGACCACAGCAAAAAACCCTATTCCTTCTGAAAGGGAATCCAGGTCCTTAGAGAGATGGGGGAAAAAAGTTTACACCTCTGCTACTCTCTCAGCTAGAGCTTTAAACTGTCAGTTTCATATGATCCAATACCAAGAGTTTATGCTTGATCAGTTAACTAAAAATCTGTCCTCTGATGAATCCTTAGATAAGAAATATGTATTAGAAATGGTGAATAACATCCAACAGGTTAGTAACCATTCCTTAAAATGTGGCTATGATGCACTGGAGGCTTCATTTAGATCAGCCATGACTGGCACAGTGATAAGAAGGCATGCATGGTTGAAAGAACAGGTCTTACCGGATCATGTTAAAGCAAAGCTATTAGATGCTCCTATGGATAAGGCCAGTCTATTTGGTACACCTGCCCAGCAAGTAATGAAGAAAATGGAAGAAAAGGCAAAATCTGTACAAACAGTTAAAGATTTCTTACAGGTTCAGCCCCCAAGGTTTAGCAGGAACTGGCCTGCCAAAAATTGGTCCTTTCCTGACTCCACAAAATCCCAAAGGGGCAGGAATAGACGCTCTAGAGGCAGAAATCAATCCAGAGGAGGTGCCTACAGAGGACGACAGTGGCAAGGCAATAACCGAGGCACAGACACAACCACTGCCACTGCAACAGGACAATCACAGTGACTTGGCTCTGACACGCCTACCAGGGAGCAAATAGCAGCACCTTTAGGCGGAAAGTTAGCCTTATTTTCGAAAAATTGGCACTATATCACAAAAGACAAGTGGATTTTGCAAACCATAGACCAAGGCTACCGGTTCCACTTCCACACCTTACCAGTACAAAGAGGAATGCCAAACCTACCTCCAAATCAAAAAATAGAAGCTCTACAGCAGATAGCGGAATTAACAAAGATGAGAGCTGTGGAAAGAGTACCAATAACACAACAGGGCAAAGGATTCTACTCCAGACTCTTCCTAGTACCAAGAAAAGAGAAAAGTTGGAGACCTATTCTCGACCTGTCCGTCTTAAACATACATCATTGTCCCGAAATTCAAAATGCTGACCCTACAGCAACTTCTTCCCATGCTGGGCAAGGAGTGTTGGCTGGTAACTCTAGATCTCAAGGAGGCATACCTGCACGTCCCCATTCGACCAAATTGCAGAAGATACCTCAGATTTCTTGCAGGATCAGAGCATTATCAATTCTCAGCATTGCCCTTTGGCTTATCTACTGCGCCCAGAGTATTCACAAAATGCCTGGCATCAGTAATCGCTCACTGCAGACTACAGGGAATCCAAATTTATCCATACCTGGACGACTGCCTGTTAAAAGCGGACAACAAAAGCAAGCTGACAACAGATTTACAAAGGGTCATTTACTTGCTACAAGCCCTGGGATACACAGTCAATTTACAAAAGTCAAGGCTGATACCATCCCAAACAAGAACATTCTTAGGCGCGGAATTGGACACAGTAAAACAAATGGCATTCCTAACTGCAGAAAAACAAAAAGAACTCCCTCTTTACTTCTTGACATTAACAAAGCAGAACAAACTAACAGCAAGAAAAGTTCTGCAGGCCTTGGGCTTCATGGCATCATGCATAATCTTGGTCTCACATGCCAGACTGCATATGAGAAAGCTACAGTGGTACCTAAAGAATTTATGGTCTCAGCACAGGCACAGCTTAGAAACAGAAATCCCACTAATCCCCTGCCTAAAACAGGAGTTCCTATGGTGTGCTCAAGCATGCCAGGCAAACCCAGGCTTACCCTTCCACAACTTTCGAGCTAGCCAAACCATCACAACGGACGCCTCAGACCTAGGATGGGAGGCGCACATGCTGGACAAATGCATACAAGGATTGTGGACTCAAGACCAGCTGCACCTGCACATAAACCGAAAAGAAATGCTGGCAGTAAAACTGGCAATCCAAAAATTCAGACCATTCCTCAAAGAAGGCCATTTGATGATAAGGACAGACAACACCACAGTCATGTGGTACATCAACAAACAGGGAGGCACTCATTCATACCCCCTATGCAGAATGACTTTGGACCTTTGGAATCTGGCTCTCAGCTACAACATCCAGTTACAGGCAATATTTGTGCCGGGAAAAGAGAACACCCTAGCAGACATGCTAAGCAGAACCACCTCGGATGCTCACGAATGGATGCTACACCCGGACATCTTCAAGGCCATCACAAAGAAATGGGGAATGCCACAAATAGATCTATTCGCTTCCCCACTCAATCACCAGCTCAAAAAATTCCGTACAAGGACATTCCACCCACTTGCATGGAAGGTGGACTCTCTATCCTTCAGCTGGAAAGGCCTGACAGCATATGCATTTCCACCTCTTCCCTTGATGCACAAGGTACTACTGAAAATCAAAGAGGAACGTCCAAGGATAATCCTGATAGCTCCGAATTGGCCAAGACAACACTGGTACCCATTACTGAGGAGCATGTCTCGGGAGAATGTGGTCAATACCCCTGATGCCTTTGATGTTAACTCAGAACAACTACAAGATCATGCATCCAAACCTAAAAACCTTGCAACTGATGGCCTGGAACATCACATAGCAGCAACCAACCCAGACCTTTCCCAAAGGGTTAAAGACATTATCCTTGAAGCCGCAGACCTTCAACAAGAAGGAACTATGCAGGAAAATGGAAAAGGTTTGTCATTTGGAGTACTGAAAGAGGAAAAGATGTGTCGAACATAGATATTGCTAACATTCTGGAGTACTTGGCAGAGCTTCTACATACAGGCCTGTCCTATTCCTCCATCAAGATACATGCATCAGCTATTTCAGCAGAATACAGCTTCGATCCACCTGTATTTTCGCATCCTCTACTCAGGCAGTTCCTCAGAGGGATCAAGAATGTAAAACCTCTTAGGAAACCACCATTACCAGCATGGGACTTGAACTTTGTGCTAGAAAAGTTGACACTCCCTCCGTTTGAACCAGCAGCAACAGCAGATCTACAACACCTGTCATGGAAAACTGCTTTCCTACTGGAAATTACCTCAGCAAGGAGGGTTTCGGAACTACAGGCCTTAATGGCAGTGCAACCCTTCCTAATCTTCCATCAAGATAGGGTGTCCATGAGAACTAATCCTACATTTATGCCTAAGGTGGTATCCAGAGTGTCTTTAAACCAGGCAATCCACCTACCTACCTTCTTTCCCAATCCACAAAACAGGGGGGAAAGACTGCTGCATACCTTGGATGTACATAGACAGTTACGCTACTACCTGGACAGAACCAAAAGTAACAGAAAAACTGACCAGCTTTTAGTAGCTTATGCAACAGGAAGGGAAGGAAAAGCAATTTCCAAACAGACAATCTCCAAATGGATAGGAAATTGCATAAGATGCTGTTACTCCTTCCATGGAAAACCAATTCCACAGAACATAAGACCTCATTCTACAAGGGCTACAGCCACTACCACAGCTTTCTTACAAGGAGTGGCAACCAAGGACATTATTGAGGCGGCTACTTGGACCTCCGTGCATACATTTGCCAAGCATTATAATTTACCTCTATACTCTAGATCCCGAGCAGGGTTTGCCACTGCTGTACTGCAAGGGATCCTAACTACACCATATTTTTTCTTCCTCCACCCCTAGTTTGGCTATGGTATTCTACCCATTTGTTATGACTGCAGATGCATCCATGAAGGACATAGTACAGTTTTGTACCTACCATAAATGTAGATGTCCGAACTGGATAGCATCTGCAGTCAGGATTACCCACCCTCCTTCCCCTCTGTGGTACTCCTAGGGTATTTACCCTCTTAATAGCCAGCTGTGGGGGGAGTCTCTTATGGTGTATTTGTTTGTATATATGTACATACATGCTTATTTTTTGTGTTTGCCTTCTACTTTTTTGGAAACATTGGCATTTATCCAAAATTTAGCCTTCCAAGAGGGCAACTGGCATCTGGGGCAAGAAACACTGAGGAAAATGGCGTCGGCTGATGCCTTTATACCCGAAGACCAGCAGAGATGACGTCGGGTGAAGTGCGACATCAGCCGAAGCCGGACCCAGACTTTGGAATCCGGCCGACCGAAGGGCTGCCTGACGACAGGACAACCCATTTGTTATGACTGCAGATGCTATCCAGTTCGGACATCTACATTTATGGTAGGTACAAAACTGTACTTTGTGCTTCTACTTGGACAGAACTAAAGCTTTCAGAAAGACTGAGCAACTTTTAGTGTCATATGCTGCAGGATCACAAGGAAAGGCTATCTCAAAACAGACTATTTCTAAATCGATAGGCCATTGAATCCGTTTCTGCTAGTTTCAACATAGCAAATCAGTGCCTAAGGGCATTAGACCTCATTCCACCAGAGCAGCAGCCTTCCTTAGAGAGAGTACCAACCAAAGAAATCTTAGTGTCTGCAACTTGGAGTTCACTGCACACCTTTACAAAGCACTACCACTTGCCTCTCTACTCTTAAGTCCAGAACAGGCTTCGCCACTGCAGTTCTGCAGGGCCTCATAGCCTCTCCTAATCCTATGTAGCCCAGCCACCCATCCTCAGCTTTGGGATTCTACCCAAGAGTAATGACTACAACAGTGAAACACGATGAACCTAGTACAGTTGTGTACCTACCATAAATGTAGATGTTCGAGTGTATTCACTGTTGCAGTCCAGGTTACCCACCCACCATCCCCCTTCTCTTTGCTGGGACTTATCTGCACTTCTGTATCCTATACAACCTTTTCGGTCGGTGTATTTGCTTGTAGATGAAGGAAATGTTATTTTTGTGCATACATTTCTGTTTGGTATATTTTTCAGCCTACCTATTTGGGGCACCTGACATCTGGGGCAAGAAAAACTGAAGAAAATGGCGTCGGCTGCATCTTTTATACCCCTGGCGCACTGACGTCAGGGAAGAGGCGACAGCAACCGATGCCGGACCTAGACTTTGGAATTCTGTCCGACTGCGGGTAGCCTGCCAGCAGTATAACCCAAGAGTAATGACTGCAACAGTGAATACACTCGAACATCTACATTTATGGTAGGTACATAACTGTACTTTGAGTACTACAACAGTGAAGAGAAGTACATTTACTCTTATGGTAAGATTTTACACAGCTGTACTTTAAAGTCATAGCCACTCATTTTTGTTTCTGGACACTTTCTCTTGTCAGCCTCTCCCCACAAGTGTTCACCAAATGTATGTCTATAGTGACAGCACATCTTTGTCTGTAGGAATCCAGATTATTTCCCTGTTTGGATGGCTGGCTTCTGTCTGCAACTTCTTAGGATCATTTTAACTTGGTGAGGATGTGCTGGTCTCCCTGTTACAGTCCTTGTGAATTTTGTCAGTCTAAGCTGATCTGATATATGGATACGTTTCAACCAGCTTATGTTCGTAAGTTGTAATTTAAACACTTAGGCTTGCAAGATCAAGCTCTCCATGTACAGGGTACAGGCTTTGGTATTTTGGTTAGCTGATCTTTTGACTCAATATGATGTGATAGCTTTACTTTGACTCCTGTGCCATTCTTATGATCCCATTATCACTTGATAGCTCTTAAGTAAATACTTTGGGTCCAGTAGTTATATGTGCTACTCTCTGTAGACCACAGGATTGCCGTGATTAGATACAAGCAATCTTTCCTGGGATAGTCCTTCATTCTTTCCCACCTGGTCCCTTCAGCTCTCATGCCACAGGTCATCTGGGGAGCAGTCAGGGCTTTATCCCTTTGGGATATGGAGTCAACTTGTTTTGCTGTTTGAGCTTGGCCTGACAGGTTGCATCCTTTTTTTTCAGTCCTGACTGCGCTGTGCTACTTATCTGGCTTTTTTTCTGAAGATTAAGTAGACCTTCATCAAGGTCTACTTTCTACTATTTCCATCTTTCTTTGAGGCCAGGATGATTCTTAGATTTGTTGAGTGCTGCTAATGCCTTCATCAGAGGCACCTTCCCCTTGAGGCTCCCTTTTTGTGAGCCACCTTTATTTTGTGTTGAA
Organism: Protopterus annectens; assembly: GCF_019279795.1. Taxonomy (NCBI): domain Eukaryota; kingdom Metazoa; phylum Chordata; order Ceratodontiformes; family Protopteridae; genus Protopterus; species Protopterus annectens. The sequence goes on from NC_056749.1 coordinate 731,288,069, forward strand.
AAAAGGCTTGGACACTTTTTTTTTTTAACTGATCGTGTCAACAAATATCAAGATTGTCACTTTGGCTATTTCTAGTGCCCATTTACCTCTTCCAAGAGAATTTTGAACTTCATGCTCTGTTTCCTGAACCACCTCCTTTATTCTTCTGTAAAACTGACCCCAGGATTCATTAAACCCTACATGTTGTATAGGAGTAGTGCAGGAGCTGCTGCAGGCAATATGTCTGCCGAGCGATTCGGCAAAGGGCTCCCAGGACGTGCACGAGCGCTCCTACACTATTCCTACATGGACACCACTGCTTTATGCTAATTACCTCATTTGCTGGTGAAAACCTTGCAAATAAGGTGAATTAGTGATTCAGCAAGCAGGCAGGTGTCTGTGCAGGAATAGTGTAACCTGCAGAAATGTATTCAGTTACTAGCTGAATACATTTCTGCAAATAAGAAAACAGAGACATGACAGCCTCAAATAAAGCATGTATTCCATTCATTAGGTATGCCACTGGCCAAATATTTGGCCCCATTGGCATGAAAAATAGTTTAAATTTTGTAAAATAAAACTTTTTTTTTTTTTGGCCGATCTCGGCCTTTTAAACATAGGGCAGCGGCTTGCAAACAGGATCGTGCCAAAAATAAATACATTTTAAAAAAAGGGAGGAAGAAAAAATTAATTATTACAGAAATCTGCATTTTGCCGATGTTCATTGTGCATACAGCTGCAGTCATTACAGATGGGTTATCCTGCCGTCAGGCGGGTCCTCGGTCGGCCGAATTCCAAAGTCTAGGTCTGGCGTCGGTTGTCGTCGCTTCTTCCCTGACGTCAGTGCGGCAGGGGTATAAAAGAGGCAGCCGACGCCATCTTCATCAGTCTTTCTTGCCGCGCGGTGCCCGAAGCAGAAGCAGTTCGCAAGTGCCGGTCGGTCAGCTCCTGAGATTTACGAAAATATTTCAGCCGAAGTCTTCGTGAAAGCTAAGTACCCCGTTGGGGAAACTTTTCTTGCCTCAGACCGATGTCAGACAAAGTTAATAATTGCATTTCATGTGGGAAGCAAATACCGCATAAGGATTTCCACTCTTTCTGTATACCTTGCTTAGGCCCAGACCACGACGTCTCGGCCTGCCGTTTTTGTGCTAGATTCAACAAGCGCACTATTAAGCGCCGGGCGGAGTTCACCCTTCACTATTTTGGTAAAAAATGTAATTATATTATGTCGTCGGATACTCCGACTCCAGTTTTGAGTAAAAGATGCAAAGATAAGGACCGACATACGAGGTCCGCACCGACTACTGATACCACGCTAAGGCCGACTACCGGTTCTCCGGTTCTCAGCGAGGCGCCTACACAGCCCCTGAGTACCGATGACACTACATTACCGGTGTCTTCAGTACCCGAGGTCGCAGGCTCGTCGGCCCCCATTTCTACTGCAGATACCGACGCCACTCTTGGGGAAACTCAGAGTTTAGATAGGCCTGCCATTACTCAAGGTGTCTTCAGGCCTTCCTCCTTTACTATTAAAGCTTTCACTAAATCTAAAGCAGCCATGAAAACCAAAAAACAGGGACCTCAGACACCCTCTCAAGGTCCCATGCCTAAAAAACAGATGCTCATAATGGCTGAGGATTTGATTACTCTTATCAGGGGTTCTCAACCCCCCTCTGACAAAAGGCCCAGATTAGAGGAAGACTACCCTTCCTCAGATCAAGCCTCTATTACCTCTGAACATTCTGAGGACCAGGATTATGCCTATTCTCCTTTCGAAGACTCTGATGCAGAGGAGTCTATTCCCTCGGTCTCCCCCCCTGAGGACTACTCCTTTGGGGAAACCTTACATACATTGAGGGAACACTTTCACTGGGAAGGCCAAGATTACTCAGATTCCAAGAAAAGGCTCAGGGATTTTCTTTTGCTCCCCCAGCATAGGCCCCTGGCTATCCCTCCTGTTTTAGATATATTGGATGATGTGTACACAGAAGCCAGCTTTAATCCAGATTCTTTGCCTCCAGCTCCTGTTAAACCAGACAGGTATTACCGGGTTCCTGATTCTCACCAGTTCCTATACAAAAGCCATACTGCTGACCCAGAAACTATTTCACAGGGTCCCAAGGGAATTAAGGCCTCTACTGCTAAAAACCCTTTACCTTCAGAGAGAGATTCCAGAGCTTTAGAAAGGTGGGGGAAAAAGGTGTACACCTCGGCCACTTTAACCATGAGGGCATTAAACTGTCAGTTCCATATGGTAAAGTATCAACAGCTTTTGTTATCTCAGTTGAAAAGCAAAATGACACAACCAGAACAACCAGATTTAAAAGAGTTGCAGGATTTGTTGCATGGTGCAGAGCAAGTGGGTAAACATACCTTGCAGTGTGGTTTTGATGCTTTAGAGGCCTCGTGTAGAGCTGCTGTTACGGAGTCTGTTATACGTAGGCATGCTTGGCTCAAAGATCAAGCCTTACCAGATCATGCCAATGCTAAATTATTAGATGCACCTCTTCAAAAAGATGTATTGTTTGGTGTTAAAGCTGAGGGAGGTACTAAAGAAAATGTAGGAAAAAGCGAAATCAATGCAAACAGTGAAAGATTTCCTGCAGGTACAACCTCCACTTTTCAGCAGAAACTGGCCTTCAAAAAATTGGTCCTTTCCAGCCACGGACTGACCTCAAAGGGGCAGATACAGACGCCCAAGGGATAGAGGGCAACCTCAAGGATCTTTCAGAGCCAGATAGTGGCAAGTACCAACCCCAAGAGGTGGAGAAGATAGATCACAGTAATTTAGAAAACAGACACAATGACTTCCCCCTATACCTGCCAAGCAAAGCTTTAATGGCAGCACCTTTGGGCGGAAAACTGGCGTTATTCTCAAATAATTGGCATATTGTTACAAAAGACAAATGGATTCTGGATATTATAGACAGAGGCTACAGGTTCCACTTTCACACCCTTCCAAAAATGAGAGGCATGCCAAACCTGCCACAAAATCAAAGGGCAGAGGCACAAAAACAAATTTCAGCTCTCATGGACACGAAAGCGATTCCAGAGGTACCTGCAAAAGAGCAAGGTCAAGGGTTTTATTCCAGACTATTCCTGGTACCAAGGAAAGACAAAGATTGGAGACCTATCTTAGACCTATCCATCTTAAACACATATCTACAGGTGCCAAAATTCAAGATGCTCACATTACAGCAGCTTCTTCCCATGCTGGGCAAGGAGTCTTGGCTGGTAACATTGGACCTCAAGGAGGCATACCTGCATGTCCCTATCAGACAAGATTGCAGAAGATACCTCAGATTTCTTGCAGGTTCAACCCATTATCAATTCTCTGCATTGCCCTTTGGCTTATCTACTGCGACCAGAGTGTTTACGAAATGCCTGGCATCAGTAATCGCCTTCTGCAGACTACAAGGAATACAAATCTACCCATATCTGGACGACTGCCTGATCCAAGCGGACAGCAAGGACATACTACTGAAACACCTGGCGTTTGTAATAAAACTGTTGAACTTTTTGGGATACACAGTCAACAAAAAGAAATCAAAACTAATACCCTCTCAACAAATTATTTTCCTGGGTGCCAGCTTGAATACAACCACCCAGATGGCCTACCTCACGCCAGACAAACAAGGGCAACTGTCTCAATACTTCAGCAAAATGGCAACCTTCACCAGGCTGACTGCAAGGAAAGTCCTGCAGGCTCTGGGATTCATGGCATCTTGCATCCTGCTAATCCCATGTGCAAAGCTGCATATGAGGAAACTTCAATGGTTCCTAAAAAACTTTATGGTCTCAGCACAGCCACAGCTTGGAAACAATTATACCACTAATTCCATGCCTTCAAAAGGAATTTCTGTGGTGGGCTCAAGCATGCCAAAGAAACACAGGTCTCCCTTTCTGTGTACCTCAAGCAACTCAAATCATCACAGCAGACACCTCAGACTACGCCTGGGGAGCACACATGACAGATCAGTGCATTCAGGGAAAATGGTCCCAAAAAGAGAAGCACCTACACATCAACCAAAAGGAAATGCTAGCCGTGCAAATTGCTATTATGACCTTCAAAGAACTACTGCTTCCAGGCCAGCTATTGATAAGGACAGACAACACCACAGTGATGTGGTACATAAACAAACGGGAGAACTCATTCATACCCCCTGTGCAGGCAAGCCATGACCCTATGGAACACAGCACTGGAATTACAAATTCAACTACAGGCACAATTCCTGCCAGGGAAGGAAAACACACTGGCAGACAGCCTAAGCAGAAATATGACAGATCCACATGAATGGAAGTTGCATCCTCAAGTTTTCACAAAGATAACTCAGGCATGGGGACAGCCAGACATAGATCTCTTTGCTACCCACAGTAATTACCAGTTGAAAAAATTTTGTTCAAGGACCTATCATCCACAGGCCTGGAAAGTGGACGCACTTTCTTTCAATTGGACAACGTTGACAGTCTATGCCTTTCCGCCTCTTCCTCTGCTGCCCAAAGTCCTATTAAAAGCCAGAGCAAAGAGGCCGAAAATGATTCTCATTGCTCCATACTGGCCAAGACAACATTGGTATCCGCTCCTGAAGAGCCTGACACATTCCCCACCATGGACCCTACCTCTAGTCCCTCTTTTGTTGTCCCAGCACAACTACAAAACCCTTCACAGCCAGCTGAAAACCCTAAATCTAGCTGCATGGAGAATTCTATGATTTCCCAACAGACCCTCCTCTCCAAGGAGGTGCAGGATGTCATCTTGGAGGCCAGAAGACCTTCTACTAGAAAAGCCTACTCCGCCAAATGGAAACGATTTTGTGCCTGGAATCAAGAAAAGGGCCAGAATCCTTGGGTAATATATTTACCACAAATTTTACAGTACCTAGCTGAGATGTTAAACAGTGGACTTTCCTTCTCCTCCATCAAAATCCACGCTTCAGCCATTTCTGCACAATACAACACAGATCCTCCTTTATTCTCTCATCCTCTCTTAAGGCAGTTCCTCAGAGGGGCAAAGAATATAAAACCCCCAAGGAAACCACCAGTCCCTGCTTGGGACCTCAACTTCGTATTGGAAAAGCTGACCCTTCCTCCCGTCGAGCCAGCTTCTTCAACAGAACTACAATACTTGTCATGGAAAACAGCCTTCCTTCTGGCTATTACCTCAGCACGCAGGGTTTCGGAGCTACAGGCCCTCATGGCTGTGCAACCTTTCATCATTTTCCATCAGGACAGAGTTTCCTTACGAACCAACCCTACCTTTATGCCAAAGGTAGTATCCAGTGTAGCTTTGAATCAGACTATCCACTTACCTACCTTTTATCCTAATCCACAAAACAAAGGGGAAAGACTACTACATTCCTTGGACATTCACAGACAACTTCGTTATTATTTGGACAGGACAAAGCCATTCAGGAAATCCGAGCAACTCTTTGTGTCCTATGCTACAGGTGCTCAAGGAAAGGCCATTTCCAAACAGACAATCTTAAAATGGATAGCCCACTGCATACGCTTTTGTTACTCATTTCATGGAAAAACTGTGCCTACATGCATCAGATCCCACTCCACCAGGGCCACAGCTACCTCTGCAGCTTTCCTCAGGGGGTCCCTACCAATGACATCTTGGAAGCAGCCACTTGGAGTTCAGTGCACACTTTCTCCAAGCACTATCACCTTCCACTATACTCTAAATCTAGAGCAGGATTTGCCACAGCAGTCTTGCAGGGCATCCTTGCTCCTCCTAGTTCCACTTAGTGCCTGCCACCCCTAATTAGCTTTGGGATTCTTCCCATCTGTAATGACTGCAGCTGTATGCACGATGAACATAGTACAGTTTTGTACCTACCATAAATGTAGATGTTCGAGTGCTCATACAGCTGCAGTCCAGGTTACCCTCCCTCCGTCCCCTCTTAGGTCAGGCCTTATGACAAACACCTCCTCATACAACCTATTTGGGGTATTCTTTTATGGTGTATTTGCTTGCAACTAATGTTTTTTGATTATTCTTTATTGCATGATTACATAAATTTATGTGTTGCCTTCCTTTTGGGGGCACCTGACATCTGGGGCAAGAAAAACTGAAGAAGATGGCGTCTGCTGCCTCTTTTATACCCCTGCCGCACTGACGTCAGGGAAGAAGCGACGACAACCGACTCTGGACCTAGACTTTGGAATTCGGCCGACTGAGGACCCGCCTGACAGCAGGATAACCCATCTGTAATGACTGCAGCTGTATGAGCACTCGAACATCTACATTTATGGTAGGTACAAAACTGTACTTTATAGTCACTGACCTGCAGAATGAAGACAATACCAGGGAATAGTGGTTGCTAAGGGGAAAGGCTCATTGTATGTGTTGTAACTCAGGAGTAAGGCAATGGTGTATGCAAATGAGGGAATTTATACTGATTCACAAATTTCTTCTAAGTGTCAGACTACACCTAACCGAGTAGGTGCTTTAACACAACGGTGTAGACAGGAGGAGCAGCTAACATGAAAGGGGGGTGTGTATCATGATTGCTGTAAGCAGATTGGAGCTCAGTGTCCCGTGTTTGCCCTTGGCTAAGCACAGCTAAGGCAGGTGGTATGTCTGAGGCTGTATTTTCATATTCCATGAAATGCAGAGTGTGTTTGCGTCCAGGGAGGGCCAGTTCTACTTAAAACTGTTTACCTTCGTTAAACAGGTGTGCGCGGCATGCACCGGGCCTAAAAAGAGAAAAAAAAACACAGGGAATAGCAGAGCTGTTTACATTTGAGCACTGGGAATGCGTGGCGCGCATCAGGGGTTAAACAGGGAGGAAATGGGAAGGGGAAATAGTAGAAGGAAGGCAATCAAGGAGAACTACCATAGCTGGCAGATGGAATGTATCACAATCAGTTACACAGGCAGCAGCCTAGTGCACTACTGTAAACTATGCAGACACTTTTCAGTCTGCTTTTTCCCACAAACTCTAGCACATATTGATAGATCAGAGCAACAGCAGCCCATAATATGTTTTGTTAGATTTGTCAGTTTAAAATTCCCCTGAATGTGTACGCCAGTGGTGTAGAGTTTGTGGGGAAAAACTAAGGGTGATGAGGAAAATGCTGACAACCAACTCAGACCAAGGAGGAGGAGAAGAGTGTTCAGACCCAGGGTAACCAACCAGGGACTACATGATCTGGAGATAGAGTGATACAGGGTGGACAGGGATCTACTTCAGCAACTTGTTGAGCTGTGCCGGCCTCGCCTCAGAGCCAGAACCAACAGAGGGGGAACCCATCTCAGTGGATACCAAGGTATGTGTAGCCTTAAGAATACTAGCTACAGGTATTTCCAAAGACCAACTGGGGATGTCATGGGGGTCTCACAGGCATCTGCTTCCAGGATACTGCTCCAGATGTTCATCGTGCATACAGCTGCAGTAATCACAGATGGGATGTCCTTCAAGGATGCATCTGCAGTCATAACAAATGGGTTGTCCTGTCGTCAGGCAGCCCTTCGGTCGGCCGGATTCCAAAGTCTGGGTCTGGCTTCGGCTGATGTCGCACTTCACCCGACGTCATCTCTGCTGGTCTTCGGGTATAAAGGCATCAGCCGACGCCATTTTCCTCAGTCTTTCTTGCCGCGTGGTGCCCGAAGCAGAAGCTGTTCGCAAGTGCCGGTCGGTCAGATCCAGAGATTACTACTACCGAATACTACTTCGAAGACTTCTAAAAAGCTAAGTACCCGTTGGGGACTCTTTCTTGCCTCAGCCGATGTCAGAAAAAGTAAATAACTGTTTAACTTGTGGGAAACAAATACCTCATAAAGATTTCCACTCTTACTGCCTACCTTGTTTAGGCCCAGACCACGACGTAGCAGCCTGTTTAGCCTGTGCTTCCTTCAACCGACGCTTAGGCGTCGGTCGGAGTTTGCTGAACAGTTTTTCGCTCAGATTTTGCGTACATTATGCCGTCGGATCCTCCAACTACCCAAATTGTTAAAAACGCAAAGAAAAAGACCGACACTCGCGGTCCGGTTTTGGCGAAACCACGGTTAAGCAAGCGAGTGTCTCGGTTTCGCAGAAACCGAGAAACGGGTCTCTCTTCAGCCGAATCCATGACTACTACTGTGCCTCCTGCTACCTTTCTTGAATCGGCCTCTGAAGTTTTGCCTACTACTGTGGTTCCTAGTGAATTATCAGACACCATCCCTTTGGATGTCACTACCCCAGCAGGTGGAGCTGCTAGGCGTCCTGCAGCCATGTCAATAAAGGCCTTTGCGAGGGCTAAAGCAGCCAAAAGTGTTAAATGAGTGCCTGTTAAGACCCTCACATAGGCCCACTTCTAGTTCACAAATGCTTACTCTGGCAGAGGATTTAATCTCCTTAATTAGGGATCCCAATCTCACCCAGACAGGGCCTCTCAGCCTCCAGAAAAGAGACCTAGAGCAGAGCCCCCGAGCCAGTGTCCTCTGATGATTCTTGGATGACTCAGACATTACAGATCAGCCAGAGGCTCCTTTTTCAACTTATGAAGATTCCGATGCTGAAGAATCCATTCCATCTGCCTCTCCACCAGAGGAATTTTCCTTTGGGGAAACCTTACATGCCATGAGAGAACAATTCCAATGGCAGGGACAAGATTTCTCAGATTCAAGAAAAGGCTTAGGACCTTTCTGCACTTACCACAACATAGGCCCTTAGCTATACCTCCAGTTCTGCCTGTTGTGGATGATGCATTTAATGATGTTTGCACTGCTCCGGATACTTTACCTCCAGCCCCTGCCAAACCAGATAGATTTTACAGGGTGCCAGACACTCATCACCACCTATACAAGGCCCCACTTGCAGATCCTGAGACTATATCCCAGGGGCCTAAGGCAGTAGCTTCGACCTCAGCAAAAAACCCTCTCCCTTCTGAAAGGGAATCCAGGTCCTTAGAGAGATGGGGGAAAAAAGTTTACACCTCTGCTACTCTCTCAGTTGCTGACCCTACAGCAACTTCTTCCCATGCTGGGCAAGGAGTGTTGGCTGGTAACTCTAGATCTCAAGGAGGCATACCTGCACATCCCCATACGACCAAATTGCAGAAGATACCTCAGATTTCTTGCAGGATCAGAGCATTATCAATTGTCAGTTTCACATGATCCAATACCAAGAGTTTATGCTTGATCAGTTAACTAAGAAGCTGTCCTCTGATGACTCCTTAGATAAGAAATATGTTTTAGAAATGGTGAATAACATTCAGCAGGTTAGTAACCATTCTTTAAAATGTGGCTATGATGCACTGGAGGCTTCATTTAGATCAGCCATGACTGGCACAGTGATAAGAAGGCATGCATGGTTGAAGGAACAGGTTTTGCCGGATCATGTTAAAGCAAAGCTGTTAGATGCTCCTATGGATAAGGCCAGTCTATTTGGTACACCTGCTCAGCAAGTAATGAAGAAAATGGAAGAGAAGGCAAAATCTGTACAAACAGTTAAGGATTTCTTACAGGTTCAGCCCCCAAGGTTTAGCAGGAACTGGCCTGCCAAAAATTGGTCCTTTCCAGACTCCTCAAAATCTCAAAGAGGCAGGAATAGACGCTCTAGAGGCAGAAATCAATCCAGAGGAGGTGCCTATAGAGGACGCCAGTGGCAAGCCAATAACCAGAGAGGCACAGACACAACCACTGCCTCTGCAACAGGACAATCACAGTGACTTGACTCTGACACCGCCTACCAGGGAGCAAATAGCAGCACCTTTAGGCGGAAAGTTAGCCTTATTTTCGAAAAATTGGCACTATATCACAAAAGACAAGTGGATTTTGCAAACCATAGACCAAGGCTACAGGTTCCACTTCCACACCTTACCAGTAAAAAGAGGAATGCCAAACCTACCTCCAAATCAAAAAACAGAAGCTCTAAAGCAGATAGCTCAATTAACAAAGATGAGAGCTGTGGAAAGAGTACCAATAACACAACAGGGCAAAGGATTCTACTCCAGACTCTTCCTAGTACCAAGAAAAGAGAAAAGTTGGAGACCTATTCTCGACCTGTCCGTCTTAAACACTTACATCATTGTACCAAAATTCAAAATGCTGACCCTACAGCAACTTCTTCCCATGCTGGGCAAGGAGTGTTGGCTGGTAACTCTAGATCTCAAGGAGGCATACCTGCACGTCCCCATACGACCAAATTGCAGAAGATACCTCAGATTTCTTGCAGGATCAGAGCATTATCAATTCTCAGCATTGCCCTTTGGCTTATCTACTGCGCCCAGAGTATTCACAAAATGCCTGGCATCAGTAATCGCTCATTGCAGGCTACAGGGAATCCAAATTTATCCATACCTGGACGACTGCCTGTTACAAGCGGACAACAAAAGCAAGCTGACAACAGATTTACAAAGAGTCATTTGCTTACTACAAGCCCTGGGATACACAGTCAATTTAAAAAGTCAAGACTGATACCATCCCAGACAAGAACATTCTTGGGTGCGGAATTGGACACAGTAAAACAAATGGCATTCCTAACTGCAGAAAAACAAGCACAACTCCCTCTTTACTTCTTGGCATTAACAAAGCAGCACAAACTAACAGCAAGAAAAGTACTGCAGGCCTTGGGCTTCATGGCATCATGCATAATCCTGGTCCCCCATGCCAGACTGCATATGAGAAAACTACAGTGGTACCTAAAGAATTTATGGTCTCAACACAGGCACAGCTTAGAAACCGAAATCCCACTAATCCCATGCCTGAAACAAGAGTTCCTATGGTGGGCTCAAGCATGCCAGTCAAACCCAGGCTTGCCCTTCCACAACTTTCAAGCAAACCAAGCCATCACAACGGACGCCTCAGACCTAGGCTGGGGGGCGCACATGTTGGACAAGTGCATACAAGGATTGTGGACTCCAGACCAGCTGCACCTGCACATAAACCAAAAAGAATTGCTGGCAGTAAAACTAGCAATCCAGAAATTCAAACCATTCCTCAAAGAAGGCCATTTAATGATAAGGACAGACAACACCACAGTCATGTGGTACATCAACAAACAGGGAGGCACTCATTCATACCCCCTATGTAGAATGACTCTGGACCTTTGGAATATGGCTCTGAGCTACAACATCCAGTTACAGGCAATATTTGTGCCGGGAAAAGAAAACACCCTAGCAGACATGTTAAGCAGAACCACCTCGGATGCTCACGAATGGATGCTACACCCGGACATCTTCAAGGCCATCACAAAGAAATGGGGAATGCCACAAATAGACCTAGTCGCATCCCCACTCAATCACCAGCTCAAAAAATTCTGCACAACATGCCACCCACTAGCATGGAAGGTGGACTGTCTATCCTTCAGTTGGAAAGGCCTGACAGCATATGCATTTCCACCTCTGCCTTTGATGCACAAGGTACTACTGAAAATCAAAGAGGAACGTCCAAGGATAATTCTGATAGCTCCGAATTGGCCAAGACAACACTGGTATCCTTTGCTGAGGAGCATGTCTCAGGGGAGAATGTGGCCAATACCCCTGATGCCTTTGATGTTAACTCAGAACAACTACAACATCATGCACCCAAACCTAAAAACCTTGCAACTGACTGCCTGGAACATCACATAACAGCTACTAACCCAGACTTATCCCAAAGGGTTAAAGACATTATCCTTGAAGCCCGCAGACCTTCAACAAGAAGGAACTATGCAGGAAAATGGAAAAGGTTTGTCATTTGGAGTACTGAAAGAGGAAAAGATGTCTCGAACATAGATATTGCTAACATCCTGGAGTACTTGGCAGAGCTTCTACATACGGGCCTGTCCTATTCCTCCATCAAGATACATGCATCAGCTATTTCCGCAGAATACAGCTTGATCCACCTGTCTTTTCGCATCCTCTACTCAGGCAATTCCTCAGAGGGATCAAGAATGTAAAACCTCCTCGAAACCACCATTACCAGCATGGGACTTGAACTTTGTGCTAGAAAAATTGACACTCCCTCCATTTGAACCAGCAGCAACAGCAGATCTTCAACACCTATCATGGAAAACTGCTTTCCTACTGGCAATTACTTCAGCAAGGAGGGTTTGAACTACAGGCCTTAATGGCAGTACAACCCTTCCTAATCTTCCATCAAGATAGAGTGTCCATGAGAACTAATCCTACTTTTATGCCCAAGGTGGTATCCAGAGTGTCTTTAAACCAGGCAATCCACCTACCTACCTTCTTTCCCAATCCACAGAACAGGGGGGAAAGGCTGCTGCATACCTTGGATGTACATAGACAGTTACGCTACTACCTGGACAGAACCAAAAGTAACAGACAAACTGACCAGCTTTTAGTAGCCTATGCAACAGGAAGGGAAGGAAAAGCAATTTCCAAACAGACAATCTCCAAATGGATAGGAAATTGCATAAGATTCTGTTACTCCTACCATGGAAAACCAGTTCCACAGAACATAAGACCTCATTCTACAAGGGCTTCAGCCACTACCACAGCTTTCTTACGAGGAGTGGCAACCAAGGACATTATTGAGGCGGCTACTTGGACCTCCGTGCATACATTTGCCAAGCATTATAATTTACCTCTATACTCTAGATCCCGAGCAGGGTTTGCCACTGCTGTATTGCAAGGGATCCTAACTACACCATAATTCTTCTTCCTTCTCGCCTAGTTTGGCTATGGTATTCTACCCATTTGTTATGACTGCAGATGCATCCTTGAAGGACATAGTACAGTTTTGTACCTACCATAAATGTAGATGTCGAACAGGATAGCATCTGCAGTCAGGATTACCCACCCTCCTTCCCTCTGTGGTACTCCTAGGGTATTTACCCTCCTTATAGCTAGCTGGGGGGGGGGAGTCTCTTATGGTGTATTTGTTTGTATATATGTACATACATGCTTATTTTTTGTGTTTGCCTTCTACTATTTTGGAAACATTGGCATTTATCCAAAATTTAGCTTTCCTAGAGGGCAACTGGCATCTGGGGCAAGAAACACTGAGGAAAATGGCGTCGGCTGATGCCTTTATACCCGAAGACCAGCAGAGATGACGTCGGGTGAAGTGCGACATCAGCCGGCGGACCCAGACTTTGGAATTGCCGACCAAAGGGCTGCCTGACGACAGGACAACCCATTTGTTATGACTGCAGATGCTATCCTGTTCGGACATCTACATTTATGGTAGGTACAAAACTGTCCTTTTTCAGCCGTCAGGCAGTCCCTCGGTCGGCCGAATTCCAAAGTCTTGGTCCGGCGTCGGTTGTCGTCGCTTACTCTTCTGACGTCAGTAAGGCCAGAGTATATAAGACACAGCTGACGCCATGTTCTTCAGTCTTTTTTGCCGCTCAGTGCCCGAAGCAGAAGCAGTTCGCAAGTGCCGGTCGGCCAGCTCCTGAATTACGAAAAAATTGGAACCGAAGTCTTCTTTAGAGCTAAGTACCCCGTTGGGGAAACTTTTCTTGCCTCAGACCGATGTCAGAAAAAGTTAATAATTGTATTTCTTGTGGGAAGCAAATACCGCATAAGGATTTCCATTCCCATTGCATACCTTGTTTGGGCCCAGACCACAACGTCTCGGGCTGTCGCTTTTGCGCTACCTTCAATAAACGCACTGTCATGGGCAATCTGTCCCTACTGGTATCAGATCTCAGTCCACCAAGGCCACAGCCACCTCTACAGCCTTCCTCAGAGGCGTTCCTACTAAGGATATTTTGGAGGCAGCCACTTGGAGTTCTGTACATACCTTCACAAAACACTACCACCTATCCTTATATTCCAGAACAAGAGCAGGCTTTGCCACTGCTGTTTTGCAGGGCATTCTGGCTCAACCCAGTTCCTCATAGTACCTACCACCCTATGCATAGCTTTGGGACTCTACCCATCTGTGATTACTGCAGCTGTATGCACGATGAACATAGTACAGCTAATACAGCTGCAGTACAGGTTTCCCTCCCTCCTTCCCCACTTGGTAAAGGCATGGGGCCTAACAACCTCTTCATACCACCTGACTGGGTTATCCTGCTATGTTTTATTTGCTTGCTTACACTGATTTTGCATTACATTGCATTGCCTGCATATGTAGATAAGCCTTATTTATGTATTGCCTTCCTTTTGGGGGCACCTGACATCTGGGGCAAGAAAGACTGAAGAACATGGCGTCGGCTGTGTCTTATATACTCTGGCCTTACTGACGTCAGAAGAGTAAGCGACGACAACTGACGCCGGACCAAGACTTTGGAATTCGGCCGACCGAGGGACCGCCTGACGGCTGAAAACCCATCTGTGATTACTGCAGCTGTATTAGCACTCGAACATCTACATTTATGGTAGGTACAAAACTGTACTTTCCTTGATGCCATGCGACAACATGCTGCTGAGCACATTTACTTCCCCAGCACCCATGAGGAGAGAGCCAATATGCGTCTCTTCCACTGTGTGTAGCAGACTACCCAGAGGTCCTGGGTGTCATAGACTGCATGCACATCCACATCAAAGCACCACCTGGTGAACTGGGTAGGGTCTACATAAACCGTAAGGTCTTCCCCTCCATCAACTGCCAAGTCGTGTGCTATGCCCAGGGCATTATCATGAACGTGTGTGCATGCAGCTCTGGAAACTGTCATGACTCCCACATCTGGCATTAGTCGCAGCTGTACCAAGCGTTTGCTAAAGGGGACATTCCATGTGGCCAGCTGGTGGGGGATGCTGACTGCGCACTGGAGCCATGGCTGACACCCATCAGAAATGCGCACACACCCACACAAGAACGCCATAGTGAGGCACACTCGCAAACCGGGATCATTATAGCGTATGTGTTTGGGATGCTCAAGTCACGGTTCCGCTGCCTTGACATATCCGGTGGACCCTTGCAGTACTCTCCAGCCACATGTGCACACATGTTCATAGTATATACCATGCTACACAGTATGATCCTGCGGAAACAGCTGCAGCAGGAACAAAATGGGGAAAGGCACACAGCTCCTCACCATTGCCAAGGTCTCCACAGACACAGAGAGACTCAGAGGAGAAACATCCTGAGCCTGCCCCTGTAAGCAGACAGAGGTGTGCCCAGTATGCCCTGGCCTTGGCAAAGAGACAACGCATAGCACATACACTGACACTGTAGGGCCCCAGGGAATGATCTCTCTCTCTCTAACTCTCGCACACAGTAAAATGGATGCCAAACATCACACCACCTGTACCTTACCATGTATAGGTAGTGTATTGTGTGCATCTGACATAGTCAGCCCTCAAGCACCATCCTCACAATAGCCTCAGGCACAAGGTAATCTAGTCTTCGTAACAAAATAAATGAATTGAGTTGAATTTTCTGATAGCATATCTATGGTGTTGATTAAGCATGCAAGGGAATGGAGTGGCTAACTGGGATAGCGGCAGACAACTGATAGCTCTGTGGGACAGCAGGAGCTGTATCCCCAGTACTGGCTGACCCACACCATGCAGTACTATCCTAGTTGACAAATGCCACTGCAGTATATGTGGAGAGGCAAATAACTTGTGGAGGTCATAGGTCACATGCATGGATGTCAAAGTGGGGGTCCCATGCGCACCACCAGCCTCACCCAGCAGATCAGCTGTAGAAAACCATACAGAAATGCCTGTCAAAGGCCCCCACATGGCGACATTCATGAAATCCCCACCTACAGACTTTACACAGTGATACCACAGCAGATCTGGCAGTGGCATTATGGATTTGAAAGGTAAGAAGTCTGAAACTAATAGTGTCTATGCCAGAGCAATCTGACCTGTGGGTGATACTGTTATGCCTGTAGTTTGAAAGACGTGGCACACCACTATGCTAAATGGGACCAAAATGTTAAGCAAATATCAGCACAGTCCTGGCAGATGTAAATAATGTACAGATGTCACCCCCCATAGTCCCATAGAAATGCCGTAACATGTCCCTGGCCTTAAGCAGCATCCAGCCATCACCCAGAGAGATGGCGCAATGCTTAAAGAAAGCAGTTGTCAGTAACACTCACAGTCAGCTTACTGGTGCTATCACAGGGGTGTCTACTGCTGGCAGACTGGGAATATATGGTCATCAGAATGCACTGCCTTGCTATATATGGCCTTCATCTGTCACACCTGGCCTACAGCCCTCTGGCAAATGCCTATGCCTCACCCACAGTTGCCCTGTTAGGGAGTGTCATGGGGTCCTTTACACCAACATAGCGCAGTCCACAAAATGCAAAGAAAGGCCATGCTGATAATGGCTAGGAGCAAGCCTGCCAGCCTCAGAGAGCCAGAAATCTGGACAAAGCCATGAATAATGAGGTAATGAAGGTCCAAAGAGAGGGACACCTTTGAAATACTGCTCTAATAATGTTATAAGGTTGATGGAATGATTTTGCATCAGCATGGAATGTCTGATGGGTACGAAGTCTGAAACTGCAATGTCATCTGTCAGTAATATCTGACTTCAACCCTGAGAGACTTGCAAACACTTTTGCTTGAAAACTACACTTGTTTAGGTAACCAACAAGATATACGAGTCATGGATATGGACATTCTGTGATACTCTGGACAGTCAACAGGCAGGGCTAGGAGTCTAAACATGGGAATGCACTCACTGCAGGCAGTCCTAACATTGGAAGATGGTGACATGTCTGCACCCACAGAGCCCTGAGCCACAGCCATGGGGAGTAATGCACCCTTTCCTCATCATTCTTCGAATATAACATCCTGACCCCAACATGTGACCATCCAAGCAAAATGAGGTGGGCCATACATATATGTGTGACACACACACACCTCCAGGCAGGTCAAACAGTCTGATACACACAAGACCCTCCAAATGCAGTCAACCATTGAAAACCCAATGCAAAGTACCAGTAGCTATAGGCAAACATGTCTGACCCAGGACACCCCCCTCACGTATCCTATCCCCTACAAATCTGTCCAGACCCTGCCTGCCACCCTGATCCTGTCTGACTTATATTACCAAACTGTAGACTGGAAATCAAACCAGGCCAGAAAAGAAATGCACAAAGATTCCACCATTGTAATATATCACCAAGGTGCTGGACTGTTTCCACAGCACCAGCAGTCAATTGCTTGTAGGCACACCTCTCAACAAGCTGGATTGTGCAAGAATGAGTAGCATTTGGCCCATAATCCTGGTGTGTGCATCATCCATCCTGTAGTCCTCTGGTAAATCACTGTGATGATCTGAGAAGGTATGTCATGAGGTACTGAAACAATACATGACAGTGTCAATGGCATATATATCAGATGTCTGCTTAAAACAAGCCCTGTAACCCTAGCAAACCATACATTACTGAGAGAAATTGTCAGAATCACCGTATGGCCCATTGTCCCCCCATTTTGATAGGCTATCTCCAGATATCCTGCACCAACAGGTTGAGAGGTATGGCTGTAGCACAAAACAAACCAGACTGAAGTACAACAATCCCTGGAATGGAGTCCCACATGTACTATACAAGGTCACACTGGGCATGCTCATACACTTGAGATATGTCAGTAGGATCTAGAAATGATCAGGCCTACACCACCCAGTGCAATTCCCATTGCCCCACCTTAGCAGTCCTGAAAATGTCTGTCACCATAGAAGTCACTTTCATCAGGCCTTAGCCCTATAAGCTCTGTGGCATGTGCAATAACTGCATAACACTGTAGTACAATTAACTAGTTAGGTAGGAGTTCTAATCTCAGTCCTGGCAAATGTAAGTGTGTGTGTGTTTACAACTAAAAGCGTTTGGGTCCATTCAAACCCAGTACACCTCCCCTTTCCCTGCTTTAGCAGTCCTGCAGATATTAGTCACCTTAGAAGTGCCTTCT